>NC_063214.1:40541922-40841922 GCF_020740725.1 Corvus hawaiiensis
GAGTCATGATAGGTTAGCACAGAATAGGTTTCACAATGGGTGTATGTATTATCCTTATGGTTCTCCTCAGCTTGTGGTCAGCAGGATAGTTAAACATGGCATCCATTTCAGTGAGAAGCTGCCTAGATTAAAACTAGCTGAAACAAGAGTGTCACAATTAATTGTAACAAAACTCAGTGTGAGACCTTGTGAAGGGAGAAGGACATTTTATTTTATTTAACTTGATCTGGAACTTTTTTTTCTTACACTGTCATACTGTGCACACCAAGGCACGTGTATCCAAGTGCTGTGGCCAAGATGACTCTCGTGGGAAACTGAAGTCCTCTCTCTGTCTCTTGGGTTCTTCTTCACTGGCAAGGAACAGAACAAGTTGGGGTTTTTTTGAACAGGTCTCCTAAACATTCAGGAATTAACAGTTACCTTTGCATTGCAAATTTCTTTATTTCTGTTTCTGTAACTCATTGCTGACTGTCTCATCTTGGATCTCTTTAAGGCCATCATCTGTCCTTTTCTTACCATGATAGTATAGGTGATGTGCTTTGTGCCCTCCTGCTGTTACCAAACCAGAGATCTCATGCTGTGACAGGTCAATGCTGGGACCTTATCAGAGCTGTGTGCCCAGATGTAAACAGTATGTTTCCCAGATGTCTCCTTGGCTTAGCAGTATAGACCATTCCTTTAAACCTGACTGTAGTTTCTTTGAGTGCTTTCACACATACACGTTTCCATTCCTGTTTCATCCATATCCATCATATTTTTAAAAGGGACCTGTGCAAGGGGGAGGCATGTAAGAAGACTTGGATTTACGCAGAGGACTAAGCTGTTTCACAAGGCTGGGGCACTGGGCTGGCTTCACAGTGAAAAGCAGCTACTGTTCCTGTTCTAGTTTTGCTGTGCATTTTTGCTGTTTATTATGTGCTGAGCCAATGATGTGGGGGGCACATCTAATACTGTATTTTACCTTTTGGTAACAGTTTATAAATCCATGCTCAGAGAAGCAAAAAAAGGGCAAATTTTAGAAAATGCTTAGTGCTGTTGTAGCTGAGCTTTATGATATTGTTAGTTAATAATATCTTACAGAAATAACTTTCTTCCTTCTAGGTCACAATGCACTTTACAAAGAAACATATCCATTATCCCAGTTTTATGGGAGGGCAAACTGAAGCACAGAGACAGAAAATGTGCCATATAGGGTTACAGACCAAGACAGAGGGTGAGCAGGAAATCTAACAGAGGTGTCTCAGTATGGTTTCTCAGGCAGGAGACGACCGTAGGAAGGGCAGCAGATCTTGACAGTGCTGAGTGCGAGTTGCATGTCATGAAAGAGGGCCATATATCTTCTCTGTGAAGCTTCTTTCCCCAGCTCTGTGTTCTGCCTCCATAATCAGCAAGATCACCTTGCCAATGAATCATTTTCTTATTAGAGATGAAGATGAGATTGACTTGACCTGGGGAATCTGCAGGGAGCACAAGGCACCACTCTTCAGCACTGTGGCTTTACTGAGCTGGAGACAATTGATGGTCATGAGAAATCAGCACCTTTTGGTTCTTAACACATTTGGGGAAAAAGCTGGTGTTATTTTTCCATTGTCAAGAACAGTGCTTGGTTGAGGGAAAAATGCAAAATCACTTCTCTTTAAAAGGTAACGAGGGTGTGTAGATTGGGGGGAGAAACTGACAGCTGTGCCCTGCCCACTCTCCACACCTCCTCCACAGCTGAGAAGGGAAAATACCAGGAATTCATCATGCTGTGGCCTATCTTATACAAAGCATACATTGGAGACTTTTTTATTATTCTTTTTTCCTTCTTTTGTCATAATATGCCAAAGAAAGAGATCGAACAAGAATTCATGATGTATCCACACCCAAGGTGCAGAATATTTGCATAGACCCTTTCCACTGAAAGTGATACCACCACCCCTGCCACAGATATTATATAAGTCTTCATTCCTGCAAACAGTGAAATTAATTAGCATAAATTATATCCAGAGTCTAGTTAGGATCAGTCGTTGCTTTTGCAGAATTACAAGGCCTTTGTGCACAAAAAAATTAAAGAAAATTGTTTAATGATGATGTGTGCTGGTTACTAAGCTAGCCACCAGTTAGAGATATTTATAGCTATTCCTGCCACTAATAATGATATGCTAATTATAACCCAAATAGAATTCTGTAATTTCTCCCTGAAAATGGAAGCAATGCAGGGAGATGTTAAAATCTGTGCTGAGGCATCGTATTAGCAATTAGGTTTTTAGGTGGCACTGCACTTCTGAAGAGAAGAAAGCAAAAGAAGATGGGAGTGCTGTTTCTATTCTTACATATTTGTTTGAGCCTAAATAAAGGATTTAAACTTGAAAACGTTCTTATCCTACAAAGCATTCTCTGTGAAGTGTTTTAGAAGCACTAAGCCTGTGTGGGAGAGTCCCTCAAGGGCATTTGCTCAGTTGTTCCAGAGCATCACAGCCCCAAGAGATGACTCAGGCAACGATGAAGCGCCGAGAAATTGCTCATCAGTTGTGCTACAGAGGCCAGAGCAGCTTGGGCACATTGAATATTACCATTTAAATATTGCAGCTGTGGACTGCAGACTGTGTCTGCAATCTTAAGGGTAGGTCCTGAGGGATTATTTTAGAGGGCAAGCATTTTGGGTTGCACTTTGAGTTTCATCCCACATGAGTTTTCAAGGAGCACATCACTGAGATGCCTGAAGCTATTTCCAGTCCAAAGTGACCACAGTCAGGTGGTGACTGTGGTTTGGTACGGCAACCTTTGCAGACATTATCCTGCTGTCCAAAGCAAATTTGGATTTGGTTTCTTCCTGGCCAAACATACCTCACTGCTATCACTCTTATATCAAGTAAGAATAACTATGATAATTTCTGCTCCAGAAATGTGAAAGAATTGGCACTTTAAATGCAACTCCTGTAACAAGTAACTACTGAGGGGTATTATAAAATCTGAGATTTAAGCTATGCAGCTCAGAGATAACAAATAAAATTTCAGCAGCAAAGAGCAGGAAGACAGGGTGAAGAAATAAGCCTTGCAGTCACAGAACTATTTGTCTGACCTCTGTCAACTGCAAGGCTTTCAAACATATTTTGAAGGACAGAATAATTAAAAACATGAAAATAAATAGAAAGCAGGATAACAGTGGTCATGGGTTTATTAGAAGTAAATTGTATCAGCCTATCTTGATGTCATGGACAAGATAAATTATGTTCTAAGAAATACTTTGTATGTCATCTACGTGGACTTCAGTAATGCATTTGATGCACTGCAGAATTTATGAGGCATGAGGACTTGGAGATTAATTGTTGACTTGATACTGCATATGGGCCTGGCTAAAGAGGAAATAAAAATGATGAGTCTTGAATAAGGAATTTGCATGCTGAAGGGCATACATTAACAGATTATGTCAAGTATTGGCTAGACAAATGATCTTATATGGTGGTTTCTTCAGTGGTGCTGGCATCAAGAGAGGCAGTTTGCTCTCATCCAGAGTTGGAAGGCATCATCCAAACCGTAGGGTTTGGGGAAAAGGAAAAAAAAAACAGAAGAAAGGATCTCTAGGAGTTTGAAGAGTAGAAATTCATTAATGAAGTAAACTAAACAGTGTATTTGAGGATTAGTACTAGATTGCTGCTCCCTGCTAGATGCATCCACGGGAATCAGTAGTTAGACTGCTTTAGTGTGGCTGTATAGACGTTATCTGGAGCACAGTGTTCTCCATCCATCAGGCTTAGGAGGAAGGAAGGCTGGAACTGTAATGCAGGGAAGGTAATGGCAAATTCATTAGGTGAGAGGGAGCCAATACAGCTTGTCTTGTTTAGTTGACAAAAATGAAGGTGCAAATTGTTCATAAATGCAGTCTGGAAACCAGGATATTCAACAGTCGTGTTCGCAAATAACCTTCCAGGAGAAATATACAGAACAGAAAACCTGGGCACTCCACAAGTGAAGAACATTTAGAAAAGTGTAGTGGCTTTGCCTGCAGTTCCTGAGGACTGCACTGGCTGAGTTTTAAAGAATGAAAGGGAGTCCCTCTAGAGTCCCCTGTTTTACAGGCAGAACAGACTGGCACACCATATTGTCACTTTAAACATATTCTAGGAACAAAAAAAGCCAGGATCTGCCTTTAAAGGAAAGTGTAATCCAAAATCTTCATTGAAGTGAATGTTTGCTGTGCATTTTGTTCAGAGTTTTGATATTTTCAGCAATAAGCTGACGGAACTCTTTAACGAGAGACAGAAGGGACAATGAAAGAAGAACAAAAAGATTTTGCTTCAGCTTCTCCTGGTTTTTTTTTTTTCCCAGACGTAACCATGCATTAGAAAATGTAACTGTTTTTAAAAAGCAATCATTTTTTATACCTAGCTTGTTTCAAAAAGGTCGTTCCACTCTCATTGTCACCTCAGGAAAAACAATAAAGCAGCAGTCCTCCACGTAATTGCACAGGCTCGCCTGGTGGGTTCTCTTTCTTGTTCAATGAAGTATCATTCATTTAGATCAGAATACAGTCTTTCTAAATTAGAGGTTTACATGTGTAATTATATAAAATGATATGTTTGTTTACATCTCCAAGTAAAATGTACGTCGTTTTCTGTCATTTATCTTTGAAATTCAATTTTGCTTTGTCGATCCCTAATTTATTGCAGGAGATGAATGTGCTGTTAGAGTGTTTACAATGCCTCTCGCTGCCTGTGGATAATAGAATTACCCTGGTTATTGCTATTCATTTCGACATTTCTATGGTTAGAAATACGCGATAGTTTTACATTCCTGAATATATAGTGCAAATCCTAATGCTATTTATTGTGGCTCCTTTTTTTTTTTATCCATCTAAAGACTTAAATTTACTTTCAAAGAATAGTGGGACATTTGACAGCTGATGGCTGTATTTCTCAGCAGCTGCGTACTCTCTTCTGTGTTCATAAATGCGTGGAGAGGCTGTGTTCATACCTTTGTGTGTAATGTTAATAAATATTTTCGATTTCTAGTAAACCCGAAAACTCTCATATGAATTTCTCCCAATTCAGCCCTGGGACTTTGGTGAATGAGCAGTGTGTATAACCAGTCACTGAATTTATGGAACATTTTTGGAAAAACAGTGTTTGTTTTACTTATTCCTTTTGTCTGTTTAACTGGTTGGGTTAAAAGGCCTTTATTTCCAGCAAGCAGTCCCAAGGCATTATTTTTCCAAGCAGAACTTTCAAGGCTAACTCTACAGAATGTTTCCTTTGATATCTTCTTGAGGTTTTCTTTCTGTATTCCTGTTCCTTACAGTATTTGAAAAAGGCAGACTGGGAAGCACATCCACTTTGGACTGTAACAGGATAGGAGCAGTGCTGCAGGATGCTCAGAGCATCTCACAGGGCACAAGAACTCAGTGAAGAAAGGTGTCTAATTTCATATTCTTCTTTTCATTTCAAAATTGTTCTCTTTGAAGATGAGGATCAATATCTGAATGAGGAGAAGGTTTCCCTCATCACCTAGGGTCTGGAAATCTTTCAGATGAGGAAGATTTCCTTTCGGCTAATCCATCCAGACCATCTCTGTGTGTGTGTGCACGGGACATGTGTGGCCCTGTGCTGCCTGGGAGTCCCAGGCAAAGATCCTGACTGCACTGTGAGTGGGAATGGTGTAAAGCATGTACTGCTATGACTTGGAGCCAGGCAGCACGTCCTGAGGTTGTGTTTAAACCCTGCATAATAACCTGAAGTCCCTTGTTACGCTTCCAACCCATCCATCCCCCACTTGCATTTTCTTAATAAAATGTTTTTTATGGATATGCGGAGCAGGGGAAAAAAATTAATAATGGACAGTAAAACGTGCAGTAGATTGTATCCTATTAATCTTTTGCCAGGGAAGGGGATGACGTTGCTTTCTGTCTCAGCTTCATATCTCTATGAAGACACTCAGCCTTCAGCTTAAAACAAAAAAAAATTTATTTGGCTTCTTTTACTTTAGCCTGCTTGTTACCTGTCTTACACTTTTTTCATATTTCACCTAAACAAAGTTTGAGAATGAGAAATCAATAAAGGAGTACTTCAGAATTTCTTTTTAAAAAAAGAAAAATTCTTTATACTGTAAAATTTGCAGCACTTCCAGAGATAGCAGTAAAATATGCAGTCTCTCCATACCAGATTCTGTTATCTTTTATGCAGTACTTCAGGAAACAGCTCAGGTAAGGTTATCCATCCACAGGTTGAATGAAAATAATTTAATTTCATAAGGAGAAGGCTATTGAACTCTACTTGGCTTCACAGCCATATTAGGGAAATTCAATCTGTGTCCCAAAATAGCCTGTGGAAACCTAATTTTTGGTCCCTAAGTGCTGTAGTACTGAAAATATGTGAATTTCTTCTAAGCCAAGGGTCAGTTTAGTTACTATCGCACCTACAGCCGTGGGCTGTTCTGGATGTGTAGAGAATAAGCATCAGAAGAAGCAAACCCAGAGCAGTTTTTCCCTCTGTGTAATACTGTTCAAGCTCTCCAGTGCTTCAAGATTTCCTCTGCCATAGCCTTTGCACTTAACAGCCCCTTATGAATTTTTCTTCTGTGGCCAAGTCCACAGAAGAAATTTGAATTAATGAATTAATTTGTTTCCAACAAAACCACTTCAAATAACGCATATATATGGAAAGAATGAACATCAGTAAACCTTAGACTAAATATACCTCTCTAAATATGTGCGTTTTAGGATAACTTTTAATATTCAGTTTATGGGGTAGATGCAAAATGTCACACACATGCATATCCATAATCTAATATTTGACTGTACATGCACTATATATGTATTTGTATAGCACTGTCTGTCTACTTCAGCACACACAGGCACGCAGAGGTTTTATTTCTGTGAGCACCCTTCTGTGAAACGAGAGCTAACTGAAGGCAGAGCATGGATTAAATCCTTCACTTTGATCATCATCAAATTCTACAAAAAAACAATCTAAAAAATTATAAAGCATTAGTCATGCTGTTGAATTTGTAACTATTCCTGATTTTATGTCATGTTCAGTGATCCAGACACACACGTGTATTCATCCGCACACATGCCTGGCATTACTCCTATGACATTAGACCTATCGCTGTTTGCTATTAAGTTACATTTCTTCATTTGCACTCCAGTAACTTCAGGCTTCACTAATTGCAAGTGCAAGGTAACTCAGGTGGGTTTTGATTTGTCTCTGATGGCCTTTTCCTTTCTTCAGCACATTGCAATGTGCTAAAAGCATTATCCTAAGCATCAATGCTAAGTGTTGCTCAAATGTCTCAATCACACATCTGACCCCTTTTAACTGGTGATTTGTTTGCAAGGTGATGCATTGGCTGAAGATTGTATAGGCTGATGTATTGACTAAATTGTCAGGATTTTTGTGTTGGTCCTGTTCTTTCTTCTGTGTCACTAAGACTGCATCTGAGCACTAAGGCATATCTGCCTTGTTGCCCACCCTACATCTCTGGTTGTTCCATCCACATTATAAAGTGAGGAGATGAAAAACATTGCCATTTCTTCTCCATCTACATGCTGAATTTCCTTTTACAGAGGAATGATTTGGGAGACAGCGATGATCTTATCCAGTGTACAGTGAGGTTTTGGAGGGGTGTTGCCATGTCGGTGTCAGCTGGGACTTGTGACTATGTCCTGCAGTATTATGGGACATGTTGTGTAGAGTGAACTTGTTCACCTTCCAGCATTTCTAAACTCTGTAACAGGAGTAGAACAATAATTGTTTATTTGTTAAGATGGGAAAAACACTCCAACAGCAAAAGTGACAGGTATCATAGAAAAGCATGGTGTGTAAGACCTCCAAGGTTTTATATAGCAAATTATCTCCAAGCTGAAATACTGGGTCAAGCAATGTTTTGGAGTTTAACAAAACAACTTGTTTATATGGTCTGAGGACTGCATGTGCCAGGATGAAGAGAGAGATGTTTTAACTCACAAAGTCAAAGCAAAGTATGAAATTCTGTGAGGAGAGTGACATAACTTCATTTGTTATTGGATGGTTTTACTGTAAATAACTTCTGTATTGAATACAGTATTCCTCTTCACTTTTGTGGATGTTCTTAAAGATCACAGTTATAAATATCTACTGCCCTTTGCAAGACCATGATGTTTCCCTGGAAATTTGAGAAAAACCATTTGAGAGGTGTGCAAGAACTTCTGCAACTTGTTAGTGGGTTTGACTTTTTTTGGATAAATGCATGCTGTATTTCCAAGCTGGCTTTGGAGAGTTGTCCATATGGCTGTGTCTGTAAGGGCTGCAACACATACTGAAGATAGGAAAAAAGAGAAGGGTCATTTCTTATCATTGTCCCCTTGTGACTTTCTATCATAACTAGGAGTGCAGCCTAACATAATTTCCTTGGGTTTATTTTTCTCTGTGAGTTGCTTTCTGTAGATAATGCCTTTACACCATAGCAGAGTGTGACAATTCAGTACAGTTAGATAAGAACTAAAACTGAGATATGGTCTCTTGTACAAAGTCAAGTTTCTCTCGGTTGCCCCAATGTCTTGAAACTGAAGTTTTACATTCTGCTAAATATTACTATTATTATGTATCTGTGGCATGGAGTAGTGAATACAGGAGGAAGAAACACAGTAGGCTTTTCATAAAACTCAGGAAATTAATTTCTTTGAGACTGGGCTGGTAAAGCTGTGGGTAGCGTTCGACATAACCGTTGTACTTATTTTTTCAGTTTTGATGACTACTCTTCATAACTTCTTGAAATACAGTTTTGTAATGTGAAAGAACCAGATTCATATCCATGGCAATACATTAAAATAATTAAATAAATACTAATACCATGTAATTAAGACCTGTTTTTATGTGTAGTCATATTTTGAGCTGTAGTGTTGGACAGCATGATCTGTCCCTGACTTCAGGAATGTGTGAGAACAGAGAACAGGAGAGGAAACTAAAGGCCTCATAACTGCACACACATAGGAACAGTTATTCCTACACATTAATTGAACAGCCTGATGAAACTGCCCAGAATGGGCGTTGTATGTAGAGCTGTCTTAAAGCAAAAACAAGCAGTTGTGATGGTTCACAATCAACATACTTCACGATCAGGTCTGCAGAACTGATGGTGATGGTCTGCTCCCTGCCCTTAGGATTGGCTGTGGAATCTGAGTGATAAATCTTCTGAGATCTGCTACATTTAAAATACAGGCAGTTCTGTTGTAGAGACTTGCTATGTATTCATATACCTCTTTTAGAAGAAAATTCAGGTCTGAAGGCACTCTGACAATTATTGCAGTCAAAAAGGCTCTACATTAAACAAAGGGAAACAAAAAGCCTCCTTTGTGGTAACAGTAGTTTTGTGAGAACGAGCAGCAGTAGTAGTTTTAGTTTTACCAATGAAAGACAAGTACTATTCATTCTAAGAGTTCATGATACTCAGTTGCAAATGTTAGCTCTTGGTCTTAAAAAAGAATGTGAATTTCTCTGCCTGAAGAAGTTGATGAGGACAGAGACTTTCTATAATTTACAGCTAGAGATCTCTTGTTTGAGAGGACAGTAGGTAGAGTTCACAATGGCACATTAGGAATGAAGTGGAAGATTCTGTAAAACTTAGGATATTCCTTACTGTGATTAGGTTGTGCTTGATAAATATCCATAGTGACTATGCATGTGATGAATGGGGATATTTCAAATTTGAAATCTTTCCTTTATCAATTTAGTGGGGCTGAACTTCTTTCATAATTAGGAATTTCTTGCCTGTATCTTTTTGTTCTTTTTAGACATGGGGAGATCTTGTGTGAATGACACCAGTTTATCATCTGTGCTGTCATTTCTGTTTAAACTCATGCAGTGAGTAGATAGATGTCTCCCATATGGTGTAACAGTTTTGAATACTTACAACTGCTTGATGCAGGCAATACCAGTTTTGTTTTTTCAGCTTTTTCCCAGCACCAGGTTATTCCATGTAATTGTAATGATGCACTCTAATTTCTGTGACCTCCCTTGGGTGTCACTTCTGTGGTCTGATACATCTTGTAACGAGTCTGGAATCCTGGAAGCAGAGTCCACTTCCCTTTGTTCATTTCATCGCATTACTTCAAGTAATATTTCTCCCCTTTTCACCAAAATAGGTGAAGAGATTCCTCCAAGGAGAAGGTGATAGCATATGAGGAGCTGTAGCTGTAGAAGCCTTCTGGGACTAGAAGTCTTATGTAGATGTAAGATGTTGCTGATAGGTTTTTTTAAGAATTCAGGGTCATCATGGATTTTTGTTTAGATGCTTGGCTAGTCTGATAAATTCAATAGGTAGAAGAGTTCATCCAGGGAGAATTTATTTTCTTGTTTCCCTTGGTAATCTTAAAGGTGACAAATTCTTGAGAACAACTTGGCCCGTGGACATCGTCTCCAAAATCAGCTTTATCTCTAGGAAAAGTTGGTCTGTCAAAAAAACAAGCACATGATGCATTTTCCTATCCAAAGAAATGTTTTGTATGAGGGAAACTTCAAATCTGCCCTTTAAATCTCTAGTAAGAACAAAATAAAAAACTAAGCTATGTTCCTAGAAGATATGCATCATTTTTCTTGAGGGAACTTTGGAAGTGTTTCCTTTTCTTTTCCTTGGTATAAATCTCACAGGAGTTTAATCATTCATGAAAGTACATTGCTTAAAATAAAAGATATCTTGATCATCCTCATGCAAAAGAGTACATTATTTTAAAGACTCAATTTGAGCATGGAACAAATTGATGAAATTGTAGTACAAAACCTTTAATGCATTAGAATGATTACATTTGGAAATCATTATGTATACAAGTAGTTATTACAGAAATAACCTTCTTTGTCAAGTATTCTTGGCGTGGAAATAATCAGCATCCTATCCCATTAATTGTTTGAGAACTCTGAAATCTTTAATGAGGTTTTTTATGGAAGAATTTCAGTCAAATGCAAATGATTCATTGAAACTCTTAATCATAAGACAAATAGCAATTCTTCAGTGAATTTTTTTCATTCACTGTAATAAATGTAGCATGTTAACTGTAGACACACAGTTAACTGTTTCTCAGTTACTTTTCTCACAGCATTTTTCTTTAAAGATTCATTGCTGGTCAGAAAGTGATAATGGTTGGACTGAGAAATAAAATGCTTGACAGATGTCAAGAAATCTGTGTCTGATATAGCTTCAAGTAGATTTTTTCCCTTTGAGTGTTTTAAAAATTCATTTGTATTCAGGTTGATAAAGATACATATTTTTCAATGGGTATTCACAATCAAATGTCATCCTTTTTTCACAGGTCTGATTACCACAACGTCAAGAAAATTGGATCGGGAGCAGCAAGCAGAACATTTTTTAGAGGTATGTTTAAGTGGAAATATATGTTAAGAGGTTAGCTGATTTTTGTAGTTTAAAATCACTTCTTCCTGTTCCAGGAGAGTGGTATTCTCCCTTCTCTTCATTTATAACAGTCTCACACAAAGCTGGGAATTGCCTGTTTATACAGAAGAAATAAAACATTTTTTAATTCTCAAGAGCAGGAAAAAGCTGAACAAAAATTGAACAGGTTTTTTCCACCTCTAATCTACTTCAGTTAAGTCTTTTATTGTAGCTCTTAAATTTTGTTCGTGACAGAAAGTTAGAATATCCAGAGCAAAATGTTTTTTAAAGAGCAGGCGGAATGACTCCAACCCTCCCAGGATTTTTAGTCTCTCAGGTTAAACAGGTTTAAAGTTTTGCATTTTGGATCTAATATGCAAACTGATAATTTGGATGAAAGCAAACTTTGACCTTTTCACGTTCACTGCATTATCAGAATCAATGATTTTTTTTTAGCTTTCGCTTGTTGGGACTATTAACAACAATTTTCAAGTTAAAAATTGCCTTTTACAAAAGAGTATCTAAACCATTCCCTTGGCCCTTGTGATGAATGTTTCACTTTATAAGTAGCTCACGTGTGTCGGATATGGAGTGATACACTTGTAAACTACTGGTTTTGCCACATGTGTTTTCTTTAACATTGCTGTACACCATGCTGTGGCTTTTTTTTTTCCTTTGGGTAAAAGTTTCTTGTCTCTGTTCTTTTGTCTGTTTGTGGAGTAAGGAATTCTTGATTCCCATTGGTACAAGTAAAAAGAATCATATTGTTCCACATAATCAATCATCCCTACTATGTATTTTAGGAAATTCTCTTCAAATCCATACAAGCTAAAAACATCTGGACACAATAATTCCTAATGCAATCACTGTCTGACAGCAAAATGTAGTAAAATATATATTTGCATATATTTGCATATATTTTCATTAGGTTTTTTATTTGCTAGAAATCCCAAATTATTTTGATTAGTGCAGAACACAGGAGAGAAGGGTTGATTATTACTGTGCAAGTTTGAATTGGGGTTTTTTTCTTGATAATTCACTGTAGATTCTTATACATTCCATGTCATAAATAAATGGAGGGAAATACAAGGATTTTTCTCTTTTTAGGATTTATTGAGTTGTAAAGTTAGTAAAGTAATCATGTGTTCTAGTAACTTCAAGCTTTCCAGTTTATACTGTCAGTGAAGATCACAAATGGAATGAAATGGACATTGATTTTGAAGTATGTCTATTGATGAGAATTTGGGGTCTCTAAGTCTCCTTTGCTCTGCAGAGAAGGACCAGGTAATCCTGGTGAACAACAAGTTAGCACAAAATGAAACACAGGAAGTTCCATCTGAATATGAGGAAAAACTTCTTTTCTCTGAGGGTGACAAACCACTAGAACAGGTTGCACAGAGAGGTTGTGGAGTCTCTCTGGAGATACTCAAAACCTGCCTGGATGTGATTCTACACAGCCAGCTCTAGATGAATGTGCTTTAGCAGGGGTTGGACTCTAGATGAGCTCCACAGTTCCCTTCCAACATCAACCATTCTGTGATTCTGTAATTCTGTGATTTATCTGTTTGCCTCAGAGATCTCAGTGAAACATGCCAAATACACATTTTCCGAAGGATGGGGGAGTGCTACTATTAATAGCAAAAAGAAAAAAATTAGTTACTTATAGAATTCAGCTTTAGTCATCAATACAAGTTAATATATTCTTTCCCCTGAATTGTATCTTGCTTGAAAAAATAACAATCTGCAAGATTTTGAGGGCTGAAGATGCAGTAGAGGGAAATTTGTGTGATACAGTGCTTGAAGGCTTGTGAATGGGGAGTAAAGTGAAGGGCAGGCTACGGAGAAGAGAAACACGGGAGCAAGGTGTCCTGTAGAAGTGCGGAGAAGACCACATTGTGAAGCCCACCTGGGAACAGTGAGTGGGAAGGGGAGTTGGACTCTGGTGGAGACACAGCCTGGTCAAATTGCCCCTTTGAGCTGCTGCTGAAACACTGCCCATCGCTGCCTCCTGGGAGGCGCGTTCCTGCTGCACATCCGTGCACAGGCTGCGATCCAGAGCCCGGCTGGTCAAGCTGTGCTTGTTCTTGTGGCAAACTGAGAAACCTTTTCTAAAATGCCTGTCTGTCTCTGTGTAATTAACCCCCTGGGGAGGCCTTAATTGCCGAGACAGACGTGGTTTCCCAGTTAGTACAGTGTTTCCCTTCCGGCTTCATTTCATACCCTTCTTCCAGGAGCCTGTCTGGTGTAAAGGAGCGCAAACTTGGCTCTCTTTGAAAAGCTCTGATTAGTACTTGACCTAGCAACCCTTGCCCCCCTTGGCCCAGTGTGTGTGTGAGGCACTGACAGACCTTTCCTGGATACAATTTTTTAATTGTTCTTAATAAGACTGTCTTTGATGGAAACACTATACCCTATAAGTACCTGCCAGTATTTACTTAGCAAATTTCATTATTAACATCATTTCCACCTCTTTCACCGAAGCTGTTGGGAAAATGAAGTGAAATAAGATAGCAGATGTTAGTCACTGTAGTTGTGTGTAGTGCCAGCGCTTATCTCCAGAACGTCGCCTGTGATGGCTTAGAGTTGCTCTTCCCGAGCTGCCTGCCCCTGTCCGTGCCAGAGGAAACATGAATTACCAGCGATGACAGGATGTGTATTTTTAAGGCTGCCATGCTTAGGAAAGGTCAATCTAAGTGACTCTCCTTGTAAGTTGCACAAGAATTCTGTTGCAAAGTAAGTACCGAGGCCCAGGTCAGATGTGCATTTCTTCTTCCTTTCTCCTTTAGATGTATGGACCTGTGTCCACATGGATTTTTTTAATGGTACCTCAGGCTGCTGTCACAGGACTTCCACTTACCAAAGAGTATGTTCCAAAGGGAGTGCAGAAACATGTCTAGAACCTGAGCCAAAAGATGCATGAAGAAGTCAGAAATTGACTCCCCTTTATAATCATTGAGATTTTCTGTTTGCTTTGGTGATCTTGTTTGGGTATTGTTTGTTTCGTTTTTTGTTTGTTTGTTTTGGAATTTTGGAAGGAGGGGAAAAAAATAATTGCTTCTCCCAGGTTTTTCATTGGTTGTGGCATTGTCGATGCTTATTTTTTTAAGCTCTGAAGTTGAGGGCCTAATTCTTTTCTGAGACATTTATAATGCCTTGCAAAGCTGCAACTTGTATTCTGTGCTTGTTATCAGGTAGAATTTTGCTGCTGTGGTTTAAATTGGACGTCACTGAATTTTATACAGGATGGTCTCTTGCTTTAGTGGATTCTTATTAATGGAACAGATCTGCCTGAAATAGGAGGAAAATGACCACTTGATTACATTACTTTCTCACAGGAAGCAAGACAAAAGCAGTTGTTCCATTTCATAGACTTTCTCAAAGATTTTGTAGTTGGGATGAAGTATTTAAATAACAATCTGAAAGAGGAAAGGTAATCCTGAGAGCTACCTGCTTGCTTTGCAAGTGAACAAGAATAATGATGTCTTTCCAATGAGGTGCAAGTTTCAGACGATTTGGCTTTATTTTCTTTCAATAATTGAATACATTATCCTCTTCTTTCCTTCTTTTACTTCCTCCATCTTCTGGATATGTGTTGTCTTCTAATAATTTTTATGTAAATGTAGACACATGTAAACACTTCACTTTCTTTTCTTGTATTACACTAATTTACTAAAAAGAAGAAGCTAGAAGTAGATAATGTCAGTGGAGTTTGAGCTATGGAAAAAACCCCACAAAACCAGTCTGGCTGGTTTTTTCTGCCCACAGTTTTTGTAGATGCCTCCTAGTGCTGGTAGACAGTTTTACAAACTCTGGTGATTTTGCTATGTGATTTTATGCAAACAGCTGCGGGAGTGGTGGAGGTCCAATAACAAGCATAAAAATTAAACCATTTCATGCAGGATCTGCAACCTTTTATGTTGTCAGCTGATTCTGAGATGTCCAGAACATGAATAGTTCCTGGTCTGCTTTCCAGTGTATATGTGCAACATCATGGGGGAGGATTGTTGAATCCAGGCTACAGTTCATTGACTTGCACATTTAGCCCAGAAAGTGGATCTGAGCACGTTTTTCTTACCCTGAGCAGTTTCTAAACACTCTGTTGCAGAGGCTTTATTACTTATGCTTCCAGCACAGAAAGCGTCTGCAAAATGTACCCACCACTGAGCAGTTCAGCTTGTTGGGAATTGCTGTGTCAAGACCTGTGTTTAGCAAAAGAATGGGCCAGAAGAGTTACAGGCTTCAGTGTGCAATTCTAGCAAGTCTTTAAAACTTCATGACTGAAGGGATGAATTGTCTGTAGCAAGAGATGACCTCTCCATCCTCTTGATAATGGAATATAAGTGGGTGCTTTTAAAGTGCTGAGGCTGTTTAGTCTCTCCCTGATGAGCACATGTGGTGTGGGCTCTTCAGACATTTAGCCAGTTTTGAAAATTGTATCCATAGTATCTGTTCCTCCAAAACACTAAAATAACTATTTAAATTTGCCACTGTAGATTCATTCAGAAAATATCTTTTAACATTTGTCATGGTGAAAAACTTGTCCATTCAAAGTGTCTCTAAAGAATAAAAGTAGCTTTTAATAAGCATGGTCAGAACTTTAAATCTCTTCAGAAGTGACAAACGGAAGGCAATAGGTTTAAAAATAATGTTACAGCAGCCTTAGCCTTTAAAGGTCCAAGTCATGTACCCTAATTGAAGAGGAGGAGAAGCGGGAGCAGAGTATTGGCTTAGTGCAGCTAATTTTTAGCGAACTTAGTGCTATCAGAATGGTAACAGTGCCTCTCAAGTGCCCTGCTTTTGTCACAAATCAGTATACACAAGCTTCATCAATCTTCCTGCTGCACAGCTCAAGCACAGCAATAGGCACAGCACTGAGAAGGATGGCAGTAACAGTGCAAGGGGTTGTAATGAAGACAAATTGCTAAATCTGATGTGAGTGTCAAAATACATGGGCTGAATGAAGCATATTGGTTTCTATTTACTGTAAGTACACTAAGGGTACAATAAACTGTGTTACATGGTATGTATTTATATTCAGTAATTAGAGGGAAACATGATAATCTGCTGTAATTGGAGCCTTCTAAAAAGAATTCAAATTTCCACTCATTTAATGGGAGTTGTAAATGTGAGGGGAATGTTGATAGAGGGATTATAATTTTATTCCACTTGGAATTTGGTCCAGAATATCACAGGGGAAGTTGCTGCCGGAAAGTTTATGGCCACGGTTTGCAGCAGAGAAGGAGTTTAAAGACTCTCAAAGTGGCATTTAAAAATAGCACTACCTCTCACTTCTTCCCACAAACACCACAGTGGTGGTTCAGCATTGGACCAGCCTGTGTTCTCCACCATCCTCCTCTTTTCCTCCAGCATCTCCCACACAAGAACTTAACAAATATAACTTCATTTTGCTGTTGAGCCTTCTCAGTTGGGCTGTAGCCTTTGCTAGTGGCGATGCCTGAAGTCCATGGTCCTTTGTGAGAAACTGCAACATTTT
Organism: Corvus hawaiiensis; assembly: GCF_020740725.1. Classification (NCBI taxonomy): domain Eukaryota; kingdom Metazoa; phylum Chordata; class Aves; order Passeriformes; family Corvidae; genus Corvus; species Corvus hawaiiensis. The sequence continues at coordinate 40,558,757 of NC_063214.1, forward strand.
CTGAAGAATATAGGCAGCTGTGTGGCAATATGCTCATGTATATTTTTACAGGAGAAGTACTAAAGCTGAAGTTCATTGGGTTTGTGTAGCTGAATAGTGCTCTACAGCACACTGATTGCTTAAATCCTGGATTACAAGTCTGTGTAAGCATTTGTTTCATGGTTCTTTAGCATTGCCCACATTTGGCAGAGAAAGCTGCATTTTTTCTCAGTGACATGCTGGTGATGGTGTAAAAATGAGGCAGTGTGTCTGATTGAACATTTTGTCTGAGGTTTAAATGGCTCCAAAGGCACATGCCTTTCCCTTTTTTAACACTGAAGCCTATCAGAAAATGCAAGGGCTGTTTAAAAAATAGGTAAACAGCCTCTTCTTTTCCATCTTGAGTTTGAAAAGTATTACTGGTTGTGCTTGCTGGAAATGAGAGAACTATTTTAATTATTTCTAAAACACTTGGAAGTATTTCTAGTTGAACAGTTGGTTTATGGAGGCAGCTTTCTAAAAAGACAATGAAAGATGTATCAATGTCATCTTCAAATGGTGACACACTGAACTTTAATGTCAGCTTCAAAGTTAAGCAGAAAAAAGAAAAGGAAAAAATGAAAGAAAGGGGAAAAGGAGAGAAGGAGGGTGGGGAGGAAAGAAAGGGAAGAAAACAAAGAGTTCTAAAGAAAATCAAAAACGTGTTCATCTCATATTACCTCTCCAGGGGGCTATCAGCAGAGGGGAAATCCACCTGGCCAGTGTGGTGGCAGATCTAGCAGAGACGCGAGGTCTGGGCTTAGGAAGCCCAAGCTGAGCTCGCTCACCCCATGATGCAGGTTTCCATCCTGCACCCTGTGTTCTTCGGCTGCTGTTTTCAGAAACAGCCAAAAACTTTCCAAAGACAGGAGGTGACTGGAGGTTAAAACTGTCTTTCAGAGGCAGATTTCCATATGACATTGCACACTGCTTCTCATGTGTATTTGGGCAGAAAGTCTTACACAGCAAAATATGGGAAAAGTCCTGGTGGGATTCATCTCTCTGCAGTGATAAGTGGTCTCCTCATGAAGACTGTTGTCTCTAATTCGTGTGATCTGATAAGATGAAGAATTTTCAAGTGCATCACTGAAAATATTACTAATAATAAGGAAGTGGTCTCTGTGCAAGAGATATGAACAGAAATTTTAAACAGCAAAATAATTAAGGCATCGTGTTTTTACAGATTACTCTCTTTTATTATTGCAAATTTCAATAGCTCCCAAATGTCCCATTATTTTGGATAACGTCTTGAGAAGTAACACAAGTGACAGAGCCTAAGCATTGGGAAAACTGAATTTAATAACACTTTTCTTCATGCGTGCAGAATCTTAATTCTGTTTTGTTATTAAATTTTTTTAAAAATCATCTATTTATAAATTTATAATAATGGGGCAAATTAAGGTTGGATTGGAAAAAAAAAAAGAATTATGTGTTTAAAGTCCTTCGTATTCCATGTTAAATTCAGGTAGCCATTGGAAAATGTGCCCACAATTCTGATGGCACTGTATATATACCAAAGGAGAAGGGCAAGAATGGGTCTGCGTATATCAAATACTGGCAGTGACCCTCAGTTCATTTCAGGTATTCAATGAAATACCAATAGCCTCCAGAGACTGGATGTGCAAAGAATGTCTGTGACGTTTCCATAAAATTTGTAGACTTTTAAGTCAACCCTGAGGCTGTTTGTTTACTTTTTTGCCTTATGCTAATGGCTGATTTCACTCTTTATTTTTTTTAGATAATATTAATCTCATTCTTTTAACTTCCTCAAGATTAGTCTGATTCTCTTAAAAATGCTTTGCACATGCTAACAACAGGGTGATGTCAAGGACAAATACGGTACTGACAGTTAAATTAGTGCATCATTTATATCATAGTATCTGTTTCTGGCCTCTCTTGGAGAGTGTTTAAGCCATCTAGCTAATCTGATACTGTTTGGAAGTTCTTACATGGCAGGATTTCAGTCCAGCATTAAAAATCTCACACTTGTTTGGTTAATCTATTGTATTGATTTGGAATACCAGTAGTAATGAAGAAAAGCAGTCCTCTTTTCTGTCTTTAATGAGCTGCCTAAGTAAAAAATCTTCATAACTCAGTATGCAAAACTGTGGGTTTTGTTATGAATGCTTGATGATTACAGGAATGAGCCAGATAGCTTACAGACCTTCTATAGACGTAATGTAAACTTGTGTTAACTTATTTCGTATTAAAATAAGAAAGCACAGCTCATATATTATTTTTTCCCTCCTCAGCTCATGGAAAAGATTTGATTTTACCAGTTCATCGATATATGATGAGAGATTCACCATGTACAGTGGAATACTGCCCCAAATATATTTTTTACAAAATCATGTTTCACTGGACAGTGAGTCTGCTAGAAATGGGCAGGGAACAATTGGTATTATGATGCAGGATAAAAAACCGATGACCTATTTAGATGAAAATCTGTCCCAGTATAAAAATACAGATGATTTTGCAGATGCTCCTTCAGGTTCATGTTTTGAAGAGCATGGCAAGATCAGAGTCATCCAGGGCTAGGGCTTTGGTTCACACACTACCATGGTGGTTGTGTCTTATTAGAAAAATCACATTTCTGATTGCCTAGAGCTTTGCCTTAGTCAAGGCATGATTTGCATATATCTGACATTTGCGGAGGGAGGGAGCTTGTTTTACAGATTTCATGAATCACTGACCTGAACTGTTGGATCATGAAATGTAGAAATCAATATCCACAAAGCACAGCTCTGTTGGCTTTTTCATGCTGGGCATCAAATACCTCTTTTAGAATTTTCCTTGTTGACCCACAGCATTCTAGCAGCAGGTCTTGGCTCTAAGCATCTCATAGCATGGAAGCATGGAAGGAGATATTCAGCATATAGATTTTGTGTGTTGTCTTATCAGGCATTTTCCAAATGATTTAAAGGCATAACAGACAAGAGGCAATTGTGCCAGGAAGGAAATCTAGCCTGCTGTCAGCCACCCTGCAAGGTTCTGAGTATCTGCTGGGAGCCTAGAGTGTATCAGCACTTCCTTGACCCTTTGGCCCTAATTAAAATCTCACTGGACTCAGCATCATGGAGTAGTGCAAGAAAGTTACCTTAGGATTAACTATCATTATATTAAGACATACATGATGTCTTTGTGGAGAGGGGAAAGTGTTATGCTGGGGGCTAGCTCAGTTCCTTTGCTTATCCTGAGTGGTGTGCTTAGTCTGGCTTCAGTAGCAATGATTTTCCTAAATTTATCCCTAATAATCCAAGGATAAAAGAATTCGACATTGGTGCCCATGGCTGCATTTCCCCAGGTGTGTTGGAAATGGGTGGGTGAATACATGAGAGAAAAGCAATTTAAAATGTACTCAAAATATACCTCTCTTCTGTTTGCAGAACTATGAGATGGCAGAGCATTAGATCAATGCAAATGGGTGGAAAAGTATTATTAAAACATCAAATATTATTGGATGCTTCGAAAATTTGGTCTGCATCCATGTGTTAAATGCTGTTGAAACAGAGAGGGATGTATTAGTGGTCTTCCTTCTTGTTTTATAAATCATTCCTCATGCTAAGCTTGTGCAGGCAAGTTCTGTGGTTAATCTATATCGAGCTTTTCTTTTCAGTCAGGATTTAGAAGTTTGGTCTAATGTTGCTTTCTCACTGAGGGATTAGTTCACAGATTAGCTCAGGGCTAACAGGTTTTTTCTTCATTGTATGTTTCTTAAGATCTGTAGCTCCCTTTTTTATGAGCTGAAGCCCACCTACCAGGCCCAAATTGGTTGGATATACTCTTTCAGGGTGTCTCTTTTGCCAGGCTCCGTGCTTGGTGAAACAAAGAGTCATTGTGCAGGGTGCACTGCTTTGCTAAATCTTCACTTTTTTTATGAATGTACCAATGTTTTAATCTTCTGCAGAAGCCACAGGAAATCTTTCACATGATTTGAATCTATTTTAGATATACAGAGCCTTTGTGTTATGTGAAGCATGTCTGCTTTGGTGCTATATCATGGTGCTTGTACCATGTGTAATACCCATCAGCTGTCAGACTGTTAATTTATGTCTGTAGTGTTTGAGTACACAAACATGCATGCACACACACACGTTTTCCAGAGGTCTCATTTTTCTGCCTTCAAAGCTAAGACCAAGCTGAGAGTTGCATTTAAGGCAGGGGAGCATCTTCTTCCTCAGTTAGGAATGCACTGCATCTGTACTAAAATTCTTTCTGGGCATAGGAAATCCTAGCATGCCTTTTAATTAATCCATCATTTAGAAAAATGCCCTTAAACAAGATTTGCATCCATTTGTTCTCTCTCCCAGGGTGATCTGTACTCAGCTGTTCCAAATTCAGGCTTGTTATTGCTAAAAAAAGTTGATTCTGGGTTTTTTTTGCCAGCAGCTTCTCTTGCCACCGTCATTTACACGCACCAAATCCAACCACCTGGCAATACATCATGTAGGGATCCCAGCACTAAACAAAGCAGTTCCTTTGTCCTGAGTGGCCTTTGGGTTGGTTTCCCACATGCTCTTTGATCACAGGCTGTTGCAGTGACCATGGAGTCTGACTGGAGATGGTTCCCAGGACACCCACTGCTTAAGCTGTCCCTTCCCCAGATCATCTTCACTTGTGAGCTCTTTGGCTTACAGGCAGCCTCTCCACAAGGGAATAACTGGAACAGCTCTTTCCCTTTTGCAAGTTCTTTTAGATTTTACTATTTCCCCTACAGCTGCCTTTTTACCATGACGGTGAAGATAATCTTTATTCTTGAGGAGGTCTGATCCATTGAGTCAAACTGTCAATCTAGAGTAACATCATCTGGGTTTTGTCAATGCTCTGTGCCCTGATTTTTTTTTTTTTTTTTTTTTTTTTTTTTTTTTGTCTTTCCCTTCTTAGTGCTCTTATTATTCAGGGGTTTATAATTTCCAGTACTGGTGATACATTAAAAAGTCAGCATTCCACAAAACTGCCCCCACCAGTCCGTGCACTTGGTGAGAACCTTTTCCCAGTATACAGTGAATACACAGCATTTTCTTTGAGCCTCATCGCATCTCACAGTCTTCTCCCTGCAGCCTGTAATGTCCTTCAATAAACTGTGTTTTCCCTCTTTTTCTGATCTTTCAGATCTTTCCCACATCTCCACACTGTCCCTCCACCATATAATCCTTAAACATTCATGTTGAGCAAGAAAGATATACTGGACAGGATAGAAAAATGTCAAGCAAAATCATGGTAGTTTGAAAAAATTGTCGGGTTTGGGTTTTTTTTTTTTTCATTTTCAAAAAAAATTGTTATGGCAAATGTGCATCATTGTGTGAAATGTGCTCAAATAAGATTGGAGTTCTCAGCATAATTTGTAACATGACACAAATTAAGGTATTTACTAGATACCTAGAGATAAGAAAACCTCTAATCGGGTTGAGAATCAGTTTACTAAGCATAATTGACACGTTTTTTCTCTCTAAATATATTAGCACGGAACATAAGAATCCTAATGTTTTTCTTATCTGACTTCAGCTTGATAATAATCAGAGACCAAACAGTTATTTTTCTTTTTATGAAGATACGATTTAAACAGAAAAGTACAAAGGCCCTGAAGCATCAAGTGTAAAGAAATCTGCCCTCAAAACCAGTAATTCTCTTTTCACAGCCTAACAAATTTCAGTTGTCAAGAAACAGATTAATCTCATCGTTCTCAAATGTAATATTGCTGTTTGCTAAGCTCTCATGATACAGAGACATTGAAAATGTTATCATAGCAGTCCTAGAGTACATTTTATGGTTTGGCAAAAAATATTACTTTCTTTGGCAAGGAATATTCTAAATATTCGAAAGCAAGGATTAACATGAGCACTTGAGAGCAAAAATGTCAGAATCAAAATAATGAGTTATTTTTTCTCACATTCCCTGGGAAAGTAAAAAATACAAATATTGCTAATAGCAGTCTGTCAATTTATGGCTTCAACTTTTCTGAGACCCAGCATGTTCTCTTTAATCCAGATACCAGTGAATAACTTAATATTTTCTTCCAGATCCTCTAATATATCTGGTTTTCTCTTTGAATCTTGTTTCCTTCCACTATCTGTCCAGATAATTTTTAAGGTGTTGTATGAACTAAAACAAGTGTTCTTAACCCTCAGACAGTTATTTTAAAGACTTTCTTGAAAAACAAAAAACCAGGGAGAATATAAACACATGGTTTTACATTGCCACACTTTTTTAAAACCCCAACACTTGACCACATTTTAAAAAACACTTAGAAAATTTCTGCAAAATCATTTATTTTAGACCACACATTTTAGCTAAGCAGAGATAATGCTTTATTATCTGATACATCCAAGTATGCCAAAATGGCATGATTTCTGTTGACTGAGAGGGACAGAAGGCAGTGAGAGATGTGTGTTAGCTTGGTCTCAATAGACCATAATTTGTAGCAGAAGGAATCAAAATATTAGCTGACATGTGAGGTTAATTTGCATTTACTCCTTATCCTCCTCACCAAAACCCTGTTGTTCAAATGGACCTGCACAAACTCACTCTGTGTAGCTTTGGACATATGTTTGTGGGATGGAATTGAATACTAAAGCCTGTTCTGTCTTTTTCACTGGCATTTACCAAATACAGTTAAGGATCTTTCACTATTTTTGTTGCAATCCGCTAAGTACTGCCTGAGTGCAGTCTTCACTGCAGCACCTCAGACGGGGAATGACATTTAAAAAGTAAAATAATACTTTCTTTGAATGCCTTCTCTTCAGGCATTCAATCCTCATAATATCCGGCTCTCAGTGTGAAAGTATCAATTGAAAGCTGTGGCTTTTTTAATAAAAAGAAGTTCTGAATTGTATAGAAGATGTGTTATTTCTGCAGCCCTGGGAGGGTGCCTGATGATGGATCACAGTGGTGACGGGATGCCCAACTTCCAGCAAGCTACTCAGGTCCCAAAAGAAATCCTTGCTGCTGCAGCACAGTGCTCAGCATGAGGCAGTCATTTATCCTGCTTCCTGACAAAGCAAATTACCCAACTCAGAGTTGTGGGCTGTGTTTTCAGTTCCTCGTTCAGTTCTTGCAGAGCTAATTTGATGTCCCTTCCCTCTCCTCCAAGCTACAGCTGAGAGCTACCTCATGGCTTCCTAACTTGAGACAAACCCCTGATTTCTCTGGAGTGCAATACACTACACTAGCCCTTGAATGCCTAAAAAGTAGTAGCTGAATAAATTACACATTTGTGCCCTATTTTCTAGAGGTTATTCAGCACCCATTCACCACACTTACAAAGCAAAACAGGAATTGCACCTTGAACTTCACTTGACTGACAAACTGCCTTTGCCTCACTAAGCCTGTAAATCAGTTTTAGATGTTTTGTCATATTAGTAATCTGTGGATTAGATCTGCTCCTAATACTCCATGTCTAGAACTGGATGCACTTTTGGAGAACAAGTTTGTTTATATTTAGTATGGAATTTCTCAAAGGGAGCAGTGGCAGCATCTCTAGGTAGTGTCAGCCAGGGCTCCACATGGTGAGCGATTATCCACAGTAGTGACCCAGCATCTAACCGTAGGGATTAGTGCATGGGGCTGGCATTTCTGATTCGCCTGTGCCAAGGGATCACACCTCCTGCACTGGTCCTGACAGGATGTACTTGTGCTGTTCAAGACCTCCCATAAATCAGGAGCTTTCTCACGCCTATTTCCAACAAAGTACCCTGCCCCTTTAACACCTCCTGAGACAATCTCAAAAGTAAAGCAGCTCCTAAAACTTTACTTTTTCAATCTTTTCTGCTACAAACCAACAAAGCAACTCATTAGAGGGACCCTTTCTGCTTCTTCCTTTCCCTCCCTTCACCGAGTGAGGGCTAATTGGAGGCCCATAAAATGAATCCAGGGAAATTTGCCACCTTCTCCCATATATCAGTCCTGCAACTACCAAATTGGGCATATTGTCTCATGCAGTGTTTTATTGTCCCCCAGACCACATTACTGGCGGGGCAATCTCACAAAGGTTAATAGCTTTACTTGGTTGTCTCTCAATCTGACATTCCTGCTCATCACTCTAAATCCAGTCATTTCACCAGTCGCTTTAGACGCCTCTACTGCCGTTAATTGGGTGCTGCTTGCTGCTGACTTCAGGCCCAATTCTTTAAATTGTAACTACTAGTAGCTGATGGCCCCTGCTCTTAACTTTCATTTCACAACTGGGAAAAGTATGTGTGGGTTGATATACCTGTATTTCAACCCCACTCTTTGACATTTGCAGTCCAATTATCGGTCACCTTGGCCATTCGTTCTGTCCAGCTGTCCTCCGTTGGTATGCTATGTGTCAACACCTAGCCCATACACTGCCCTAATGGGAAAATAAACAGTAAATTATGAGCCTATATAAATCCAATAAAGAGTGACTTTGACTCTGTAAACCATGGAAGTGAAACTGAAGCGCTTCATGCAGTTGCTGGTATCCCGAGCTGGAATTGCTGCTCTGTATTTTTAAGAGTGTCCCAGCTTACTGGAGTCAGGCAAGATATCTATCTATTGAGGGCTGTGATGCCCATGCAGTAAGAACATGAACCTTAAGGGGTATGCATGTTAAGATTTCTTCATTACATTCTTGAATCAATGGTTGTCATCAGTAGAAAACAGTAAATTTATATTAATCATTTTTCATTAAATATTTCCTTTCCTTAGATAGAAAGTATTCTTCCTAAGCTCTATTCACATTTTACATTTTACTGACCCTTTGCACAGCAGTGAATGCCATCCTGTGGCTACAAAACCCAAATGCACGTTAAAGACTAATTCTGCAGAAGAATCAAAGTACTAAGAATGTTTTAAAAGTTGTGATCTTTTAAAATTCCTCCCGCACTGCAGGAGTATAATACCATCTTATTATTATTCCAACACATAAAGATCCCTTTCCAGGACTCCAGGCACTATGCAATTAATTAATTATAATAGTATTAATTGATTAATTAATATTAATAACCTGAACATTTTAATGCGTTCCAAGTGTTACTCTGGGAAATTAAGGTTTTGGGACAGGATTTTTTTTTTCCCAACACATTTGAGATATTAAAACTTGGGGATGGCTTTTCTTGTTGTGCCGTTACCCCAAAATGACTTTGTTCCCATACACACACCTACTTATTTATGTTGGCAGTATGGTCTTGACACATTCTGAAAATGATTCGTATACATCGCTGTTCACAGGATCACTGGCTATGTGTGTAACAGATTGAACCAACAGGGAAAAAAATCATGCTGAAGAAAATAATTCCATGTGAAATGGCTGTTTCTTTAAAGCAAACAGAAAATCTGACGCTTGCGTGGGTACTAAATAAGATTATTCCCAGTGAGTTATCAGGCATCCAGTGGTGATGCTGCAGGGGTGCACACCATCCCCACCCTTTACCTGAAGGCTCACAGCTTCCAGGTACTCATGCAACTGAAACCCAGGGCTAGGCAAAAGCTTAATGAGAAATGCAACTCCTGTAATTAGGTTGTTGAGCTCTGGATGCCACCCTGTTCTCACCAAAGTCAATGGGAAAATTCCCATTGATTTCCAAGTCTGAGGGACTGCTGAGCAAGTACTTCTCTACCAAGAAGGTGTCTGTAATTATTTGGCTGCTCAGACAACATGAGCTCAGTTCAGCAGGGTAATACTTGTCTCTAGAGTTGCCCTGTGTGTTTCCACAGTTGTGCAAGTATCGGTGTACCCTGCTGTCCATGGCTTGGCTAGGGAGGCTGAGACTATTCTCAGGTGTTTGTGGAGGTTTTTAGAGATTCAGCAGAGCTGAGAAGAAAACTAAACCAAGTTTGTGAAGAAGAGGGTTACTCTTGTCACTCTTGTCTTGTGAAAAAGAGCAAGGTTTGTCCTGTGTGTGGTGAACACAGAGTCCTACTGCACCCATCAGGGAAGGGGGATGGTGGCTCTCATCCTTTATCACCAGAACACTTACCTGAACTTCAGGTTCATGTCTTTTGTACTGGACAGAACACCTGAGCCCATTTTCCAGGTTGAGTTTTCCAAGCTGGAAATCATTGTGGGAAAAGTGAAAATGGTGATTGGTCCAAGAATATGAGTTTTCCTTCAAAATTTGGAATCTTCATTTTTTTCCCCATGCTGATTGATTCTCAACCAGCTTGTAAAATTGACCCCATGTCAATATAAATTGGGTAGTAGATATTTACAGGACATGTAAAATCAAAGAAAAACGGAGATTGAGATAATAAGGCTTGTCTGTGTTGCCTATTAGATGAAAGTGCGATTAAATATGGCCCAATTAATGCCTGTTATCTGTCCAAAATTGATTTGTAACAGAAAGTTGTGAAGTAGGCCTCAAGAATTCAAGTAGAACTTTTTATTACAAAAATCAAAGCAATTATTGATGTGATTTACTTTAACCTGGTCTGACAAAAAAGGGATGATATTGTCATTAAAAAATGTGCCTTGGGAAGAACCCCAACAACCAGACTCCTTATTCATGCTTATCTCCTTCACCTTATTTTAATTACTTTTCATATTGATTTTCTGAGAATTTTTATACTATTTTGTAAGATATTTTAGGGTGGAATCCTCATCTGACTCCAAAAATTACTTTATTCAAATATGCATGAATAATTGCTATGATATTGTCCTCTAAGTGGATTAAAATTTTAGTTTGCACCTCATTGATAACCAAAGAAATGACTATCGAATAACTTGAATATCACAAAAAAAAAAAAAAAATCATATCTTCATTTTTTTTTCCTTTTTGATTAATGAAAACAATCACTGCAATTTTCCCGAGTGACTCTTCAGTAAAGTCAGATAAATTTCTGAGGCCTAAACATTTTTGCTCTTTGCAAATTCAGAATATCTCTACAGGATATTCAAAAGCTGGGAACAGCCTGTATCACTTAAAAGTCTGATTTATATGCTTTCTACCCAGCTACGAAATCAATTTTTTATTCATCAGTTTTCTAACCAGTAAGCTTTATTGTGAACATAAAACTGTGGAAGCTTCATTTTTTACTGTGAAAAAGCTAAATTGCATTTAAATGTCAGAGGCTACTCATCAGCCTGTCAGCTGTAAAACTGGTTTGAAATGTTTTACCTCTGTGTGTGGATGGAGGGCACTCATTTCTTGCATATTGTGGAAAAACAGTGTAAGATGAAAACTGGGTATTTTCGGCATTACTGATGGGACACAAAGTCTTTTACGTTCATGTTAATGGCTCGGGCTTTGCCTATTTTGCTATTGATCAAAGGCTTGTTGGTAAGTGATGAGTTCAAAGATAATTTGGGGGGAGATTGGGGGGCAGCATGGGAGTGGAGACTAAGTTTCCATCTGTAGTGAAATTGCAGAATTCATCACCAAAATTGTAGTTGCACAATGCACATTCCTTCAATGGCCAAACATCTTAGTAAACTTGCCCCAGCCTGAGTTGGGGAGCTGGCATGCCTCTCCTCCTTTTGCTCTGTCATTGCCATCACTCACTGACCATCTGCCTTTTGGGGGATTTTGTTTTCTTTCAGCAGTTCGTTTTAAACCCTGATTATTTCATTAGCCCTGTTCGTAGCACAGATGCACAAACAGTTTATTGGCAGGTGGAGGTGGCTGCAAAGGGGCAGCAGGGGAAGAACAAACGGCTGGAGGAGGGGCTGGGGACGGGGCTGGATGCATCTTAATCTGCCTTTCTGCCAGAGACAAGGTGGTGTCATCCCCTGTTGGCACAACCAAGTGGTGCTTGGGGGGAAGAAAAAAGAAAGTGTTATCTTTCTTGTGAAAATCCCTAGTTCTGCTTTATATAGCAGCAGTGTACCTATAAAGTAAACAAATCTAAGGAACTACAGCATGTATCTTTCATCTCCTTGCTGGCCAAATAAACATTTTACCTCCTCAGTAACAGCAATATTGTTTTAAGATTGACCATTGCAGAGTCTCACCTGAGGGTGTTTCATCCAACATCAGAAGGTAGTGGCCGTCAGCATGACAAAAATTGTTTAGAAGTAGGTTTTTATTTTATAGTTTAGGACACAAGATGATTATTTCCTTTGAAAGTTTTAGTTGAAGTTATTGCTTTGTTGTAACAGAAGCTCCTACCACAATATTTTTAAGGGTGTGCAGAGCAAGCCCTTTCACACTATACCTTTTTTTAGAGGACCTCCAACAGCTTGTGCCACGTTAGCGTGAGGCAGTGCTGCTGACTTACTGCCAGATAGATGGAGGGCTATTGCCACACACCTGCTCTGCATTTGAGTTTCTGCTAAAAGAGTTGGGAGTTAATTCCCTGTCAGTTTTGATATCTGGTGTCCTGTGCTGCAAAGTGAGACAGCTGCACACCCAAACAAGGATATAAAGTAAATACTGTTGATTAGTTAACTCCATGGTGACTAGTAATATAGCTTGATTAAATTCTGGCATTAAATCTGCACATATTTTTTGAGTAGGGCATGTCTGTTGATGGTTAAAACATAACATGAATTATTAATACTAGGAAAATACCTTGGAAGCATGGATAACATACTGTGTCTTTATTAATAGCCAGAATGTTTTTCTTGTGTGGTTACACATATTGGCTGGCCTAGTATGCAAAAATGGAAGTTTGGAGATGTGTAACAATCCTCATCATTTTGGAGAAATTGAAGAAGGTGTTTGGTTCCTGCTTATAGTGAAGATGAGAATCAAGTGACTTTTCTGGGTAGAAAATGAAGAGTAATTGAATTTTTGAGAAAACATCTGTGTGGTGATCTTAGAAGTTGATGCACACCTGTTTTGAAGCACAAAAACTCAGAGCTACTGTATTTCCTGAGTGCTAAGATAAGATTTTTGCAGAAAGGCGTTATCTGTAGAGGTAGATCTGATAGAGGGGAACTTATCAATATTTAATCACAGGTGTTTCTAATCACAAGAAAAGCAAAATCTACCAACAGCTGAAGTAGAAATTCAGGTATGAATCAGATTAGAATTGACATAGAGAGTACTACTAACATTAAACTGCATGCATATCTTGATTTGCAAGCTTTATGTTATTTAAATCTGCTTGAAGTGAAATATTCTCACATTTGACTATTCATTTTCTGTTCACAAAATTCTCAGATTGTAATCTTCACTGTCAGCAGGAGCTAAACACCTTCTTCAAAGTTTACTGTGAAGATCAATAAGCAACTTTTATCTTCTTTCTCGTTTAGGGGCTGTGATGGTAGTTATACTCCTGTTTAGTGATAGGTTGTTCCTCAAGATGTTTCATATGCCTAAAAAAATTATTTTTAAGCAATTGCATATCATACTTTATCTTGTTTGTAAGGTGTCAGTCTGAAGGTGGGTAAATGTCCTTGGGACAGGTATTATCAGGAGAAAGCTTGGAGTGTATCCTTCTGCTTTCCAATTTTTTCTTCATTATATATTTAGCAAGACTCATTACTGTAGCCTCATGAGCAAAGAGAGGAAGCTCATAATGTACTCAGAAGACCTTTAGAGTTGTTTGGAGACTGAGGTTGATGTTCTTACTGTGATTATGCCAGGTTTTCCAATCTTCATGTTGCAAACTTTGCAAACTTCCCAGCATGGGATATGATACGTGCAGTTTCAAACTGCTGTTATCACTTAGGAGGTCTGAAAAAGTCCTAGTTGAGCAATGCTTTTCCTTACCAGAGGAAGGGAAATGCTGGATCTTATGTGACTGTATACTACAGTTAGGCAATAGAGGAAAAGCTTTTCTGTATTTAACTCCAGCAGTGGAAGTAAGAGGCGCTTCTGGACTTCTGGAAAGTGACTGGCTTTGAGTCACTTCTGGACCAAGTTTAATCTACACTTCATCAAAAGCAAATTATATGATCTTGACATTCTTGAGGATTATAGTTTTCTTTCTACTCAGGCAAAGGAAGGGGAAGGTGCTTTCTGAGATTGCCTGAAGGAGTTTCCTTTAACACATGACAGGCTGCTCTATTGTCCTGGGAATCTGATGGAGTAAATGGTCCGTTCCGCACTTAGCATGTATTGATTGAAGAACACTATAAAGAAAGCCTGATGCACAAAGGTCACCAGGATCTCTAAACAGTAATGAACTTTAAAAGCAATGCCTGTGGAAAATTGCTCTCTTTCTTTTAGAGAGTCACCGTCAAGAGCTATGCAGATTCTTCCTTTTATTGCTATTAAAGCTGAAATACAAGTCTTTAGTTTCTTTTCAGAGACTTGTTTACAGTTTCTGTTTTCAAAAAGCTTGTAGAATAAAGTGTGACATAGGATAAATGTAGTAGAAGTAGTAGTAACATTTTTAAGTCACCCATTCTGATATTTCATTCTGCCGGGTCCTTTGATTACCATCTACTGGTCTCAGCACTCTGAGTCTGACAAAAGTTAAGATTTGAAGGCTCTAAGGCTTTCTTCAGTACACTCTTCTAATATTTAGGTTTGCAAATACTACAGGGAGCATTTAACTCCAAATGAAAAAGCCTTCCTTCCTTCCTTTCTTCCTGTCTTTTGGCAATACAGTGCTGAAATTACCTGATGTCATCGTTAATTCTCAAATGGTTCAACAGACCATTATGCATCGTTTTCTAGCTTGAGTGTGGCTGGAAGCCATTGACATTCCTAATCAAACACCTAGAGTGTTTATGTCAGTAATAATCTCTATTTAAAATGTACTCTCAACTATTTATTTCTCATACCTGGCTGGAGTGGATGTATTAAATTCTTTTACATTTGAAAACAAGATTTCTCAGATTAGCACATCATAAAGGAAATAAGGAAAGCTGGATCATAGTGATATGATTGGAACTCTTTTGGACAAGAAGTGCAATTGATCTTTTGAGACAGCACCACATCCTATTAGAATAAGTGAAATAAACACTACCCATTTCTTTCCCACAGTTGCTAGATAAAGGATTAGAAAGAGAAGGTGTCTGGTTTGCTGCAGCTAACTCAGTATTTGTTTTGAACTAAAGAAAAACCCCAATGTACATTTATTTTTTCTCTTGTATTCTATATATCTTTGAGCTACACTGCCTTCACTTTGTAGCAATAATCTGACATGTAGTTCACTAACAGCGTGCATTTCAGAAAAATATTTCCTTGTAAGAATTTAGCCACGAATTTAGTCTCTCTCTGAAGTAGGCAGAGATAGTAATTCACTGCATTTGACTTTAAGGTTCTATTCATCCCTCGATGAGCTCTCCTTTATAATCTTTCACTTCTCCTACTTGGGCTGAATTCCAGAGACTTACAATAGGTATTGCAGCTCGTTTACACATTGGCAGAAGAAACAAACCCATTAGTCACTAACAGCAGGGGTATGCCTCAACTCTCTTGCTCCCTTTGATCATTTTTCTGTCTTCAGTAACTCAAGCAGATTCTCTTTTCTGAGGTTTTCTGAAGCAAAATTAGCATTTCTTGTTGGGGGATGGGAGAGACTTTTACCTGAAAACCTTGTTATGCACACTCCTTTGATGAGGCACAAGCATCTCAGCTCACTTATTTTTGCATTAAGCAGTTATCACACTAAAAAAATAAGAAATTATGACATCTTCAGCTTTTTGCTGTGCTAATGACAGTAATGTGGCAGCTTCTCATAACTTAAAAATTGGGTAGGCTGAGTACTTCCTCCTGCCAAAGAATGATATGGAAGAAGATACTTGTTCTTCTCAAATCTTGATGATTCACCTTAAACACCTGCTAATTGTCTTGTACTTGTTGAAGTAACATCCCTGTTAGCTACTCCCTCCAGCTGAGTTAATAATTATCTTGGAAGTCATGAGCTTTTGTTAATGAGACTCAATATAGTACTCTTAATTCAGGGGGGGTGGTCCTCACAGTTGTATTTGCATTCAGAAAAGTATCACAGTCTGACTCATAGGAGGAGTGACTGTCTCACAGCAAAGTTCCATTTGTCACCATCGCTGAGGTCTGCTAGGCTGGATGCTGTGTTTCACGCAATACCTTCACAGTAGATGTCTCCTCCATGCCTTCTCCATGGTCACAAAAAGAAGAAATTCTCACATCTAACATTCCAACTGTTCTACGTTAACAGTCAGTGTCAATCTTCATTTTCACTGAGAAGGTCCACTGCTATGGGAATCTCTTTGTAGTTGTTCTGTGGATTTGAACATAAACATGAATATCTCTCAGTCCTGTAGGAAAGGGAGTGTTAATGTCTGTAGACCAAACCTACTGAAGCAGATCCTGCAGAAGAAGTGGAAACTATTTTACTTGAAGAGGAAGTTCTGTTATTACACTGAATTTGTCATACTCTGCAGAAGGAGATATTGTGTAGTGCATTTTACTCAAAAAATACATAACTGATAGAAGTAGAGGGAATTTGGTCCATCCTGTAAGGGAGGTGTGACTGTTGTTAACTTCAGCAAAGAAATTCCCAGGTAACCAATACCTCTATGTGTATTGACAGACATATTTGGGTAAAGTCATAAGCATTAAAGCCAATGGGTAAATACAGGTTCCTGACAGAAAATGTTTATTTTATGGAGAAAATTGTAGTAGAACTGTCTGTAGGTTGTGGGAAAACAGCAGCGATGCTTAGGATTTCACCGTGAAAATATAATAGTTCGTATTACTTTTGTTGTCTGTTGCATTCAGGCCCTATTAAATATGTAATCACATTCCTTTTAAGACATTCCACCCTTGCTGAATAGGCCAGCCCTTTGTCTGATTAGTCAGAGTCCAAATTCAGCTGCTTTCATGGCTGTATCCCAGCTTTGGGAGGTTGTATCCTCTGGTTAGGCTGTCCTGACACAGCATGAGCAGCACTATCTAACCAGTGGAGTAGAGCGGACAGTAGCTGGCCTGGTCCACCTCAGCTGCGCATGGTCAAGCAGCAGCTTGTCTGCAGCAGTTGGATCCGGACACCAGACTCATCACACAGACAGGAGAAGGTGTTCACCATTTAGGAAAGCACATGCTGGCCAAGCAGCCATTCCTCATCTCTACTGGGAAAGCCGTGATTTTGTCCTTACCCTTTTCCCACATTGATTACTGTGAGAGTCACCTCTTGTTGGGTTTTTAATGGCACATCCTGACAAGCATGTATTGAGACAGTCTCTCTCAGACTGACAGATAAATGACAGATGTCATTCATCTGTATTACCTTTCTTCTCTGTTTCTTTTGCCTACCATGCTATATGCAGGTTTCTAAACAAAAGAACCTCACTGGTCCTAAATTACAGCTTCTCTCCTACAAGCTCTCCTGTACCTTGCACATCTGCCTTTCGCATTTCCAGAGATGCCAGCTGTAAATTAGCTTTGTCCTATGAACATCCTAACCTCCCTCCCCTCCCTGGTTACTTTTTACTGTAATTTCCAGCTGTTCAAGGATTTTGCTGAGAGCTGTGGTACTGTTTGAATTGAAATTGCCTTGGTTAGAGGGGCCCCTAAGTGCTGGTGTGATACTGTGTCCTGGTGCAAATGGGATTTGCAGAGCGATGTGCTGAATGACCTCTCCAGTTCTCTCCGTTTTTGTCTGGGAACAGTTCTGTATTGGCAGCAATTTGTTGGTTTGTTTTAATGTGTTGTCATGGTGGGGTTTTTTTCTGTAGGGGCAGAGGAAATTTTTGCAGGTCTTTTGCCTTGTTTATGGCTGGAACCTGAATAGCCAGGCTGGGGTCAGGATGATAGAGCACAGACGAGGGGTCAGCCAGGGTGCAGATTTACAGTTAGGGAAATAATCACATCACTGCTGTGAGGGAGGCTTAATTAGTTTACATGCCTGCAAAGAGAGAACTTCAGCTCCTGTGTCTGGCACTCAGTGCTTTTTGAGTGGAGCTGCATCCTGTAATTTTGCAAAGTTCTGAGTGTCACCCAGAGGAAAAGGCTTAGCTGGTACCTAGCATCTTCCTTTCCGGGGATGTAAAGTTTTAGCCCAAGTAGAATTTACTAACTTCTGGCATTCTTTGTTAATTTTTATTAGTTAGTTGTCATTTTGTGTTATAGCTGTTACTCTTTTCTGTTAGCTGGCAGCAAATATTTTCAGTGCAGCTTTTCTGTTATTGAATAGATTTCCCCCAGGTTTGGGCTTACAAAAACAAGCAAATGGATTCAAATATTTACTGCCACAAGTCCATGTTAGTCAGGATTTCAGCAGCAACCTAACAAACTGTGAGACTGTACTGGTAAGACAGGAGGATGCTTCACTTCTTGAGCAGTTCTTTGACTTAGTAGGGTTTTTCATCATAATTGCTTGACTGTTTATACTGCTGCAGTTTTCATAGGTTTTATTGTCATTGGTTGTAAACTATCTCATGCACACACCTTTTTTGTAGATTGCTGCTAGTGGGTTGAAGAAAATGTCTTTTAAAAAAAACAAACAAGTTGTATTTGTTCAGAGAAGAAGAGTTTCCAGAATCTTGCTAATATTTTTTAATGCAAGAACATTACCCCGTAAGAAAGCATTTTGTTGATATTTTTTGAGTTTGGATTAGTGTGTCTCTGATTGTTTCTATGCAATACAGCCTGTACTGCTTTTCATCATTGATTATTTTATCTCTGGAGAAACCCCAAAAAGGTTTTCCTTTGTTAACCTGTGGTCTGGCCAAGTGCTTGGCCAGTTGCAATGGAGTAGAACGGAAATAGAGGGGAACATAAGTGAAGTGGAGAGGCTGAGGTCCCTGGTGATGTGGCTCTCACCAAGTGGAAAGGCAGGTTCACAGACTTGTGTACAGCCTTTCAGCATTAAAAATGCTGTTTTGGAAAGTGTTGGTAGTGGGAACTGGATGGCTGAGCACACTGGTAATGTTGTGGGTCCTCTTCCCACACCCCTGTGCTTGTGACTGGCAGATGTCACATTGGTGGCTGTAGCGGGTTCAGTTTGTGTCACCCCAGGACAGTGGCTTTGCACAATGCGTCTGATCCCCGTCCAGCACTCTGTGAACAGTTGTCCCCATCACAGGAGTGGTGATCCCAACAACTGCTGATTGCCAAAGCTACCCAGCACTTAGGAGACTCTACTCCGGTCTTGAGAGAAAGAGGCTGGTACGTGTTGTTGGGAGGACAGGCTCTGCTCTCCAAATGGGTCCTCGGCTGTTCTGGGGAATTTACATTGCCACTATATGTTGCCATACCACTCACTTTTCTGTAAATGAGCTGTTTCAGTCTCTGAGGCTGTCAGTCTGCTTCCTTCCACTGCATCAGTTTTTAAACATATGGTTAAATACAGGAAAGGGATAATGTCTTTTACCTTTCTCATAGAAAGTATGTTTTTTCTGCTGATGCCAGTGTTAAACTGGTGTTACCCTAAGTTTAGACTTCTTTACACAAGGATGGCACAATGCCAAGGGGTATTATTCCCAGAAAATTTTGCTTTGCCTAAGGATTGGACATCAGGACTATAGGGTTTGCAAGGGAGCACAGAAACTTTTAAGGAAAATAAAAACATCAAGAAATTACCAGCAAACCAATCGATGTGCAGTGATCAGTATGAGCAGGGAAGGGTATGTAATATCTTGGCTCACTCTCATCAGAAATTGCTACTGTGGGATTTGGCATGTTACCATATGTAGCTGAAAATGAAATTTGAACTTCTTTCATGCAAACAGAAATAACTTTCTGCCTTATTTCTTTCTCATTAAAAATGTGATCGAAATATTGAGGGAGAAGTTTGAAACATATTGATTTCATTTTGAAAGCCTATTATTAAATCTCTTGAGGGCTTGTTGATCTTGAATCATTTCATTTTCATAGTGTTTCAGATTGAAAATTATTAGTAAATCTGTTTAAGTTGCAGCTAAATTACTAATTAACTTTCATCTCAAAGATTTTATTTCTTATGTGTTTCTGGCAGCACAGTGCACTCTCTACACAATGCAGCAGAAATTTTTTGTTACCTGCCTCTCTGTGCTCCTTACAATCTTATAAAGCAGGTTTGGAATTAATGAGCTGTCACATCTTGGGTAATGAATGAAAAGAACTGACAGAAATCCTTTTGTTGTTTAAGAAATTCCAAATAATTAATGGGAGAAAAATGACAGAGGTTCTTTTAGGGTTTAGGAAGAAATGCATCTTTCAAATTCTTTCCGCGATAGAAGAAACTTTAAAATATGTATGCAAAAAATGCAGGGATCCTGATTAATGGGTTAATTCCAGTTCTCTCATCTGAGATAAACTTGCAGAATCTGAGATTAAAGGATTTTATGTTTTGAGAAATAGCCTCCTAGCCTGCAGCTTCCTTATTCCATGTTCAGCTCAGAAGTAAAAAATCTTCTGGATTCCTGGGTTTGCCGTTGTGGACAAATTGATTTAAGCACTAAGCATGTTTGTAGTGATCATGTGTCATGTACATACATGTTAGCAGGTTAGCTTTGGGGAGGGCAAGGTGTTTGCTTTTGTTTTATGTTTTTCTCCAATTCATGAAGTCCCACTGTAGCTGTTGGCAATAACTTGTACTGCTGTTTTTCAGGTAACTGTCTCAGATGGGGGCACATCTCCCAAGCAATCCTCAGTTTGGGTGGTGATCCAGGTTCTGGATGAGAATGATAACAAACCACAGTTTCCAGAGAAAGTCTATCAGATCAAGCTGCCGGAGAGGGACCGTAAGAAAAGAGGGGAGCCAATCTACAGAGCTTTTGCTTTTGACAAAGATGAAGGCCCTAATGCAGAAATCTCATACAGCATTGTGGATGGGAACGATGATGGGAAGTTTTTTATTGATCCCAAAACAGGGATGGTTTCTTCCAGAAAGCAGTTCACAGCGGGGAGTTATGACATCTTAACAGTAAGCACTCTTTCACTGACATACAAACCCATGATTTGACTGACTTTTTTTTTTTTTAAGAAACAGGCCCTCCTGTATAAAGAGGGATATATGACTGTGTTTACTGTATGCCCTTTATGTAAGACCTAAATTAAGAAGTCTAGTATTCATATAGAACTACTGCCAAAAAATTGAGTCTGAGAGGTCATTCATGCTTTTGCAGGTCATGATGTATTCTCTGAGTGTTAAGTCAGCCTGCAAATTGTTAGCATAAGCCATTCCCTTGAATAAGCATTTGTCTGCTCCCAAAGTTGTATCTGGATGGCGTGGGCAGATACAGCTACAAATGGGTACTTACTTCTTGTGTGGACACAAGTGTTTGCCCTTACAGAGGGCACCTACTGTCCCAGTTAGGTGGCTGCACCTAACAGAGGAGGAGTATTGTGTACTCTGTGTTGTGGGAGCAATTTCAGTTAAAAGAAATCTCAGTCAAAACTCTTTTTTCAGAACTCTAACCATAGAGTGAAAGTCAAAGAAAGGGAGACTAAAATATGGTTAGGCAGATATAAAGCCGTATAAGACTGGAATGTGTTCTCTTCATCTACAGAAATAAGCCAAGTTGTAGTTAAGGAGTTTGAAATAAAAATGACAGAGGTCCATGGTCTGACATCTGGAAGTGATATCTCTTACAGAAGCGGGTTACCTTCATAATGCTGGAAAACTAATAAATAACAAAATGTTGAGAAATACCTAGGAATCAGAGTAGAGCAGCCTTCTAGTGAGTGAGTACTTTTCCCTCCAGAGACCTCAAAGTCATGTCTGAGATCTGAGCCTTCTTACAATGCACCAACTGAAGATTTTCTACCTAGAAACTGCTCATCACACCCTCAGCATCTTTTCACAAAGGGCCTGCCTGCCTGGAATGGAGCAGGGTGATGAGTGTTAGCATCAAACCCACTTAACACATTTCCAGAGGAAGAAATAGGGCATGATATTTCAGAAAAAAAAATTATTTCCCGTTTTTAAAAGGTAATATAACGGCATATTTACACCAGTGGTCCTATATAGCCAGAAACTTTACCTTTTTTAAAAAAAAGAAAAGCTCTTCGGTTAACATTGATGTTATCCACCAAAGCGCCCATTTTGTAACCTGCATTCAGCCTTTTCTTAAGCCCACTGTTTGTTGCTGCTCATCTTGTCTTTGCTATGTTAAATCCATAAAGCTTGCCACACAAATATCAAGTCTATCCATCTTTCTGGAGGACTTTATAATAAAAAGAATTAGCACCAAGCAAAGCAACTCTTAATGAACATGACAGGAAAAAAAAAAGAAAATATGGCAAAATTTTAAATTTGATTTATTATGGAGAATGAGGGAAATTACCTGAAACTTATTTAATTCAATTAAAGATCCAGAGGAAGGCAGTATAAGGAATACTTATCTGCAACACACATGCCACCTGAAAGCGGTCAAACATGCCCTGGGTGAGCATGTTTTGCAAATACATGGTCTCACACAGGGCCCTTACAAAACTTCCAGCTTTGCTGCAAGAGGGAGCTGGGTGCAAGATGAAATCAGAGAGGGAAGCTGGTTCTGGAGAGGAGGATCTGTGTGGGGAGTGTTTGAATTGCGTCTGCAGGAGGCCTCCCACCAGTATTTCTTAAACAAAACATTTCAGTTTAAAATCAGTTTTTTCAGGGAAAAGTCAAAGCACTGTGCAAAAAAAAAAAAAAAAAAAAAAAAAAAGTGAGAACTGAGAAATAAGTGCTTATCTTCCTCTTTTTTCATGGGATTTTACATACACTATTCCAAAGGGCATTTTCCAAGCAGTCATCACACTGCGATAGAATTAGGTCTGAACTGCCAAGCTGGGATGCTCAGCCTGAGCCCTCTTTCCTTTGTGCCTGCCAGATAAAAGCAGTGGACAACGGCCGGCCCCAAAAATCTTCAACTGCACGTCTCCACATTGAGTGGATAAAAAAGCCTGCACCCTCACCCGTGCCCCTGACGTTCGATGAACCCTTTTACAACTTCACCGTCATGGAGAGCGACAAAGTGACCGAGATGGTCGGGGTGGTCTCTGTGCAGCCCTCGAACATCCCTCTCTGGTTCGATATCGTGGGTAAGTTGGGAGCCAGTGGTGCAAGGAGGATGCCTCAGAAGCAAAGCATATGGACGTGTGGTTTTGACAGCAAGAAAACTAACCGTGAACTGTCTCCCTACCTCCCCCCAATTAAAGCCACTTTCCTAATGATGAAATGAAAATGCTATTTTAATATAGTGATAACAATAATAGTAGTAATAATACTCCTGCTTTTGTTATGACTCCTTAGCTAAGCTTAAAAAAGAGCGCTGTATGGCTGAATTGGTTTTTTTTCATACTATGTTATTTACTGCAATCTTAATGTTGTCTGTCATTTAAATTCTATTGTCATACTTTGCTAATCTCATTTCTAAATGTATTTATGGTACTTAGACTTGCTGTCCCTCATTTCTCTCTTTCTTCACCTTTTTTTCTGCATTCTGTTCTTTTTTTTCTGCTTCCGACTGCCCTGCTTCAAGGTGGCAAGCATGCTCGAGAGATGTTCTATATTCTACAGACAGCTTGTGGGCAGAACTGTTCAACAGAAGGTACCCTTAGTGCAAACACATTTGCTAAAATACAACTATCCAGGCTGCCTTTTATTTTTGCAAGTTTTTTGAGACAATTTATATTACATCTTTCATAAGTGCCTGTGACAGGATGCGATGCGACACATGGATGTGCTGCATTTCTTTCTATGACAGCTTTTACCGTATTTGTGTCCAATTATTATCATTTTATTCACGGATTTTCCACAGTTTATCACAAATAATTAATTCAAACTTTTCACAGTCCAGTGCCATCCATTTAACTGTGAAACAGAATGGGATGCCTCAACATATGGGTTACAAATGGAGCCACCAAAAGTTTGTCTTGAATGCAAGCTGAAACAGAGAAATGTGTTTTGATGTGAGATTTCAACCACAAAATTGCCTTACATAAAATTTCTTATAAAAATAGGGAGGGAAAAGTATCCTTAGTAAAAAGGAGGAGAAGCCGTACAAGTCTTGAAATCACAGGGAAATGCCTTTATCTGCCAAAACAACAGGGAGCAAAGGGTCTTGCTTGGTTGCAGTAAAGAAATGGGAGTCAATGTTCCTAAGCATTTCTTTCCCACTTCTGCTGCTGATTCAGTTAATGTCATTTAAAATAACTCATTTAACATCTCAAAAGTGAGAATTTCCCCTGCAAAATTATCGTGCTTCTTAATATTTGCAGATGCTTGTACGTAATGTTTGCATACCTTTGGATGTAAAACAGTGCATCTGGACAAAGTGGAGTATTTTTAAATGAAGGGTTCTAAAGCAAATGCTATATGAAAGATTAGAGAAACAAAAAGCCTTTGCCATGGACTTAGCAAAAAGTGTTCATCAGCAGTCTTTATTTACAGGAATTGAGCCTGGCTCTCATTTCAGCCTAGTTATTTGCAAATGGGTTTAGCCGACAGGAAGGACAGGGACCACAGGAGAAAGGGTCTGTCAGAGTTGTTTTCATCCACCTTTTATTGCCAATTTGTGCAGATAAAAGACAGAAGCAGCAACATTTCCTCTTTGTGGCACGGTTTCTGATGTGTCAATCATATTAAAATTAAACCCAAAGCTACTATCATGTTCTAGGGTTCCTGCTAGTCCCTGGGGGAGGACAGCATATGTTTCCTACAGTTTTCCTGCCATTTCCTCAGTTGCTTCAGTATGCTACGTGCAGTTTATTAGCTAATGTTTACATTTTCATTCCCGTTCTCACTGACCCTTTCCTCCCAGGACAAATCCATCTTTTTTGATGTTATTGACAGGTTTTTTTTCCTATTTGAACCTTTTGCTGGACTTCTTTTGGTCCTTTCCATGGCAACTTGACCAACTCTCATTAAAATTCTGCCCTCAGAGAAGCCCCTGCTCTTCTGCTACGTTCTTTTTCCTTATTAGAGTCGCTTTCAATCAATCAACACCTTATAATGATATTTAATTTTTGCCCACCAGACAGAGATGATAGGGAGAACATTAGGAAATTTTAGCCTTTGTCATTTAATGTGGCCTTTATGACTAAACTAGTTCAAATGGTTTAGAAGATTTAAACAATTCTAATGATTTCCCTCTCGGCTGTAGCTTCTGATGTTGCAAGATACTGCATCACTGCAGAGGGTCACTGAGACAGAGCTTTCCTAGATTTAATGAGAAATCAGGGACCCTGACCGTCCAGTTTGGTTCTGTTACCATATGAATGTTTTCATTAAATATTGCTGCTGTTACAAATAATAGCACTCCCAACAGCACCCATTTCTGCAACAGGAATAGCCAGCAATTCTGGGCATGCAGAAGAGCCTGTTGTTCCAGACACTTGGCATGCAAGGAGCAAAGCAAAACCCATCCTGAGAGTTTTACAGACAGAACACTGTGTATTTAGATCACTGTTGCTGCCTTTAGACAGTGTCAAACCCCACTTCTTCTCACTGTTCCTAAATACCATCAACACTGAGATCTGGTGTGGAAAAGCCCAATGAAAGACACAGGGGGTATTTGTAGAAGTTAACTGTCATATAGAGAAAGCTGTATGGGACTGCTGATGCAAGGGATGGTTTCTGTGCTGCTGTAAAACCAGACCTGATCCTGTTCCATCTGGTATTTTGTGATTCTGTACCTCTGTGCATAGTTCACAGTAATGTCAACAAAACCCCTGAAGGCTTATGTAGAGGCATGGTTTAATATAGAGTTTGCAGCTTGACCTTTATCTTTATGACCTTTTCAAACTAAATGGGCACTGGAATTCCGGAGGATCTCTTTTTCAATGCATAACATGCACTTCTCCCAGCTAAAAAAAAAGAGAGGGAGAGCAGATAAAGTTTGGCTATAAAGTATTCTGTCTGCTTAACTTTGCACCTAAATTATACATACTTCAAGTAGCTGTTTAAGTTCTTGAGTTGATCAGCTCCAAGAGAGGAGGATGCCTCACAGGCAGGAAGGTGATCTTCCACTGATGGACTAGGGAGGAACAGGATCCTCGGATGATTGTTTGTTTCTTTAATTTGAAACAGTTGAGATGTCATACCTGGTTTCTGTTTTCAGACTGCATTCAATGCCATTCCCAATTCATGCAGATCCCACAATGTGAAACACATAAACGTAAGTTGTATCAGTGATATTAAATTTATTCAGTCATTAATGAGAAACTAATTTTCAATGGGAACTCCAAGATAAGTCAGAGACCTTTATTTGTACCAGGTAAATTGAGTCCTTTCTGTTTTTTCCTTTGTAACTGGTGGGAATGGTGGGATGACTACTTTAACACTGGAGCTAAGCTGCATGGTGCTAGTTTCTGCTTAAGTAGCATGTTGCACAACATCTCTCTGGTTTTCCAAACAGTCCTCCCTCTGTCTTTCCTTCCTCCCCCAGCCTGTGCCTTTATAAGAGCAGCCAAGCTTTGAAAGCATATCAGAACTTTTTACCAAGAGTGCTTAAATGGCTTTTTTATTATCTATCAATTTTAGTTAATTATACATTTAATTCATAGTGCTGCAAGTTTTCATTAATGTCAAAAACATGTAGCTCCCTAGCCTTCTTTGAATAATCTTCTCTGAGAACTATCTAAAATACCTTCCTGATTTCTTTTTTGCTTCTTATGCCCTTGCTTTCAGCTTCTTAGCAGCAAACTCAAGGCTTTGACTGTCTTTACAATAGTTTTATCTAAAATTCGGAGTCTGAATTACTTTCTTCTTAGCATGATATAGTACATAAAAGAATACATATTTTCATATTTGCATGTTATTTTACTAATATTTATTAAGATTAACAAAATCTGTAATTGAATTTTTATTTCTTGAGACAGTCATTAAGTTATTTAATCTTCTTTGAAAACAAAATAAATGAAAATTTTGGCTTTGCTTCTTTTTTCTGAAAATCCTAGAGGTACTTTAGCCTCCCTCTGAGTTTCAGGGTGAATTAGTTTCCTGCATTTTGCTCTGATTTTCTTCTCTGAGCAATGTGAGAATTGTAGCAATTGGCCCAATTTATCATCATTGTTCATTGTTGTCAGCTTTCTTTGGGACAAGACAACTAAGAATCTTCTCTGCATTGAGAAAATGTGGTTTAGAGGACTGTTCTCTAACTCAGGTAATCTCCTGTTTTTCTTTCTTCCATTTGTCCGTCTTGGCATGGACAAATGAGACTCTGTGTGAGGATGTCCATATATGCTGGCTCTGTTAAGTTTGAGCATGGAACACTGTGTGCTGTTTGCGATCTACCAGTGAGGAAGACTCCTGCCAGTGTTTGAACTGGGGATGTGTCCTCCAGAATTGTGTCATCCATCTTTCCGTCTAAGACTGAACAAGTCTGGTTCTCTACAGTCATCAGATACTTCTGAGATGGGGTTCAGTCCCAGCCTTTTTGATCATCCCACTGGAAAATGTGGGAAAAGATTTTCATCTGGGACTCATTTGCCTACAAAACCTCCAGATTTGCTGACATGTTTTCTTCTCAGAGGAAAAAATGCTTTTTCCCAGCAGCATGATCCCATCTTAAACTGTGTATCAGCAACTGATAGGAACATAGGGAGGCTCAGCATCTTACCAAAAAGGAACCACATCTAGGAAAAGCTCTACCAAAAAAATTAACTGCTTGCATCAAATTGCAATATAAGAAGAATATGCTTGAAAATTAAAAACCCCAACACTGAAATTAGAAGGGGACAGAGATGCAGAGCCCACATCCTGTGGGAGTGCAAGATCTGGATTGTGCCTTGCCTTAGGCAAATTCTTCTGCTGACCCCCAGAAATCCTTCTTGACAGTTCAAGTTGTCCTTGCCCTGTCCATTGCACCTCTCTTGTTAGCCTTGCAAGGTTCAGTGGTTTGGGGTTTTTTAGGTATCTTTTTTGTAAGAAGGAAAATTAATTCTTTCCAAAGCATACGGGACTTTTGTCAGAAGGAAAATGGTTCATGGTGACTATGAAGCCAAGAAATAAGCTAAGAACGAAGGTAACGCTCTGGATTCAGCCAGAGAATGTAACCAACTCTCTGCCAAGAACACAATTTAGAGTCCTTTGGCCCAGGTGTGTCTCAGTTCAGTTTCCTGAGATCTCCTTCTTAACTGTGCTATACCATCTGTTAAACTGAAAATCAGGGCTGTTCTAGAAAGTTGTAGTGAGAGCCAGCTAATAAGATCTTTTGTACCAGGAGCTGTTTCTAGAGCTATCCTGATAACAGCTGGAATTGGAAAATCCTATATAAACTAAAAACACGCTTTTAGATGACATAAAAAATTACTAGTTCTAAAAATTTAATGCTTCCAGGGCTTATGCAAAAGCATTAAGATCAACCTCAAGAAAGTAAGGGTGGAAATCATCTCACTTAACTTCAGGTGTCCAAAGTGTAGATACAAGTATCTTCACTAGGTCACTTTGGGAATCTTAACAATAAATTAGAGAGAAAAAGTACTTTCTGGATGAGTTTTTATCATTCCAACCTGGTAAGTCTTCTCATCCAAAGATGGCATTTAAAGTAGATGTGGACTTTTAATGAAATCCTACTCAGAGTGCTTCAGTCTAATCAGATTATTTAAGGAAGTCTTTCATCTGTATTGAAGACGTATCAGCTTTACATTTTAGCCTGAAATGATACCGTAGACAACAGCCAATCCACGTCTCTCTGGGGTTATTCAGTATTAAAATGCTTTCTCAGGACAACCTGTCTAGCCAAATTGTCAGTTCAATCATCTTGCTTTCTTTGTCACTGATTTTCCCAAAGTGCCTGAGGAACTCACAATGTATTATCTTAATTTGGAATATTTCTTTCCTAATGCAATTGCAAGCACATTAGCAAAGACAGCTTCTACATATCTGAAAAAGCAGGGTTTAGTAGACAATGAAAAGGAAAGCATGTGCCAAATGATGGAAAGTGGAATAAGTAATGAAAATGCACATTAATAAAACTGAGCAGCTGAACAAAATGCCATCATTCTTAGCCGAAGATTGTGATCAAAGAAACTGTTAAATGGACAATAGTAAAATTGTTAAAACTGACTCTGTGGGATCTTGCGGCACTGCAGACAAGCTCACTTCAAAAGGGTTGGTACACACACAGCATCAGGCTTTCAAAAACAGCCTCCAGTATCCCAGAAGCCGACACTTTCTCAGCTGTTACCTCCTAGGCCCTCAGCCCTCCAACCTCTACAGGGGCACCTTAGGAAGGAAATGGTTTCATGTGGAGTTCCTAGCTGCAAGAGTAATGAAAAGATTCATTTGTTTTTACACAAGAATGATACCTCTCTCTTTGTGCAACTCCAGCACCCATCTTTCAGAGATGATTGTGGTGGATGCTTCTCTGGGTGCTTCATAGTAGACCTTGCATAGACTTAACACATCTGTAAGACTCTTAATGTTTAACTTTTGTAGCATTTATATGTAATTCATTAATTCTTCAGTGTTTAGTGCAGCTTCAGAAGCATTTATCATACAACGACCTGTTTTGAGTGTATATGAAGGCTGAGGAGCAACATGAGCCATTTGCAGACTGCCTCTAGTACTGCAGATGAGAGGCAGGATCCAATATCTCAGGCAGTATTCCCAGAAGTTCATCCATCTGCATGGTGGTTCTTCTGACCATGGTCTGTTAAAATGTAGAAGACTGAATCATGAATAATTCAGGGCTTCACTCCAAAATAGATTATAATAACAAATCTCACAGCAGGATGTTCTCTGATCCATTTCTGCCTCAGTGTTTGGTGCAATTTCTCCCTTGTTTAATAGAAAACGATTCAATGTAGAAGGAACTGCATTGCCTGGTTACTTACAGGTGAAGGCTGGGGTAGCTGGCACCAAGATTAATTTGTTTGTCACTAGACCAACTTGGAAGATGTGAATAATGTGTAAAAAATTCACATGATGGATTCAGTTCTTATTTTAGGGGAAGAGTATATACTTCACTTAATGGAAATGTCTTGAAGAAGTTGGTCTATTTGCAATAGACTATGTGGTGCCCTGAAAACCCAGCTCTGAGCCAGCAGAAGGTCATTTAAAACATTTGTTGCCGATCCTTCCATGTTACTTCTTGGAAGTTTTAAAGGCAGGTTTTTTTGGAAGTGTGTGCCAGTTGATAGCATATAATTTTTGATTGTTCATTAAGATGGTTATTAAGCATCTCAAAGTATAGACTTTCATTTTGTTTTCATGGTTATCAGTATGAAACATTCTCTTTGTAAAGTGCCTACTGTCCCAAGGCTAGTTTCATTTCAGCTGAGATTTCCTTGCATGAATCTCAAGCTCTTTTCTTCAAAGAAGGTTTTCATGGTGCAATTTTTCTCAAGTAATTCAATTTAAAACATTAATTTTTCTTCCATACTAACTTTTTTTTTAAAGAAAAAAAAGAGCATCGAAGATATAATCCATGTTCAAATACCTTGCTGTTGCTTAAATATCAAGGACAGCTTGCAGAATGAGGGTAAGGAATAAGCAATGTTTCTATTCACCATAAATGACAACAGATCCAGTGGCAGTGCTTTCCTGGAAAACCACAACTTCATCTATTAGGCTTAGACCTATATATATGTACATACATCTATTCAACTTGTGGAAGTCTGATGGCACATCTGAAATTACTGGATTTGGATCATTTCAGTGGGCAGAAGTTCACCAATTCTGTCTTTCCTCTGCAGCAGTCAACTGCATTCTTAGTCTTCTTCCCATTTTCTTCTACTCATCTCTGAATGCCTTTCAAGGCAAAAATGGACAGAGCAGTGCTTCTTCCAGCTTACCCTTTCTTTGCAATAGCCTGTGCAAGAGGTAGAAGTGAGGGTTCCTTCACATTAAGGAATTCAGGGGCTGCGATTTTGCTGTTTCCCCCTAATCTTCAACTTCTTCAAATGCCAAAACCTTCTTCTCTCACTAAATGTATGACTGCTTCTGAGAATAATGTCAGTTCCTGGTCAGCAAACCATGCAGATGGGAGAGCACGGAGCACTCTCCCCTTCTCTACTCAGTCCCCAGCCCTAAAATTTTGAGAGCCATTTTGTGACACTAGCAGCCATTCACATCCATCTCTCTTTATATATATTGCACCTGAGCTAAGTCAGTGGGATGGATATTTTTCTACCTGTGGACCTTATCTCAAGAGCTTTGAGCAGCTGTTACATGAGTCTCATAACCGGTGGGGTTTGAAGGGCTTTTCCTCTCTGTAGAACCGGGTTGTCAGAGAATGTAGCTAGTGGCACTGAGTTGCTGTGTGATGAATATACCTTAAGAGTTTGTTTGTCAGCAGTGTTGTGCCCCACCTCTCCCTGTCCCTAGCCTCCAAAAATTTTGGACTCAGCTAATACTAAATTACACTTTATAAATGAGTGAGTAAGAAAACAGCTTATCAGCAGGGAGTGTGTGCTTTGCTTTTGAAAATAATGAGTGGTTCAAGTTTATAAACTGTAGCTGTGGCTGACAAATCTTATAACCCTTCAATCTCAAATTATATTTGAGATTATATTATTTATAGCTTTCTTTTACTTTTTAATAGATTTTTTCTTTTTCTTTTCTTTCTTTCACTCAATACTCAGCAGGGTTTTCCCACTGCTGCATCATTCAGTGAGTGACAGGGAAAGGGTATGTTAATGTTAGAACAGTGCTTTGTGAGGGGTTTTTTTTATTGAAGGGAATTTAGGATGTGTATCCTGTCAGATCTATTTGAATAATTCCTAAAAGACTAGCAGGATTTGACCTTTGCTGCCAGTAATTATCATTGTCCTTGGTATTAACATAACAAATCTCTATTTGCATTTTTAAAATTTATTATAATTGTAATTTTTAAAAACGCAGATGATGGTATTTGCATCCAGAAGCATCAGTGAGAATTTCCTGAAAATAAAATTTATAGAATAAAACCTTCTTGAAATTACTTTTATACAAAAAGATAATTATTCTTGTTCATTATTCAAACCACAAGGGCACACATCTTAGGGGCTTATAGCCATTTGATTCTTTTTATAGATTCAGCTATGTTTTACTTAAATCTACTGCTAGATTTTTATTCTTTTTTTTTGGCAATGCATTTTAATGATATCTGCTTTTCAATATACAAACTGTGCTTTGAAATATAAATGAGTTATGAACAAAGAAGTCTCACTAGACGTACTGTGTATGCTAAGGCAGGCCGTTAAGATGGATGACACGAAACAGATATGCCCACTTTTAGGAATATTTGCAATGGAAGTTCTCCAGAGATGGCTAATTTGATTGTGTTTTTGTGCAATAATTAGGAGGGAATTACGATAGTTCTTTCGACGCGGACAAGGGAGCGGGCACTATTGTCATTGCAAAGCCCCTGGATGCAGAGCAGAGGTCAATGTATAATATGACTGTGGAGGTCACCGATGGAACAAACATTGCCTCAACTCAGGTAGAATACCACATTCCTTTCTTGGCAAGTTATCCATTTGTTACTGGAATGTATATGCTATAAAAATTAATAATTTTTCCATTCAAGTGAAACCTCATCCTTTGAGACCACCAATAACTAATGGAGGGGATATTTTTCAGAGCCTTTCCATCTGGCTGTAAAGAATCGGCTGTTGAATGTTTCAAAGCGTGATTTCTCCTTTTGTTCTCTTCCTGCTCACATGAAAGTAATTTGCCTTCCTCCAGCTGAGGGAGTCCCTATCACAGGCAGCAAAGCCTAGATTTTGACAATTGTGTCGCCCCATAATGGTCCAAAATACAATAGTGCTTCCATGGTGTTGGGCAATATTGCTATTGATTGTGTTAAATGGAGTTTATACCTCTCATCCTCCAAAGACCCAAATGTGGGACACAGGATCAATTGTTCAGAAAAGAAATTGTTCAGAGGCAAAACTTAAAATTCAAAGAATCCCTCCTTTAGTGTCACTGCCTACGAGTACATTGTCTTCTGTGAAACAGCCCCACTGAACCTTTTAAAACCAGGCTTGCTTATCAGGCTCGGTGCCTTTCATCTATTAAAAGTTGGGTCAGACAAACGTGAAGGGCTGGGGTAAAGCTGGCTCTGACACATCCTTGCAGGAGAGACCCTGACGCAGAGCCTGGGTATCTGTTCAGTGGGAACCAGTCTGGAACTGGGTCATGGCACAGGGACGGGCACTCTGAGGTCCAGGTGGCACCAGGAAGACTTCAAACAGCGAAATGCTTTGATTTGAGGTGGAGTTGTGGGCTATGGATTACTCAGGGCCTGAAATTCTACATCTGAGTTACTCCCAAGGGGAAATGAAAAAAATATAGGATTGTGGTGTTACTTGCTTCTTTATAATGCAGAAGGAAGACCTGAACATTTTTTATGTTTACATATATGCTTGCACACACAGATGCTTCTGTTGTACCTTGCCTTTTTGCTCAAATGCTTTGGATGTAAATCTGTATTCACTGAGCCACAACACCAGCTTTCCTAAGAAATTGTTAAATCATTGAGTGCTTTCTCAATCTGAATTTCTGTTTACAACCAGCCCTAAAATATCTGATAATTTCTGCCAATAATCCACCTTGGTAAGAAAACATCAGTTGATAGTAAGTCAGGTGATAGGAAATGCACTGTTTTTCTCTGTTAGTTTCAGAATTAATTGCATCTCTGCTAAAAACATCCCTGACTTTAAGCTTGATTATATCTGGCCCATGTTCCCTTTTACGCCTTTCTCTGCTCTGTTAAGGAACTCTTTAAAAACCACTATTTTCTCCCCAGGAAGGCACTCACAATACTCAAATCACCTCCCAGTCTTCCGGTAGACAAGCAAAGGAGAATGACTGACCTCTTTATGTTCCCTTTCCATAAGGCATTTTCTTCAACTCTTGAGTAGTCTTTTTGTTATGCTGTGGTTTTAAATCTTGACTACATTCTTAGTCCACATTTCAGATGGTGTTGAATGCCTAATGTTTATTTATTTTTTGTTTCTTGCAAACATTTCAGCCAAAAAAATATTAAAAAGCTTAGGGAATTTCAACCATGCTGGATAAAAGTAATTTCTCTTCTTATGGATGTTGCGTTCATTGTTTCTGCTGCTTTTGATTTAATAAATTGACCCACGTAACAGTCCTCAAAACCTATTTGGATGAAACGCCTACATTTTTAATTAAAACATATGGTAAAAACATATTTCAGTAAAGCTGTTGCATTCTAAAAGAGGCCTGAGCATTCTTTTTAACAGTGATGTGACCCATTTGGGAATGTAAGATAGTTTCAGATTGCAATAGTACAGCAGGAATGATCACCGGTGGGTTCAGACCCTTCCTTCCCCCACCTTCTTCTCTCTGTGTGAATACTGTTTAATTATTTAATTGTGGCCAGGGTATCCAAGCATGTGTTTCTTTTGGTCTTCACAATAGAGATTTCAAAAGCGATTGTTATCTCAAAACTGCCAGAATTATGGCCTGCCTATTTATTGCTCCATTTTGCAAAGCTTTCCTACTGTATTTTTGGGTGTACTTTGGAGCCTTTGGTTACCTTCTTCATCTTAATTGCCTTTTAGAAAAATAATAAATAAATAAAAAGTAAAACTGATAGCTTTAATTAAAAAATGTCATGGAATAGGTCATCTACTGATGGCTCTCAGTGGCCTTATTCTGAGTTTTGGTAAAGCAACATTTTAAGAATTTTGTTCCGTGTACACAGTACCACTTACATTTTTAACTGTAGCTGCAGGAAGATACGGTCGAAGATGAAGCAAATAGAAAGCAATTTTGTAAATACATCCTTTTGAATGATGGTTTATTATGAAGCAGCTGATGATCACCATGTGCAATGGAACACTCTTGCTTTTTATTCCACCCCAGCTGTTTTCCTTTATCTCTTCCTGGCCTTTTGTCTGTTACACAGTTGAAGGTGGTAAAATACAGCATAAAAATGCCAAAGATTTTTGTTTGGGTAACATGATCCCTGGCATGGACTTGGTGAAGTTTCTTCAGCAATGTTCCTGCATGCCTTAAACTCCGATGAACTGTTCACTTCCTTCATGCCTTCCTGTGCACATGGTTCATTACTGTACTATGAGAGGAAGGAAAGCATTTTGATTTAAAAGTTGCATCTGTTGTAATAATGGTTTCACTGTTATGAAAAGAGGCAAAAAGAACATACGGAGTATTAACAAAAAAAAAGTTACAAACTTTCTGTGTAACCAAAAGCCTACTTGTTTTGGGCATGATCAAGGTTTCCAAAAGAAATACAGTCTCCAAAGTGAACACCAAAGTGCCAGGACTTGTTGAGCCACTGCCACTCACCATGCTGCCCATCCACCTAAGCCTGAACCATCCAGGCAGCAGTTGGGATGAGAAGGGATGGAGAAGGCAAAATACGAAGAAATGTTGACTTGTTTGATTTATATATTTGAAGTGTGGGTATAAAACTTCAGTCACAGTAATTAACTTCTAGGATGGCTAAGTCTCCTGACTTAGCCAGGGAGAGCTTTTGCTTTTTCCCTTTCTTTTATCCATCATTGCTTGAGGCCACACAGTCATTTATTAAAGGTTGAAGGCATACGTTTGCTCTAAATTCCCACGAAACACAATTCCTGCAGCTGCCAGGCGAGCTGTTTGCCTTGCAGAGGGATCAGGGCTTCTGTATCCTGTGTGCTGGGGAGAGAGCCAGGACAGCAGCTCTGTGCAGTGACTCTGCTCCTTGCCACAGCCATCACCTCCCTTTGGGCTGCAAAGGGGTCTTGTGCCCTTGCTTGAGCACAGAGAGGTCTCTCCCAACAAGGAATCATTATAATGGCATCTAAATGCCTACTTCTGCCACAATTTTGACTAACTGAGTGTGCAACATTAGGAATTCTCCTGGTCATGAGTCAGGTTTATCCCAAACCCCTTTTTTTTACTGAACAACTCAGATCTTTTACATACAAGCACAGCAGAGGAATAGAATAGCATTTATTTATTTATTTGTAGTGCATACTCGCGAGTTTTGCTAAAATACCCACAGGAGCAGAGTACAGGGGGTAATCATTGAACTATCATGTCAGTTATTATAACATTTCACTGTTATTGAGAATGTTGTCCTAGCAGATAATTACGTTTTTCTAACAACCTCTGGAGTGATGTTACTATGTGAAAAATATGGTTTTACTCCTTGCTTATTTTCCTACCTTCTCCTTCTTTCTCATCATCCTAACTTCTGTAGAAAAGATGTGCTAGAGCACGAAGGCTGTTGCTTCCAATCTAGGAGACAAAAAGAGCCTCCGTTTCACTTGTTGCAAAACCACCTATTTCCCTGCAGAGTGGGCACTCAGAGGGTAACATGCAATTCCCTCTGAAAAGCTTTTGCAGATCAATACATGTTCGCTTACAATACCTTCTGCTGGAGCCAACCAGACTGGAACAGCAGACAGAAGAAGTTACTGCTCCATGCCCCTTTCTGTCTCTCCCTGCAGAAGGTTTTGGACTTGCATTTGTTCTTGTGCTGAGGATTGACTTTAAACTCTGAGTTTCTGTCTCACCTTTCAGAGATCACCTTTTATTTACAACATTTTCTTAAGAGGAGCTGATCAGCCACCCTGAGTGCAGGTGGTTCTCTTTAAATGAATGGTGAAAAGCTCTTCTTAGAGGACCATGGCCAAAATGTAGAGCAGACATTAGAGCCCGCCAGAAGTAGTTCTGGGCTGTGGATTCTTCTAGGGCAGAAAAAGAGACATGGGGATTCAATTCAGTTTTTCACTTTTGCTCTGTTGAACATTTCCTCCAAACTATAATGTGTCCAATCCTTAATTTTTTTTTTCTATCACATCCAGCAATCTCAGCACTGCATTGAAGCAAAGATTTTTCCTTCAATTTTAACATAACACAAAGAACGCAGTAAAGTATAAATAACTGGCCACTGAGGCTGGTAGGGAAACTGAATTTTTGTGTTAAGGTTGGGATTTGGAGGAAAGAAAAACTTGTCAGGGAGTAGAAAATAAAGCTATGTGGTAACACTATTGAAAGCAGTATTAAATCAAAATAGGTTTCAAAACCTGTACAGAATTGTAACCTGAGTTTAAATAATTCAGGCACTTAATAGGTTGTACTACAACACTGTGCCCAGACCAAGCAATTAGCCAAGCAGATTCTTCCAGCTTCAAATGTCTGTAAAGCAGCTGCTGGCATTTACCCAGTTTTCACTCAAATACGTCTGTGCCTAAACCAAAGGTATTTGTTATGGGCAACATTAAAAACAGCTTTGGAGAGACTTCCTGCATTAGGTTTTGTCCTGCTTTGATTTGATTGTATTTCTCTAGGCCTTTCACTTACCATTTTGAGTACAAAGTCTTTGCTAATGCTCTGAGTGTTACTTTGCCTAATTTGTAATCTTGGAGGCCCATGATTCCTTTATTTGAAACTTGCTTTAACTGTGGGAAATAGGAAGTGAGCAGGGAAAAGCAAGTCTTTTATAGCGAAGCGCTTGTTCAGACTATAAATTAGACTCCACACAATGGACGCAGAAGGAGGCAAGCCTGCCTTTCTGAAGCCCACAATGCTCTGGAAAAGATACGGGCTTTCAAGAAGAACCAGGCAGAGACTGGTTTGCTGCATGTTTGCTTTATGAGCGTGGAAAAAAGACTTGCAACTAATGTTTGTCAATGAAGAGTAGTTCGGTCAGTAATCTTGAACAGTCCTCAGTGAAGAGGAATCCCTGCTTAGCAGCCAACAAATAGTAAACATTTCCATTCGTCACCTTTTGGAGATGTGTTGGGAAACTTTTAAAGCCTGGCTTTGATTCCACACAATGGGTATTGTCACAGCTTAACACCCCAGGCATCTATGCAGTAATAAAGGATATTTATGCCACACAGCTCATTCTTGCCATATCTTCCATTTGGAAATAAATATGGAGAAAATATTAAATTACACAGACACTGGGAGTCTTTGAGTCACTTCAGTAGTATAACACTTGATTTGAGGTGAAAGATGTGCTACCAGCTGGCTAAAGCATAATACTTCAGGGACTCTTCTGCTGACCCTTTTGAAGTCAGTAGGAAATTTGCCAGTAGAACCAATACTTTATGCCTAAAGTTGGCAGCCATTACATGAATTTGAGAAACTTCCTCATATTAACAATCTGGCAGCACTCAGTTTACTCAACTTCACGTATGTTTGTAGCATCAGGTTTTCTATGAACCTGGTGTTCATGTCAGTGTCACATTTTCCTTTATTGAAGACAAGGGTCCCTCTTTTCAAGTAACATCTTACGAGAAGCTATCCTGCTTGAGCAGGAAATCTGCATAAGAAGGATGGCATTTTAAAGTGACCTAATAAAAGGGATGTGGCTCAAATAAAACACCTTCCCCAGCTTTACCACTGCCCTTCACCCATGGTTTTGGTAACCTTGCTGCAAGGCATTGTTTTCTTGGGCAAAATATGGGGACAACAGTCACTTCCTCTATAAAAATGTAAGAACTGAGGGACTAGTACCTATATAAAATGGGACTTAAACTCTATTTTCTTTTACCTGGTTTTGTTTCAAGTACCTCCCAAGATAGTTCAATTTTTAAGAAGATTAAAGAGTTCCGTGGATAGGTTTAACAGAGCTCTGTATAACCAGTATTCCCATATATAACCTAACTTTCTTTTGTTGCAAGGAAAATACACCCCCCTCTATTAAAGGAGAGAAATGTTAAAATTACATTTGACTCTCGGGAATTTTGAGGGACAGCTGACAAAAATTAGAAATGCTCTTAACTGCTTAAATAGAAGAAATTGTGAATTAATAATGACTTCTTTATTCATTAGCATCTCTAACCCACCGTCTTCCATCTCCAGATGGAAGTGGCTGTTGAAGTGCAAAGTATGTAATAAATAATGTGTATTTCAATGTGGATCACTTGACAAATCATTAAAATACTGTCATCTCTAGGGAGGAAGATGCCTGCCACTTAAATAGGCACTTAATCAGTTTTACAGTAGATGTAAAGTGAAAGAGAGAAAACGAAAAAAAAGGAAAAATAAGTTTTTTTCTGGCAATGATCAAAGCAATTTTAAGTGCATAGCTCCCTGTAAGTTTGATGATCGCAGTGAATGAGGTCCTCAATTTTTTTATCTTTTCCCCTCTCCATGCCTTGCACTCCCCAAGCACGAACATGTCCGTAAGTGTGTCATGGCAATACCTTACACCTTTTTCAGTGGGAAGAAACTCTGCTCTGTGAATCTGTGCTGTAATTTCCACAGTCTCATGGGTTACCCTTGGTCTCTGATGCTGATCCAGTCCCACCCTGTGTAGTTTGTGCAGTCTAGTGAAGGCAAAAATCATGAAGCCATGGTTTGGACAGTCATAGTGCAAGCTTTGGGATGGATAAACCTTTATGCCCTCCTCTGCTTTCTCAGTTTGCCAGTGATCCCAAAATGCATTAGATGTTATAGGAAGTGAATCCCTGCTCTGGGGTGATTATATACCATGCAAACAACATAGCATGTCACTTCTGTAGCAGTACTTTTAAGAAACATTAGTGTGCTTCTGTGGATTTATTTTTTTGTCTTCCAGGACATTTTCAGCTTCCACACCCCAATTTTAAAAATAAATTCACAGATACAGGCCTGTCCCTCACATGGAAGCATACTTGTTCAAGGTAGGCTGTGCTCTACTAGCATCAGCAGAGTAAAACCTTCTTGGTGTTTTCAATCCATTTGAAAAGTTTTTACTTCTCTGTTGGGCTGTCTAAAATGATACATGAGAAAGTTTTTGGCCATGAAGTAAAAGAAAAATAAATTATCTGTGTTAACAGTGCAGCAGTAGAATAATCCAGTCATGTTACAGTGGTACCTGTCAAGGACCGAGTATCAAAACTGCTCAAGAAAGATATCTATAAGTATTAAACACTGATTATCCCCAACTCCTATTGCTTCTTTGTCTCTTCCTTACACTAAAAAATGTGGTTCAGCACTGGCTGTGCATCCCATTAGATTAGAGGTCAAGTCTTTAATCTTCTCCTCAGGCTTTCTTTCATATGTTACAACTAGTTTCTTCAGATATTTGTAAGATGTAGGTTTGGGTTTCTTTTTGTCCTCAGTCAGATCAGAAACATGCTTTGATATATTATAGCAACAATAAAAGTATAAAAAGCTAAGTAACTCTTCATCATTATTATAGGCCCAGCAATGTGTATTTCCCCCAGTTTTATTGCTGTCTGTCCAAGACTGAAGCATAACTTAATATAGGCTTCGCCCTGCTTCGCTCTGGCGTGCTGTAATCTGGTGAAAATGAAACTGTATGGAATGCAAGTCTTATGCCATTTAACTTACAGAGCATTTTATTTCAGCTGTCTTTTAAACAGTTCCCAGGCTAGTTCATTACAACTGCTTCTTACAACTGCTCATGTTCCTCCTGGTAATGTATTCTGCAAACCCTTCCACATATCATGGAAATCTAAAGTTTCATTTCTCTCTGAGGCCAACATCTGTTTGTGCAATATTGCAGTAAAAGTATAGCTGTATTTTTCTTCTGTTAAGAAAGTATGGGTGAACAGGGCTTGATCAAGCAAAATAATAAAATACTTGCTTTAAAAAGAGCTAAGTACTTTTCAAAGCAACAAAGAAAATATCATGAGTGATGAGTCCAGTCTCCTAGTCTGACCAAAGAGTCCTTTTCATGCCTTTCCCAAGTCATTAATTGGACTATTTCTTATTTAAAAGCCTTTGAATAAAAAGCTTGCTCTGTTTCACTTACTGTAAAATTAGATGTGTGCTTTCACAGGCATATTCTGCAAAAGATAATTTTTGTTTCTAGCACTGAAAAAGAGTCAACTCTTCACATTTCAGCTTTCAGTGTTACACAATTTGTCAGGGCTTTTGCTGCCACACTGTCCACAGGAATCTATGGCGTGCGAAGTCTAGAAAGCACATTTTCCCCAGGGAGTGACTTCTCCAATGGCAAAACCCACAAAATGTCATCAGAGTGACACATGCATAACGTAATTTGTGAAAGGCAAAGCTTGGAAAATAGTGATTCTTATTAGTTATCAGAGTCAGCTTGTGATACATTGAAATGGGTGTAATAGGCAGCAAGAGCAGCACGCTGGCCTGTTTTTCCCCTCTCCCAAGTTTCCTTAAGAATCAATACTGAGGTTTTAAAGACAAATTTGAAGCACACATTCCTTTGAACACAGCATTCTTTCGCATTTTTAGCATCCTACCATTCATAAACTGCAACAGAAAGGAGGCAAGTAGGTGTTGGAGGGGAAGTGAATTAGCTGGCAATAAAGGCTGCCATCACTGGCAAAGGAAAAGCAAGGATGTAACAAAAAAAATAATCCTTCTCTTTCACCAGTGCCCTTAGATCACCTGTCCTTGGTGGTACGTATTTATCTGTGTGGGGTAGGCTTGCATGGTACTGAGGTTGTGTCTCCTGTGCCCACCTCAAGTGGTGTAAGAGCAATCTGAGGTGTCAGAAGAACTTGACGTCTCCAATGCTGTCCCAATTTGACATTGCCACTAAGCCCCAACACAATATACTGGGCAGAAAACACAGGGTTCAGCTGAATCTTGATTGTATAAAAGCAGATTTAAGGATTCTTTTATAGTCTTATGAATAGTGAAGGGGAAAGCAAATTACATAATAGCTCTAGAAGTCTCTTGTAACCAAAGCAGTTACAAGGAAGGACAAAACCTTTCCTTATGACCATTGTAGAAATATTTTCCAGTCTATACATACTGAAAATATGGACTACTTTATCAGGTTCTGATTAGGCCTTACAGTTAGGAACGTTTTACTTCCAAAGTCAAATCCTTTCTATTTCTTTTGATCTGAAAAGTAAGCATTTAATATTAAATAATGTTTCTCAATCCCACCGTGCAGCAGCATAACATCTTCAGCCATCCAAAGTAAATTGCATTTCTCTAGGTGCTTATTCAGTAGTCTGACTAGACTTCAATAACTTCGAATTTTTTTTATTAACTGTAGGTTCTTATCAAAGTGTTGGATAACAATGATAATGGCCCAGAATTCTCTCAGCCAAGTTATGATGTCACCATTTCAGAGGACATCCTCCCTGATACTGAAATTCTGCAAATTGAAGCTATAGACAGAGATGAAAAGCATAAGCTGAGCTACACTATTCACAGCAGCATCGATACAGTCAGCATGAGAAAATTCAGAATTGATCCCAACACCGGGGTTCTCTATACGGCTGAGAGATTAGACCATGAAGCTCAAGATAAGCACATCCTTAATGTCATGGTAAGAATGCAATATTCCTTTGGGTCAGGACACAGTCATGGCTGCTTCAGGTACATGCATGGCGTAGTGCTTGTGTGAGCAAAGGACTCAGTGCAATAAGTAGTCACTAATTTAATCTTGCCTGCCCTGCTGCGTATTTATTTCACAGTTTTTATTTCGGCTTTTTGGGAAACTTTATTGTGAACTCATTGTATGGAATGTGATATGATTCGCTATCTCAAGGCAGAGCAAGTGGGAAATTATTTAATCTCTTGGCATCTGGTCGTCTCCCTCAAGGTAATTTTCAGAGTTTCTGAACTGAGGCTGAAAGTTATTTGAGAAGTTATTCAC
This sequence comes from Corvus hawaiiensis, assembly GCF_020740725.1. Lineage (NCBI taxonomy): Eukaryota > Metazoa > Chordata > Aves > Passeriformes > Corvidae > Corvus > Corvus hawaiiensis. The sequence goes on from NC_063214.1 coordinate 40,600,974, forward strand.
AGGGAGATAACTGCTTTCTTGCCATGGAGAACGCTACAGCCTTTCTGAATACAAACCTCATTTATAGCTTACTTTTATGGACTTATTTCAGTACATAAACTGTTGATATACAAAATAGCTTTCTTTTATCTACATTTCCAAATCTTGGGGTATACATAAAAATGTTAATTACCAATTTTTGCTTGGTGTGCCTAAGCTGTAGAACATAAATCTGTCTGTTTTCAAGTGGAGATTGTATATCATAGACATAAAATTTTTTTTTTAATTAAAAGAGAAAAAAATCTATGTTAGTTTAAACATTGTAGTCCACTATTTTTTTTCACCACTTAAGACTTCTGTAGCAGAGGCCTTCTAAGGAGCTACTCATGGTGTATTAGGTACAGGGGCATCTTTGGCAGGGCACCCTAGGTAGCAGAAAGCTGCTGTGAGATGCAGCAAGCAGCAGCTGAGTGTGGTCTCCGCTCGCAAAATGAAATGTTGCAAGTCCTTTGGTAAGCAGATCAAGAAATAGCTATGAACTGAATCACAGAAACACATGGCTGACAGAGGTAATTCCGTGGTGCTTGGTTTTGATCTCCACCTATTACAATAGGTCTTTTCCTCTGTTTAAGAAGAACCAAACTTTTGGGGATAGTGGTGGCAGGATTATCAGTGAAGCAGTGCTGAGGTATTTTGTGTGGGGTTGAGACAGGTGTGGTAACTTACACCTCTGTTAGCAGTTATCAGCAAGCACTTCATAAGGTAATTCCTACTCTGTTCACTATTGGTATCATCATCTTCCAAAAGGTATGTACATTTATAGTCATGAAGTAGTCAATTAGCAGCTACGAGCACTAGACTGACATGCTATATGCTGTAAAGCAGGCAATGGCAAGATAAAGACATGAGCATTCAGCAAGTATTTAAAAAAAAAGAGTATTTCTTGCGAACCTCAACCCAAATTTAAAATCTCTTGTGGTTGCCACTTCAAAAATTCATGTCATGATGGTTAGTTGCAATGCATTTCTTCACAATTAAAAAAAAAAGTCCCTAAGATCTTTCCTTTTTCTTTAATTTTACTATTTGCCATCTTGTGTGTGAATGTATTTCAGTGTTCTTTGGGACAAATGGATTTTTTTATTGCTTTGTATTAAATAGAACTGAAAGTAGTTTCCACACTCAGATGAGTAATATTTGTGAAGTTTTACTAGATGACTATGAAGTTCTGTGTTATGCACTTGTTCTATAGGTCCGAGATCAAGAATTCCCTTATAGACGAAACCTGGCCAGAGCCATCATAAATGTGGAAGACTCCAATGACCACAGTCCCTACTTCACCAGCCCATTGTACGAAGCCTCGGTGTTTGAATCAGCAGCAGTTGGATCAGCAGTGTTGCAGGTCACGGCTCTGGACAAAGACAAAGGAGAAAATGCAGAGCTCACCTATACTATTGAAGCAGGTTAGGACAGAGGCCAAAAGTGAAATATCACGGATCATGCCAGACACAGAACAGTGCTGTGATGGTGATCTGTCTTGACACACGATTCAGCTTCTTTGGTCTACTTTTTGCTGTACAGATGGGCAAAGGAGACACCTTCTTGTTGTTTTGTTGGGGTTTTTTTAAATTTTGTTTTGAAGCTACTATACCCAAAACCTGTCAGAACAAACTCATTCTGGAACAGGTTGCCCAAGAATGGTTATGGAGTCTCCTTTTCTGGAGACATGCAGAACCCCACAGGATCCTGTGCAACCTGCCGTAGCTGAACCTGCTTTAGCAGGGAAGTTGGACCAGATGCTCTCCAGTGGTCCCTTTCAAGCCCAACCATTCTGTTATTCTGTGACTGATTCTTATTCACGAGATGGCTACAGGGCCTGTTACCTCTTAAGCCATTGGGTCAAAGCCATCACAGAACATACCACAGTAGTAAAGCATTTGCATTATCTCTGACACACGTGCAAGTGAATGTATGTTTCTCTGAGTCAGATGAATCTGAAGTTAAGAATTATCTTTGAGATAAACCATTGGCAGATATATAAGGGGGGTAACTGGAAAAAGAGAGAAACAATTAGAAATTAATAGCCTTTGAATTTTGTAATGTTTCATTTCTACTTAGGGGGTTTTATTCCTAATATGAATCTTTCCACTGTACTAATAGCAAAACTTGAAACTTATATTGCTGTAAAAAAAAGTCGCAGGTACTTCAGATTGTCCCCATATTAGGCAGATCACAAGCCTTTCCCACCATTAGGCTCCTATCCTACTGGATCATTATTTATCCCTGTATTATTATAAAGACTTGTTACTAGCTAGGATAGCTTATGTCAATTAGGAACAGGCTAAATGACAAATAAGCAATGAAATAAGAATATCTGCACCATCTCATACTGATTTAGCTTCATATAACAAGCTCACACCTTAAATTAAGACGATATAACCGGAAGTTTAGAGAAGACCCAAGGAACCATTTTTCTCTCATTATCGTGTATGCTCTGTGGAAGGAGATTACCTTCAGCAAACCAGAAGGTGAAGTCTTTTGCAGCTGAAAGTGTTGAACTTGGAGCGAGGAAGATGTTAGCACTCCAAACCAAATATTTCCTTTGTGCACTGCGTTTGGTCTTAGCAGTTATTTCTCAGTATTCTCCAGTGGCTTTTAACTTAGAGTAGGGGCAGTCTTACACATGTCCAGACAGGACAATGCTGTGCCTTGTGGAACAAACTCTGAGCAGACTAGATCAGGTTCCTGGGGCAAAGTTTTTCAAGACTATTCCCAGCTTTTTCTTGACACCTTATTACTATTATGGGCTCCCAATCATCTAGAGGTGCCACCACAATGTAAAGAGCATCCTGACATCTTAGGAGTATGGTTCCCATTATACTGGTAATAGAATCAGATATGATGCAGACAGAAAAATATTATGATTAGAAAAGATGCTTTAGCTATTAGATTATTTCTAGAGACTCTCTTTTTCATTACAGCCTGTTTCTGTTTCATCATGAGCTCTCCCTGCAATGTCAGACCTCAGACTTCCATTTACTGTAAGCCTCACACTCCTCCAGTTTCATTATTCACAGATGTCCCAATCTCAGATGCCTCAAAATTCAGTATTGTCTTGCTGTAGTTTCTAAGATCCATAAAATCTGCAGTTGAGGGTATTGATTTTAACGGCAGAATTCAGATTGTACACCGCTCTTTCATTCAGGGGAATTACTCACCTCATCTTACATTGCTCTGAAGAGAGCAATTGGTAAAAAAAAGTAGTTTATGTGTAATTTCATAAGAAATTCCTAAAGGAGAAGAACCAGCTCTGGCCTTGCAGGAGGCAGTCAGTGGCTCAAAATTATTTGTATTAGCAAGCACTGACAAAATAACTGCAGCAGCATTTGTAGTGTCTGGAAATGTGACAGATACTGTGATTTTTATGAGACTTTGTAGCTCTGGAAGACTCTTAGCTCCTGGGTGAATAGCGCAATTTTTGGTTTAGCCAGCAGAGTAAACTTTACTGATCTGAAAGGAAGGATATAAATAGAAAGCCACTACCAGTATTGAACTACATAGAGTAGTATGTATCTTAAATTAGCCTCCAGAATTTACAACAGATAGTGAATTGTATCTTAAAAATAGTTCTCATTACCTCACTTCATTTAGTATTCCATGTATTTGGCATTCCAACTACAATTTACACATGTATTGCTCTGCACAGCACCTGTAACAGTCACTATTAAAAAAAAAAATATCACCTGAGATATATTTCTCTCCAAGACTTGGATGGATGCTTGACTGTAGATTGGAAGCAGTTCTAGGTTTTAAGATGTGAATTGAAATAGAGGGAGCATGTTATAATGATTGAAATCACTGTGACTCAGTATATGCTGTTTGCTTTTAGTATCAAATTCAGAAATAGAGTCTGTATGCTTATATGTGCCATATACATATGAAGCATCCTATATTTTAAGCAAGCACTCAAATAAAACAGAAAATTATGGATTGCTAATTAAAGGTGATCTCTAATTACAGGGTAAGAATACATATAGAAAGTTTCGAACCTGTCTTGCTGAAGAAGAGATTGGCAAAAAGACCAGAAAGAAATAAAGGCCCCCCAAAAGTTCTCTGATCCAAACTTACTGTTTTCACCTTTATGCAGTGAATGATATCTGTGCTTTCATGTTGAAACAGGCATTTCATGACATTTTCTACTAAATCTCATTCATCTGGATTCATCCTCCTCAGAGATCATATGATAAACCTTTGGGCCACAAGACACTTGAATCTCTTTTCTATGCTATTTGCTCTGTTTTATTTTTTCTAAATGCCACTTTAACCTTTATATATTCAGTTCTTTGAGTCTTGAACTATTGTAATCTCCTGTATGGTTTCTTAATATCCCATTCAATTAGGAGCCTGAGTTGTTATCCATTAGTCATGTAATTGGCTTGTTAGCCTCTGATCTCATTTCTTTGCCTTAGGTGTACATGTATTTGACTAATTTCTATAACTTAGGGATGCTTTTCCTTACTTCAGTAGGAGTACTGTACATGCAGGTCTTGCTCAGATGCTGGTGCTCAGAATCAAGATAGAGGTAGCAACACTTGAGTTTCTGATGCTTTGAATACCTACACCATCTACTGAGCTCTCTGACTGGCAGAAAGAAAGGCTGGAAGGGCCTTCAGAATACTTATGTGTTGGGGATTTTTGGGGGTTTTTTTTAGTAACTTCCTTTAAAAACGCAGCTTATTGCTCCTGGTTTAAGTTGTCATCAAGTGAGTCATATTTCATTTCTAATCTTGTTCCAATATTTGTGTTTTAGGAAACACGGGAAACACATTCAAGATTGAACCAGTTTTAGGCATCATTACATTACTCAAGGAGCCAGACTTAACCACAATGGGACAGTTTGTTTTGTCAGTCAAAGTGACTGATCAAGGTTCTCCAGCTCTGTCTGCAACAGCAATTGTGCGGATATCTGTGACAATGGCAGATAACTCCCACCCTAAGTTTACTCTAAAGGAATACCAAGCAGAGGTTAATGAAAATATGGATATTGGTACTTCCGTCATTTCTCTCTCTGCAATCAGTCAGTCCACATTAGTGTATGAGGTTAAAGATGGCAATGTTGATGGAGTCTTCACCATAAACCCATATTCTGGAGTGATCACTAGTCAAAAGGCCCTTGATTATGAACGTGCTTCCTCCTATCAGCTCATCATACAGGCAACAAACATGGCAGGCATGGCATCAAATGCCACTGTGAACATTCAGATTGTTGATGAAAATGATAACCCACCAGTTTTTCTCTTCTCTCAGTACTCGGGCAGCATAAGCGAAGCTGCTCCTGTGAACAGCGTGGTCCGGAGTGCGAATAACAGTCCCCTCGTCATACGTGCCACCGATGCTGACAGCAACCAGAACGCTTTGCTTGTCTACCAGATTGTTGAATCGACTGCAAAAAAGTATTTCACAGTAGATTCCAGCACAGGTGCAATCAGAACAATTGCAAATTTAGATCATGAAACAATAGCCCACTTCCATTTCCATGTTCATGTTAGAGACAGTGGAAATCCCCAGCTTACAGCAGAGAGCCCAGTTGAAGTGACCATTGAGGTTACTGATGTCAATGACAACCCACCAGTCTTCAGCCAGGCCGTATTTGAGACAGTCTTGCTCCTGCCCACGTATATTGGTGTTGAGGTTCTCAAAGTCAAAGCTTCAGACCCAGATTCAGAGATTCCTCCTGAACTAACATTTAGTATAATTGAAGGCAATATGGACCATTTTTTAATTGACTCAAGCACAGGGGTACTCACCATTAAAAACAATAGTCTCTCCAAAGACCATTATATGCTAATAGTAAGAGTATCTGACGGGAAATTTTATAGCACTGCTATGGTCACAATAATGGTAAAAGAAGCCATGGATAGTGGACTCCATTTCACACAAAATTTTTATTCCACTTCTATCTCAGAAAACAGCACCAATATCACAAAGATCGCTGTGGTGAATGCTGTTGGCAACCGCCTCAATGAGCCTTTGAAATACAGCATACTAAACCCTGGAAACAAATTTAAAATCAAATCCACCTCAGGAGTCATTCAGACCACTGGCATCCCCTTTGACCGAGAGGAACAGGAGCTGTATGAGCTGGTGGTGGAAGCAAGCCGAGAGCTAGATCACCTCCGTGTCGCTCGAGTCGTGGTGAGAGTTTACATTGAGGACATAAATGACAATGCCCCAGTGTTTGTAGGACTTCCATACTATGCTGCTGTGCAGGTTGATGCTGAACCTGGTACCCTGATCTATCGAGTGACAGCTATTGATAAAGACAAGGGTGACAATGGTGAGGTGTCATACCTGCTGAAGGAAGACTACGGACATTTTGAAATTGATAGAGGATCTGGTAGTGTCACTTTAAAAGAAGCCTTTAATTCTGATTTGTCTAATATAGAGTACTTAGTTGTCATTCTTGCCAAAGATGGTGGTAACCCATCATTGTCTGCATTGGTAGAGCTCCCCATTACTATTGTTAACAAAGCAATGCCTGTGTTTGACAAGCCCTTCTATACAGCTTCCGTGAATGAAGATGTAGAAATGCACACGCCAATTTTAAGCATAAATGCAACCAGTCCTGAAGGCCAGGGTATCATTTATATCATTGTCGATGGAGATCCCTACAACCAGTTTAATATCGACTTTGATACTGGAGTTCTGAGTGTCATCAGCCCACTGGACTATGAAATAAATTCCCTTTTCAAGCTGGTGGTGCGAGCCAGCGATGCCCTCACTGGCGCTCGTGCTGAGGTAACTGTGGACTTGATCATTAATGATGTTAATGATAATCCTCCAGTTTTTGATCAGTCAGCTTATAATGCTACTCTGTCTGAAGCTTCTTTGATTGGGACTCCTGTACTGCAGGTTGTTGCTACTGATGCTGACTCTGACAATAACAAGATTGTACAGTATCAGATAGTCCAGGACACCTTTAACAGCACTGACTATTTCCATATAGACAGTAGCAGTGGCCTAATTTTGACAGCCCGGATGCTGGATCATGAGCTCATACAGCAGTGCAGCTTGAAAGTCAGAGCAACTGATAATGGCTTCCCACCACTGAGCAGTGAGGTTCTCGTTAGTATCTCAATAACAGATATGAATGACAACCCTCCAGTTTTTAATCAGCTAATATATGAGTCGTATGTGAGTGAACTGGCACCTCGGGGTCATTTTGTGACTTGTGTCCAAGCTTCTGATGCCGACAGCTCTGATTTTGACAGACTGGAGTACAGCATCCTATCAGGAAATGATCGGACCAGTTTTATCATGGACAGCAAGAGCGGTGTTATCACTCTTTCCAACCATCGCAAGCAGAGGATGGAGCCCATGTACAGCCTAAACGTGTCTGTGTCAGACGGGCTGTTCACCAGCACAGCTCAGGTGCACATACAGATCCTTGGGGCCAACCTCTACAGCCCTGTGTTTTCACAGAGCATTTATGTTGCAGAGGTTAGAGAAAACACTGCTCCTGGAACAAAGGTAATCCATGTGAAGGCAACAGATGGGGATTCAGGTGTATATGGCCAGATCAGCTACTCCATAATAAATGACTTTGCCAAGGACCGATTTTTGATTGATGGCAATGGGCAGATTCTGACAACTGAGAGGTTGGACCGTGAGAACCCGCTGGAAAGTGATATCAATATATTCTTGAGAGCCCTCGATGGAGGTGGCAGGACTACGTTTTGCACTGTGAGAGTGATAGTAGTGGATGAGAATGACAATGCTCCCGAATTTATGACAGTTGAATACAGAGCAAGTGTCAAAGCAGATGTTGGGAAAGGTTACTTGGTGACCCAAGTGCAAGCAGTAGATCCAGATGATGGAGCCAATTCCAGAATTACCTATTCTCTGTATAGTGAAGCCTCTGTTTCAGTACCTGATCTGCTTGAAATAGATCCAGATAATGGATGGATGGTCACCAAGGGTAGCTTTAACCAGCGGAAAAACACAGTTCTGTCATTCTATGTCAAAGCAGTTGATGGTGGCATTCCTGTAAAGCATTCCCTCATTCCTGTCTACATCCATGTTTTACCACCGGAAACCATTTTGCCTTCTTTTTCTCAACCCCAGTATTCTTTCACAGTGGCAGAAGACACCCTCATAGGCAGTACTATTGACATTCTGCATGTTTTGCCCAATCAGGGTGCTTTGTATAGCATGGTTAATGGTAAGCTACCTGAAAACAACAAAGATGGGGTTTTCATCATAGAGAAAGACACAGGCCTCATAAAATTGGATAAGAGACTTGACCATGAAACAAATCCCGCTTTTCACTTCAAAGTTGCAGCCACGATTCAGTTAGACAAAGTAGACATCGTGTTGACTGTGGATGTGGAGGTAAAGGTGTTGGATGTTAATGACAACAAGCCTGTGTTTGAAACAGCTAGCTATGATGCTATAATAATGGAAGGGATGCCTATGGGAACAAAACTTATGCAAGTTAAAGCGGTGGATGCAGATTCAAGTGCGAACGGGCAGGTCACATACACACTTGCACTGGAATCAGAACTGGAGAAGATCACAGAAGCATTCACCATTGATAGCAACAGTGGCTGGATCAGTACACTGAAGGATCTGGACCATGAGAAGGATTCTGCTTTCACGTTTGCAGTGGTGGCCTCAGATTTGGGGGAAGCTTTGTCCTTATCCTCAACCACCTTGGTCTCAGTTACTGTGACAGATATCAACGATAATGCACCTGTCTTTGAGCACGAGGTGTACAGAGGATCAGTGAAGGAGAGTGACCCTCCAGGGGAAGTTGTGGCTGTTCTTAGCACCTGGGATGAAGACACGTCTGATGTCAATCGGCAGGTTAGCTACCATATTACAGGTAAGAAACAGCTTGCATACTTTCCTCCCATAACCAGCTTACTGAAGAACTGTACATGTGTCCAGTTCTAGGTTAATGTTTAGCAGGGTTTCAGCTGAATTATCACTGTGAATGAGTCAATTACATTCCTTTTTTGGTTTTTTTTGGACAGAATTTGCAGCAAAGCTGAAAAGAGGGAGAGGAATGTGTGTGTGTCTTTGTGTCTGTGTTACTCTCTCAATTTTCTGAGATGAATGCTTCCTGATTTGCTGCAGTGCAATGTAGTGTAACCATCAACCCATCATCATTGATATGTCAGCTTGGAAACCATCATGACTTAATGTTTCAAACAAGGGAAAAGGAAAATTTTGTTCTTACAGAGAAAATCCCTGTATTTCCAAGCATTTAAATTTTTTTGGAAATAATGTTTTTCTTTTTGAGATAGGAAAGTAGATGCTTGAGCCACTTCAAAATACCACTGTTTGGAATGGGGAGTGAGGGTGACATGGATTGATTTTACATTATGGAGTGAGAGGATGCCATTTCTTACCAGCACAGATTTCTGGCCAGGGAAATAGTAATATACTTAGAAGCACTGGTTAGCTGCCATGCATTGTTACATACAGCATAAGGCAATTTTGATTACATTACTCACACATTTTTCAAAGCATAGTAACGTTGCTCTTTCCTATTGTGTAATATTTATTATCATTCTTTTCTCCTAGATTCAGCCTGGCTTTTGTGTAAGTATGTTATGAGTGATGAGTGCTGCAGTTATTTTTCTGCCTCCATCTTGCATTGTCCAATAGATTTTGTTAGGCAACAATTTTGTCACTCCCTCCAACCTTAGCAATTCAAGAGCTAGTATTAACTACCTAGTAATAACCAAATTATTGGAAAAATTCACATTTTTCTCACTGGATGGGATTTGACATATATAAGACCACATATAGGAAGCAGGCTGTGGGCAAAAATGACTTAACTAATGGGAAAATAGTTTGTGTATTTTGCTCTGGAGGGCAAGGCTCCTACCCCTTTGTTAGCTATCAAAATGAAAATGGCTGTGGGATAGTGTGTAGGGAGAGGTGTGACACTCCAGTTAGGCACAGACTGCCTGTGTTACACATCAGAAGTAGCATCATTTTCAAAGCAACCAGGAATTCGTTGATTAATTGTAACTTGCAATTTTTCATTCACTTTAAAGGTTTGCAAAGACTATGTGTTTACAGTGTAATGTGCTGTAGGGTATTAGAAGTGGGGGCAAAAGTAGTCCTGTGGGGAAATTGTCAGGATTTAGAGGCTTTGGGCAAGGTGCTTTAGCTGCTGGTGACCTAGTTCCCACATATGTAAAAGTAAATAAGTAGTGCCTCATACTAGAGATTTTGGGATATTTGAAGGAGTTTGGGAATCCCAGTGTAGGAAGTACTACGGGAAATGAAAACCCTTATGTTTGTAACAAATATATGTTAGTGCACTGTGATCATTGGCTTTGTTCTGAAGTCTGGCAGTCATCTCTTATAATGAATGATGCCTTTAGTTACATAGTGTTTTTTCTTCACATACCTGTGCTGTTAATTTAGCAAAAACTGGACTTTTGAATAACAGCTGCCAGATGTGACTCAAAAATTACAGATAATTATGTACCTTAGTTTGTATCACAGTTCAAATATGACAGATATTTTGCTGTTCTATTAGCTTCTGAAAACATTAGATGTCAAAGCCTGAAACTTTCTTTAATTCCTACTGTACATTTACTAAAGCACATGGTCTCAGAAACTCCACTTCCTTTGAATATATCATTTGAGCTTGGGAAATGCACAAGAAGAAATTAGGTTCTTTTGATTAAATTGTCAAAACATGTTAAAATACAGTTTCACTCACAAAATAGTCTATTCACACTTTACCTCAAGTTGATCTGAGGAAGTGCTCTTGAGTATTTCATGGAATCAGATTAGCTAGATGGTTATTCAAAAGCTGTGGCTTTCTGGAGGCATTTTGATTCATAAAAACTTCTGTGAATACAGTAAACTCTGAGGAAAAAATGGTAAATTAACAAAAGGGAAGAAGAAAACAAATTATGAGACTGTCATTTGGATCCACCAAAAAACAGCTTTGTGAAAATGCATCTGGAGAAAAGTAGCACACAGAAGACAGATGGAAGAAATCATCATTTAGAAGATAAGAGAAATAAACATTCTGGGTCAGATGTGATCACTGAAGAGTCCTTTGTGCTCTTTTGAGAAATACAAGTGCCTGTTGCAGTCTTCTGGTCAATCTTGAAAAGGGGTAGATACATTCTGGTGGATAAATAAATATTCTGCTTGGATTCCTTCAGTTTATGATTTTTTCCATGATTACTGGCAAGTAGTTGCCATTTTCAAATCCACTTTCATTTGCATTTGATGGTGAGGGAAAAAAATTTTGCACTTACCCTTTGTTTCTTGTAGTTCAATAGCAGCTGTAGATGTTCACAAAGCAAAAGCACTAAACATAAATCTTAATAGAAAATCAATAGGAAGTGCAGATGGCACAAATGCACTTAGGAAGCACAGTAGTTTTCTTTGAAGGCTCATTTGAGGTCATTGCCTATGTCATTTAAGGCAGTTTGCCTAAAACCAGGGCTCTTCTGATGTCTAGCCAACCTACACCCAGCCAGATATTACTGAGTTTTAAGAGTGGCAAACCATGAAAAGCCACCAGAAAAATGTCAGCTGCCAAGACATTGGTATGGTAAAGTGTTTTGTGTTCCTCAGTGAGGTTAATCAGGCTTCATCAGGCACATAAAGCTAGGGAGTCAATTGTCTTTAAGCTTGGTTCAGCTGAATACAAGGAAGATGGACAGTGTGTTTTGGAAGAAAGAAGTGGTATTGTATAGAGCAGGTTATTTGCTGGGTTGATAGCCCAGTATGAGCAAAGGTGTGGCTTTTGTTAGTTTTTGTCATATATTTGAGATACTGGAGTTGTGGAGAAGTGGATGTTTCAGCATTTGGGAAGGCCTTGTGTTGCCATTGCAATTTTATGGTAGTAAAGCTAAGAGGATTGGATTTGCCATTTCAGAAGCTCAGTAAACATGCAGCGTCTTAAACTGGGAGTGGAGGATAAACCTATTGATTTTGTGTGATGCAAATGCCTAGAGTTCTAACGGGGAATTGAAAGTACCTAAATAAATGCATAAATGTAAGACAGAAGCTAAATAAATGAGTTAGTAAATATTCAGTTCCCCCTCCCAGATGGGGGCATTGCAGTGAAAACTGATGCTGTTGGCTTCTAGTTTTCCATTCCCTTTTAGCTGCTATAATGGCCTCTGTGTGTGCTTTAGTAATGATGTGTGTCAGGATTTGTTTATTTTGGATCACTGTGTCTCTGCATTTCATTTGTATCTGGCTGTTTTCTTTCTTTACTTAAACTTGAGCTTGATTTGGCTTTGTACTATTTGCTGACTAGGGAGGGAGGGAGGGAGAGCATTATTTAAACTTCCAAGTAACAAAAGATAAAAGATACTGCTGATTCTTTTAGCCTCAAAGCCTTTCTAAAAAGTTACTGGAGTGTTTTTTGTAGCTAGCACTTCACTGTTGTGACATTCAAAGTAGAACATAAGAAAACTGCCAAAAGATTTTAAAGAATCCATTAATACATGTAGTCAGGAGGCTTCCGTTTAGAAAAGCTACATTATTCAGAGTGAAAAACTAATTAATTAGAATGCCCCTAGGAAACTGAATCTGCTTGCATATATTAGTGAAAAAGTTAATTAATCACTGCAGAATGAGATCTGCATCAAGACATATGTATAAGTCGTAGGAAATGGTTTCCTGGGCCACAGTGTGGATTTTTTTGCCTTTCCATTTTTAAAAATATTTCCTTGATGGTATTTTAGTTTTATATCTCATTATTTTTCTTACACATTATAGTCCACCTTTGCCTTCCATCAATAAAGTATAGAGCCAGTCCTGAGACGTTAAAAAAAAAAAAAAAAAAAAAAAAGTGCCAGTGAAAAAGACATGCAGATAAACCACTTCTCCTGCTTATTGCACAGGTTTCTTGGTCATTCAGATTGATTCTTTTCTGCTGGAGTAAAAGGGAAGAAAAGACATCCCAAGGGCCATTTCTTTATACATATTCCCCAAATTCCTAGGTATGATTTTAAAGCTGTTCCATTAGCAACAAAGCAACAATAATTTTAAAATTGCTCCACGGTAGTGTTACTGCTAACCATAAAAGCCACCAGCTAATTTTAATTAGATTTTACCTTTCCTCTTTTCTTTGCAATGGGATGTCCATACCTTGAGTGTGTTGCTTCCTGTTGGTCAGGACAGTTAATCATTTCCTTTTGCAAAAGGAGTAATATGAAGAAAAGCCCTGATTAATATAATGAAGCAAATTAAGAATATATAAGTCTATTTTTATTAATGGTTTACAACATTAAACTCACTATGACAAGATTACAGCGTTTTATGAAGGAGAGTTAAGCTTTTTTTCTGCTGGCATTGGACTGAATAGAGGGAATTTAGTGTCAATCAGCAGGGGTCTGCCTTCTTTGAAGTCACATTCAGACTCAAGTCAGTGGACAGATTCTCATTTCCTTGGATTGTATTCAGATGTGGCCAGTTGTACACATCAACACTCTGTGTAACCCTCTTTAGAAGAAATGTGTGTTTATATGACAACAACAGATTAAACAATGTGTCCTCTGGTGATTATTCCAGACTGTCATAGAAACCAGTGGGAAAACTGCTTGGTTTTCTGATCAAAAAGGATGGTTTTCTATCAACAGAGAATATCTGTATCTGATATATGAATTTAGTGCTCTGTAGGATTCAAAAGCCTTTTATAATTATAATGCCTATCTGACTAATTTTCTGGAAATCTTATTCATTACAACTTGCTTTTTTTGGCACAGTCACAGCTAGCACAAATGGTGACTCTTAACAAGAAAGATTTGCTCAGCCTGACTCAACTGACTTAGTTTTCATATTAAATAGAAACCAGTCTATCTTGTCACTGGTAGCTAATGAACAAGGCATAGATTAGAACCTGTGACCTCTTTTCTGCTTTTTGATGTGGAAAGAAGGTATGGAATGTAACGCTGTCCGCGTCATTAATTGTTGTCTTCCCTGATGGGGGAGATGTTCAGATTTTTGCCAGGAGAAAAAAGGAGGTGAATGGGACTTCATGCTTCTCAGTCTCCAGATAGGTGTTTATTAATTCTTATCTAAGGAGTACAAGCCACTGGCATGGCCTAGACATAGCACAGAGCAGAGAATGCAGCAAGAAGACAACTTACCAAGATCTCACAGCCTTTTTAAAGGTAAATTACCCAATGAAAGCTTAAAACGCAAGATATTTTCACTTTTTTACCAATGTCCAACAAGTTCCTAAATCACGTAGACAGGAACTGCAGAATTCTGTATCCAATCATCCCAAACCACTTTTGCTGCAAAATATGGAGTTAGTGAAGAAGGAGAAAGAAGCTTTTAACTACAACATGTCCTCCATTTTGAGGTTTTCTACTTCTATCTATTTACTATGCAAATAGACCTAAAAACTCTATAAATTTTTCACCCTGTGATAATCTCACATAGTATTCTATCACCTAATTCACACCATTGTAGATTCAAATTCTTCCCAGAGGCTAGGCAAATTTTCCCATGGACAAAGGTCAAAACCAGTACTGTCCAGGGGGGTAAAACCTTTCAAAACAGTCAGAGAAATATTCTCTGCATTCTAGGTTCCCACATCTCCCCCTCCTGTTTGAACCAAAAACACTTCTTTGACAGCTTTGTCCACGGCTCATCCAGCACAAGGAAGTATACAAGGCACACATACTAAAAGAACTACAACAATAATCAATACATACTATCTTGAAAATTTTTCTCCTAAGCGTGTAAGGTCAAACCAATTGAACGAATTGTTCAGCAAAGATCCACTTTCTTCTCCAAGTTTAGCTATTCCATCCTCTAATTGCTGTATACTTTCATGGATGGATTCTGAATGATCCGACAAATTCATACAACACATACCTTCAAATTCTTCACATCCATGTCCATGCACTAATAGAAGATAATCAATTGCTGCTCTGTTTTGCAGAGTCGCTTGTCTCACACTCTGAACATCAGTTAACATATCGCTCAGTGCGAGAGAGACAGCACGAGAGTTCTTACTTAGCCAGCAGCCCGATTGATCCAATTGTCTTAAGGCTGCTCCTGCAGCAGCACCAGGTAAAAGGAGAGCTGCAGAAAACCTTTGTCCAAAATTCCAAGCTGCA
Organism: Corvus hawaiiensis; assembly: GCF_020740725.1. NCBI lineage: Eukaryota > Metazoa > Chordata > Aves > Passeriformes > Corvidae > Corvus > Corvus hawaiiensis. The sequence goes on from NC_063214.1 coordinate 40,616,075, forward strand.
AATTTGTCATTACAATCAGATGTATATTACTCAGCAAATCTTTTCTCCCTACTCTTACGTTCTTTTACCATTTTTGCATTAGGCATTAGCAAGGAAAGCTTTCCAAAGCTGCATGGACCACCTTTGACATTTGAGGGGATTGCAGGCCAAATTCTGTCCCCACAAATGAGAAACATCCCTTGTGGCAATTGTAATGGATCCTGGTTGGACGGTGTGTTCATCTTTACTGTCGAATTGCACCAAGATGTTGCATTTTTATATATTTTTTAATTTGGAGTGACATTAGGCTTTTCTGGTTGGTTTTAAGCTCAGCTTCCAGTTCAGACCTCCTCTGCATTGTTATTTTGCCAAAAAGGTCCCTGAGAACTGACAGAATTGTGACAACAGAAGCAACATCAGAGACACTAATTGCCTGACGACAGAGTCAACACAAATAAATTGAGCCTTGGATTTTTTTTTTTTTACTACTTACTTATGCAATCATTCAGTGCCAATACTAGAGGGGAATGTTCAAGAACCTGGTCTTTCCGTCCAGCTTGTACAGATCCCATGACACATGTCAGAACCCTGATTAATTTGTAAGCAAATGCACACTAGCATGTTTGACATTCTTGAATGTGTAACAAGAAAGAATAAGCATTCCCTTAATGGTTTAATACTTTTGAACATGAGCAACATCAAAAGTAGTTCTGAAATTGAATTCCTGTAAGGAGAGCATAGGAGAAAGCTTAATATGGTGGGCAAAGAGATAGTAGTGGGTTAGCTGCAGTTACAGTTAACTCAGTGGAGCATCATGGTGCTTTTTAATATGTCCTCACTCAGTTTCTGTAGCACAGGAGTTTGCTGTGACTACAGTGCTCTATCCTAAATTTTTAAATGTGCAGATATGTTTTTGCAGACCAAGCTGGGCACAGAAGACTGGGTAGTTGGCTTTACTGGCTTTGGCTGGGGTAGAATTAATTTTCTAAGTAGAATCTGCTATGAAGCCATGATTTGGATTTGTGATGTCACAGGGATGTTTTAGTCACTGCTGAGCAGAGCTTACACAGAGTCAAGGCCTTTTCTGCTCCTCATCCCACCCCACCAGTGAGGAGGCTGGAGGTGCACAAGGAGTTGAGAGGAGACACAGCTGGGACAGCTGATCCCAGCTGACCGCAGGGATATTCCACACCATATGGCATCATGCTCAGCATATAAAAGCTGAGGGAAGAAGGAGGAAGGGAGATGTTCAGAGTTAATGGCATTTTTTTTCCCAAGTAACTTTCAGGGTGACACAGCCCTGCGTTCCTGGAGATGCCTGAACACCTGCCATGAATTCCTTTTTTTTTTTCTTATACACAGAGCTTTTGCTTTACCCATTAAACTGTCTTTGTCCCATGAGTTTTCTTACTTTTATCCTTCAGATTCTCTTCCCATTCCCACTGGGGAGGAAATGAGCAAGCAGCTGTGTGGGTCTGAGCTGACTAGCACAGTTAAGTCATAACATTGGTTTAAAAGATTTTACTGTCTGGTTTGACAGGAGGTTTGTATCAGACTCAGAGAAAAGTGATTGAAGGTGTTCTCTTCATGTACCAGGCAGGAGACTGTACCATTTCCGATAAAAGAGTAAATACTGTTGGAAGCATTAATGACTGTGCCTGCCTTAATTATGGCATGCTTCTGCATGTGACATGTCCGTCCTTCCTTCCTTCCTTTCTTCCTTCCTTCTCTCCTGAGGACGATGTGAACCAAAACTTTCCCAGCCTCTTTTTGTAACCAGGCAATTTAATGATGTGGAAGAGCAACATTGCCGGTTTCAGTGTCACTGTTACGGCACGGTAAAAAACTCTTCTGCTTTATCTCCTGCACGCCTTTCACCAGCTTTCACTCTTGGATGCATTTGGTCTATTTGCACTGCTTATCTTCCAACTGTTCCTCAAATGACCTCTTGTTAGGACTATTTAATACTAATGTGTCTCCCTGTGTCGTATAAACTGTTTTAAAAACTAGAATTTTAATAAGCGCAAGAATGGCGCAGCTGTACGATAAAGCTTTCATTAGAGGATTTCTTAATAGAACCCACTTCCAGTCCTTGATTGCATAATCAACAGCTAATGAACTTGTCTTGGTAACAAGAGCTACGGTGTATTACATCCTCTCCCGAGAGTAAGTGGAAAGACAATTGTACCAGCCCGAGAGGACTATTGATTGTTCACAGTGTGAATTTGATTACGGGGAACTGAACAAGAGATCATCTTCAGCTCTGCTAAATGGATTTTTTTTCCACTGAAAGTTATCGGTTCACTTTCATACAGGGCATTCAGGGGGCAGTAAACACAGGGAGTGCAATTTCATTACAGATTTCCTGAGTCTGCAAGTTTGGAAGCACCAAAGGCTGTGAAAGAAATTATGGCTGCTTAGTTCAGGTCCTCTGCAATGTGTCTCTGTGTTTAAACCCAGTGGGAACTCTGAAGGGACACCACAGCTCATTGTGTGTTGCTTGTCTTGTTGCAGGAGGGAATCCCAAAGGGAAGTTCGCTCTGGGACTGGTTCAGAATGAGTGGAAGGTTTATGTTAAAAGGCCTCTGGATCGGGAAGAGCAAGACATTTATTATCTGAACATCACTGCCACAGATGGCCTCTTTGTGACCCAGGCTGCTGTGGAAGTGACTGTCACTGATGTTAATGATAATAATCCAGTTTGTGAACAGGTGAGTTAACACCACCCACGGCAATCGGCTGCCGTGTTGGGAGTGATGCTTTCCCTATGGGTGTCTCTTGCTGTGTGCAAGTATCCAAAGTATTCGTAGGCAATGCTGATTTTCATCCTTATGGTCTTAGTTGAAGAACGTGCAGTGATCTGGGAGAGAAATAGGATAAAGCATTCCTGTGAAGCCAAGATTGAAGGATCTTACAAAGCTTGCAGAGGAGTCTTGTATACAGTGGCCTTAGTTGGCTTTACAACAAATGATGGGTTGTGAGGTGGCGTTGGGCAGCTACTCCTTCCCAGCAGAAAAGAAGGTGCTCTCCCTTCACAACCCAAGTGGAAATGTCATCAGTCTAGTTTAAGTCCAGCTTTCCTCCACTTTCCAGATGCCAGACATCCAGTGGAAAAGGCAGAAGAATGTAGCTTGCTGTCCTGTTGTCAGGAATGCATTCAGTGTGGCCTGACCACAGCTTTCAGAGTGCTAGCTGTCGTGTATTCTGTGGAAAGGCAATCTGGGGAATTGATGTTAGTGCAATAGAAAGGTCTGTGTGAAAGAAAAGACATGATAAAACCCAGAGTTCCTTACTGGTACTACTCACAGAAAATAAATACATATTTGTGTGTGTGTGTGTGTGTGTGTGTGTGTGTGTGCATGCATATACTCGTGTAATTCCCTTCGTTACATTATCACTCACTGATGGATTACTGTCATTGCAAGAACTATTCTACCACTCTGGGGAATCACAATCTGTATTTTCCTCAAAACCGCTGGATGAGGTGATAAAAACAGTTGTTTCTGTTAGCACACTCATCAAAATTTTCATTTCATGGGTGTCAAGGAATAAATAGAAGATACAAAATCGTATCACATTAAACACCTAAGATGAGCTCTATTCAGAGTCATAATTTGGCATTGTTTCTGTGACACCTCAAAGCTTAACAGTGATTTGAATTTCTAGGAATGTGTTGTGTAAAGGAAAATTGTTTCCTGTATAGAAAGATGCACTACAAGTAGTTTTTAAAAAAAGGTTGTACAAAGACTGTAAAATACTGCTACAGCATAGCTTACCTGTCTTGTTTTTGACTCTAGGTTGCATACACAGCATTGTTTCCTGAAGACATTCCATCAAACAAAGTAATTCTTAAAATCAGCGCTAAAGATGCTGACATTGGGTCCAATGGTGAAATTCGCTATTCTCTTTATGGTTCTGGGAACAATAAGTTTTTCTTAGATCCAGAAAATGGTAAGATGACAACCAGATGTTTCTGAATAGCCTTAATCCCTCAACATCTGAGTGCTGGTTTCCTTACTTAGGTTACACTTGGCTTTCAGGTGGTCGTTCCAGTTTTGGCAGGTGTGGGTGAGCATTTGAATGGTGGAGGGAGAAAGAGCGATGTCTTTGTTGGTCAAGTTGGTTGTTATAACTAGAACAATGGATATTGATCCTTTTGTTTCCCTGCAGACTTCAAGTTAGATCAGAGATTTATCATAGAACCACAGGATATTTTGGGCTGGAAGAGAGCTTTGATGGTCATCTAGGCCAACTCCCTTGCCATATGCAGAGTCATCTTCAAATAGATCATGTTGGTCAGAGACCCATCCAGTTAAAAGTTTCTTGGGCAACCTGTGCCAGTTTTTCACCACCCTAATCATAAAAATTTTTTTCCTTATATCTAATCTAAATCTACCCTCTTTTAATTTAAAATCATTCCCCTTTGTCATATCACAGCAGGTACTGCTAAAAAGGATGTGTTTCTGTGTCTAGGAGTCTATAAATCTTGAGAGAGACAGAAAGACTTGGAAAAACATGGTGGCGTTCATACGGGTAAAGCTGTAGGCTGCTGTAAAGCCACCATGAATGGCTTGTCATCCCTGCACTCATATGGCACCTCACTTTTTTGGGTAAAGAGGAAGGGAAACTGATGCTACTGTGAGTTTTTAATCCATTCATTGGAATAAGCAATGTTGGTTTTGTTTCTCTTTCCTATTTCTGGGAAACACATGATTTTGAGACACTTAGGCTGTCTAGAATTAGTGATGTTGCTGCAGTAATAATGATAGCTGCTGCTTTTAAACAATTTCAGGTGAGCTGAAATCTTTGGCCCCTCTCGACCGAGAGAAAATCCCTGCCTACAACTTGGTTGCCCGAGCCACTGATGGTGGTGGCAGGTTTTGCCAGTCAGAAATCCATCTTATTTTAGAAGATGTTAATGATAATCCACCAGTGTTTTCATCTGACCACTACACAGCTTGTGTTTATGAGAACACAGCCACTAAAGCTTTGCTAACAAGAGTCCAAGCAACTGATCCTGATGTCGGTAAGTGGACAGCATTGCAAAAAATGATTGATGTTCATGAAAACTCCGTGGGTTGTTGGAATTACTATGCAGATTCATTTTACTGTTGCTAAATTTCATTTTCTCCTCCTCCTGCTTCTTTATCCTCCCCATTTCTTTCTCTTTCTTTACATCAAAATGATTGTGTCTGAGCTTGACATAATGGTGTTACAAATAGAGAAGCATTGCAGCAGCCACAGAAGCATGTAGTCTTCTCTTGATCAGCAATAGCTATGTTTAGGGGAAAATGATCGTTTGGGGGCTAAATTGTGACTTTCTTCCTTCCTTCAGTGGTCTCACCTCTTTTCTTGAGCCATGATTTTCAATACCCATGCCTCTATTTATGCAAATAATATAGTTACATGCCACAGGGACCTATACCTGATTAATCACAGCTTTTCTAGAGTTTTATACTGCAATAGCTCCCATTTGTTCCAGCTGGTTACTTTAGCATAAAACTATTGTACACTGGGAATGTACATTATAAATGTTCTGGTTATTTAACTGCACATTCTTTGAAAGTGTAATAGTTTATTATATGAATATCTTAGCCTTGAAATCTGGGCCCAATTATAAATATTTAAAGAGGGGGGTCTTTTTGCATAATACAGCGGTAAAACCTACTGAATATTAGAAAATTTTTTAGGTCATTCACTTGAGTTGAAATAAATAAATCCCTTAGTGTGGGTTTTTTTTTTTTTTTCTTCCTGTGTTTTGGAGATGTTTTGTAAAAACAATGGCCTGAGTAGTTTCACGTAATAAGCAGATCTTTCATTCAATGAAAAAAAAATATTTTTCTTTTCCAAGTACAGTGCATGCTGGAAGTCTCAGTTATTCGTGAGGCTGATAGTTTGGATATACAGGAATTAATAAAGGAGAAGCAAACATTCATTAATGTATCTATGAAGAGCTGCATTATATGCCGTGGTTGAAAACTCACTATTAAAATTATGATACTGTCCTGCAGTGAAAAGCCAATTACTGGTGGTAAACTACTGAACCATCTGAAGAGACAGTGTTGTTATTTTCCACTGTTGTATTAATTACCATTTTTCTTGTAGGTGAGATGACATTCAAGAAGAGAGGGGACACAATTAAAATAAAAAGTTGTCAACAAAAGTTCTTGCTAGCACCAACTTTACATAATAAGATGGTTAGTAAAGAAAAAAAAACCACAAACCATGAGCTAGTTGCTGTACCTTCCTTCTGAAACTAGAGAAGTTAAATGGAGGGATGCACATGAATGAGAAGGGGCTGTGTACTTCCTTAATGCTTAGACCTGAAAATCAAACCATACATTGTATCATTAGAGAGTGACTTTTTAAAAGTCCCTAAAACTGGATTTTGTTCTAATTACTGTTCTGTTAGTCCCTACTAAAATCACTGATTCCCTATTGCTAGATAATGAATGAGTTCAGGTAGAGTAATGTTCCCATGAGAGAAAAATATATTATTGATATTCCTGATGGGCTGTGATATTCCTCTAAGGCGGTTTGCAGTGTTATCCTGAAAAGATCAGTGGAGGCAGTAATCATTATACAAATAAATTTTTAACATCTAGGAAACATCTTGCGATCAGTCTTAGAATTTGTCCGCTCTGCTTTGGGCTTGAAGGGCCATGTAGTATAAGGACAGGAGCATTCGTGGTCCACAACTAAACACAGTTTAACAGAATCCTGAAAATACTGTGGTTGGGCACTGTTGGATAATTACAACAATTTCCAGTTATGAGAAAAATAGTGTTATATCTGCCTTGTGCCTTTGATATCTGTTGAAGTTTCTGATCTCATAATATCCTGTGAAATTACAGGACTGAACCATAAATTTCTGTTTAATATATTTATGATTTGGATACATACTTAGAAACTGGACACACTGAGGGAGAATTGTACCAGCTGGACACACTGAGGGAGAATTGTGATTCTTCTTCAGTGTTTAACAGAAGAAAACAGCTTTAACTGTTTAGTAGCACACAAGTTTATTTTCCATAACCTCTACATACAGCTGGGGATCTTAAATTACATGGTCTCCTGAAGAAGAGAGAATATACATAAGTCTATTTGTTAGGATATTTTAGTAGTTTTAATTGAAAACAATCCTTTCTCCCATACTGCTGCGATTGGAAGTTTTTGATATTTCCACAATATGGTATTTGCTACTTACTCACCACCAGCAGGTTTGGAAATGTTCAAACTAAGAAATAAAAGCAAAATGCTGGTTTTACATTTTTTCAAGAGGTTCACAGGAAGCAGTGAATTTTTCACCTCCCACTGTCTCCAAAGCAAAGTGCTAAAATTACTCCATTTTGTTCAAATTAAGGCACAAGAAGAGCTGGAGTGAATTCCGAGGTGTAATTACCTGAGCAAACCCATCAGACAACTACAATATCACCCTGTTTCAAAGGAATTAGGGTCGTGCTAGGGCAGCAACTCTGAGGAAAACTACATGGGACTTTGTGGCAAGTATGATGTTAAAAATTTGATAAACTTCAGAATAAACGTGGAGCCCAAACCTGAGGTGCAGGCACATACTCATTTCCAGTGCTGCTTGTCTTTTCTGCATGCACAGTGAGTTGTGGCCTCGCTCACACAGTGCAAGAATGAATGACAGCCTCATCCAAGCTCAGCAGTGCTTTAAGCGATGGTTAAATCCTGCCTCACTTGCAGATGCTGTGCTTTGTGAATGACCTCCGTGCTCAGGCCTGTTTCCAGGATGACTGATGGTGTAGTCTACCAAAGGCATGAGCACTTACTGCACTAAAAATGAACAGTGCATTATCCATCCTTCTGCAGTCTTCTTCATCACCACTGGGGCATCAGATCAGCCATCCAGATCTGTCGTCAGTTTAGTGATTTCACTGACCGATTGATTTTTTTTTTTCTGGGTTTATGATGAGTATGAGGTTCTAATTCTGCTCAAAATGGGAATAGCCTTGTCAGGCAGCTCTGTCTTGCCTGCCACTGCGTTAGCCTATGTTTAAAGCCATGGCTGGTAGTCATCAGGCAGATCCTCCCCATTCCCTGCACAACCAGCCAGTACAGATGGACTGGGCAATCTTGGAGCCAGCACCTTGCTTATATTGCATGCAGCCAACAGGCAGGAGAACACAGGCATGTAGGTAAAAAATTGGCAGGAGTGGCCTTTATTTGGTTGCAGAGTTCATGGCAGTGTGCCGACTGCCCTGCTCTGTGTTCAGCTGCCCCTCACCCCCAAAGCCCTTCCCCAGCCCAGGGCCCATGCCCATGCATCACACAGGAGCTGTGGTAACGTGCATTTTGCTAGAGCCATCTGGTATCCATGTTTTGGTTTGGGAGGGCAAATCTAGGAGCTTCTCAGAGTCACTGATGAGACTGATCTGCTTCTTCCTTGAATAGCAGGCATCTTGTCCAACCACCCCACTCAAGCAGGACACCTACAGCAGATTATCTAGGACTCAGTCCAGATGACTTTTGGCTACCTCCAAGGATAGAGAATGCTGTTCTCCAAGGATTGAGTGCTGTGCAGCGTGAGCATCCTGGAGGTCCTCTGGGAATAACCAGAGACCTGCATTGTGAATACAGAAAACAGTGTAACATCCTCACCATGATCTGTTGTACGTTAAAAGAAAGTGTAGTTTGGGGAAATACCCTCCCATATCTTACAGCAGATTTAATAGCACTGAGTAATGCAACCTAGAAAAACAATAAGCAGTGTGCTACTTTATTCAAAGCGTTTTCTTGCTTTTGTGTGTAGGTTGCCCGGAGTTTTAAATGTGTCCCAGCTTCTGCGGGGCTTGTAGCCTTGTGAGCAGAATGGTCTAAGGTTTATTCACCAATTCTGAAAGAAACATGCAGGTAGTTTGGGGGTCAGTAGATTTGAATGGTGAGCCTGGATTTCTGTTCTTTGTTCTTAGCATTTGAAGCTTTGGTACTTAGGTGGGTGTGGGAGAAAAAATGGGTGTTGAAAACCTAATTCAGGAAGCCAGGGTAGGATCTGAGACCCTCCCAGAGATATGTTTATACAGCCAGGTTATATGGGTTACTTGTGGTTGAGTTTGACTGTGTTCTTTAAGCAGTTGTATAGAGTTAAATATTATTTGGACCAGGGTTTATGAGAAGGACTCTGTTGCGTGGAGGGCTGTGAGCCCTTGGCACAAGAGCCCTCTGCACTCCCTTGGAGGAGAGAGGCCTCAGGGCAAGACGACCTTCCCTAGAGATAAGCAACCTTCCTCTGGGTCATGGTGACAAAGTGAACCACTCCCAGCATGCCTTGTTTCTATATGGTAATAGCCTGTACCGGTTGGTTAATTGGTTTCTACCCTACCCCCTGCCTTTCCCATAAAAGCCCCCTGTTTCTGCCCTTCAGTAGGGAGCCTTTGTCCCTGGGCTTCCCTTCACAGGGGCTGCTGGACAATAAAAGCTACCTCTGTGGAACTGCTATGCGAGGCTCCTGTCTCTCTGTCCCCAAGTTTGCCTTGGGTGATGTCACAAAGGGCTGAATCACAGGAGCTGGAATCACTTGTAGCTGAGAAATCGCTAGACTTCCTGAAATCACTTGTTGCCCAGGGAAGCCGGTCAGCACCCCTGGAAGAGTTGTTCTTTGCAGGACGCTCTCTCTAGGAAGGTCGTGGCACACCGGGTTGCCCACCCCCGGCCCCCTGATAACAACACTGTTGTCACCTGATTAGTGTATTTGTGTTTAATCTGGAGAGTTTAAATCAATCAAGTCTCTAATCAGTCTGATTCTTGGTGCAGGGAGCTAATTATTCACCTTTTCGCAAAAGGTGGAAAAGCCTCAGCAGAAGAGACTCAGCCCTTCTGGGGGAAGTTGTTTGACCTTCTTAGGAGGAGACTTCTGCTTCTGAAACCCAAACTTCTCCACCAAGAATAGATGGGGAAACTGGCAAACTGGGGTGACAGGAGTGACATTTTCTTTCAGCTTCTGATGGAAAATTTTATCTTGGATTTCAAAGAAATCTGTAACAAAACTGATATTTTTCCTGCAAGGTTTGACCTCACTGATTTTGATGTTTCAATAAATATTTGCTTTGTCCAAAAAAGCCCGAGCCCCTACCATGTGTGCTCACAAGTCAAGTGCACAGGAAATAAGGAATGTCTTTTCTAGGGAAGAATGATAATATGACTTCTCCTTCAGGTTTCAGCCAGTCCAGCTTAGAGTGCACCTACCTCCAAGAGGATGGGGAAGCAAGCATATTTTATCTTCTTTTTCTTCCTGTCCTCTCTTGGTGTCAATGAGAAAAAAAGGAGAAACAACTAAAGCAATAAAAATGAACTATCTATCAGAAATAGCAACCAGGGAATATCGATAGTTCTCTGAGGTTTATCACTGGTTTTTAGAAAGTGGCATCAAGATGCTGGTGAGCCCAGCACAGAAAAAAATCGCTCAGGCTGTTCAGTGGGTCACCACTTTCAAGAATACATGCATGGAACTAGAGTACAGACTTCAGCCTTATCAATGGTGGGCTTTGGTCTTGAAGGAATTAGGGCAACTGAGCCTGTTGCAGTCACAGCTGCCTCACAGCTGGGCTTGGGGAAATGTAAAGTGTTGCTGGGTGAGGTTGCAAAAACGTCAGAGAGAAGTGCAAGACAGTCATAGCTTGATTGGAGAGCAGCTCTCTGAATGATGTGTAATGGTGAGTAACAAAATAATAGAAATGCTAAAGCAGATACTGATTTTGGCATTTTCTGGCAAACGCAGTACACAGCAAACCTTTGCTTTGCGTGTTTGTTAATGTTGGGCATATCCCTTAAACGGGATCTAAAACTTCTGGGGCATTCAGGATCTGAAAAAGACAAAAGCAGGGATCAAAATATGAATAAGAATAACAGAGATAATAGGACAGAAGATTTACTAAAACTCAGCAGCCAATAGGTAGTTAACTTCGGCAATGAGGCCAGCTAGATGGCATTTTTGGGTATTGTCTGAGTTTTTGTAAGATAAATATTACAAGATCCTTTACAGAGGATGACTCAGTCTCTTTAAAATATACATGGTGCTTCCTATATCTTCACCCACATCGTTGCCTCACAGACTTTTAAAATAGTACCAGGGTTAGGGCTCTAATGCAGGATATGAAGGAGATATGAATTATTAATTCCTTTTACTCTAGCAATCCAAAACCTCATTGCATGAAGTAAGGGGTGTAGGTGAAGTAGGGAAGCCTTTCCACTGTCACTGAAGCTGTTTTCAGAAAGAATTCAGGAATCAGCCACGGAAGAAAAAACCAACCAACCAATCAACCAAAAACCAAAACAAAACAAACAAAGAAAAAAAAAAAAAAGAAAACCCACACAAAAGGCATGAGTGAGCATTGCTCTATAGCCTAGTGAGTGACTTGCTTCTGGGCTCTGTTCCTCAGAGCTTATTCAATGAATAGTAATAGTCCATGATGATGTACCCTTGTACTCCTTCTCTCTGGAAAGGTGTTTGTTGTGTAAAAAAATAATAGGCTCTTTGCAGTTTAGACTGACTTATTGTTAGGAGGTAAATAAACCTGGGGATTTTGATAGAAAATCTCTATCAAAACATTCAGCATGACCCTGTTGAATCCCTCAGAGGGCCAGATTTTTAAAGCTTCTGGTAGGTAGTCAGGGGAATGCAGTCACCCTCCTTGCATTAAAATAATGAGATGTGTGTATCAAGATGACTAAAAGCTAGTTTGTGCTCAGCAACCGGCAGCCATCAAACCAATCTTATTTTCTTCTGCAACATGTGAGGAAGCCATATAGAAATAAACATTATGGGTGTTAATGGCTTAGGTTTAGTGAGTTTATTTGACATTGTACTGCACAATATTTTTATGTGCAAGCCAGGGAAACATGGTCTGCACCAAACTGTTATCAGGAGAGTTTGTAATAACCATTACACTGGAGGGGTAAGTTACAAAAGCTGCTGGGTGCAGCATGGCTCCTATTTTGATTCCTGAACACATAAGTAGGCGTAAGGACTGTATTGCTAAATGTCAGAAAGCAGAGTGGTGCTGCAAGTTTCCCTGGATAGTGTCGAAGCTGCAGTTGTGGTGTTTAACAGTTGGATAAGGAGTATGGAAAAACCCAGTGAATGTCATCAAGATAAATGACATCCTGTGTTTAGGCAAGAAAACCAAGTGCACTGGTGGTGTGTGGGTAGTGACTGACTGGGCAGCAGAACTGCAGAGATGCCGTTGTATCACTGTGACCCATGGGCTGAAGGTATTTATACTTTCCTAATAGTGTAGAAAGGCAAATACAAATGAGTTGGGTAAACCAGAGTAATGCTGGAAAATAGAAGTAGTTCTTTCTGTTTATTTGGTGTTGGCAAATCCTGCCCTGAAAGGCTGTGCTGTTTTGGGTACAGCACTTCCAAGAAGATGTGGGCTACATCTTCCAGGAAGATGTACGAGATTGACAAAAAAGATCACAAGTGTGGAAGAAAAGTCAGGAAATACTGAAACAGTTGAGAGGGCCTGCCAGGGAAAAAAGAGTTGAGATGATAAAGTATAACAGTCTTTAGCTGTCAGGTAAGTAGCTCTGAGGAAGGAAGTTGACCCTTGTTTTTTCTTTTTTCCCCTTGTCTTTTATTAATTTTATTCAATCTCGGCAAAAAGTCAGAACAAGATTTTTAGTTGTAAGAAAAGAGAGGCACTGAGGTGTGTTATCCAGGGAGGTTATGCAAGTTCCTGATCAAAGGATAGGCCTGTGTTTGGGGATAAATTGCATCCATCTTGTCTTTGTGCAGGGATAAATTAGATGACCTCTCAAGATTCCAGCTGTCTTTACAGTCTCTCATTTCTAGTAGTTTCTTTAATTTTTGAGATTTCCAGGACATTGGTAACAACATAGAGGCAAAGAACTAGATGAAAAACTGTACCTCTTGGATTACGTTGACTGAATAAACCCTGTATTTAAACTGGATCACTGAAACATCCATATGTATGTGTGCATGTTTATGTATATATATATATATATATATATATACACAGAGGCAAATTTGAGCACAACTGTTTATATAAATATGGTGTATATGTATATATATATAATACAAACTATTTGAGCACAAGTCTGATGAGGAGTGGCTGGGGGAGCTGGAGTTCTTTAGCCTGGAGAAAAGGAGACTGAGAGGGGACCTTCCTGCTCTTAACAGCTACCTGAAAGGAGCTTGTAGTGAGGTAGGGTTGGTCTCATCTCCCAGGCAGCAAGTGAAAGGACAAGAAGAAATGGCCTTAAGTTTTGCCAGGAAAGGTTTACATAGGATATTAGGAAAAATTTCTTCACAGACTTTAGAATAGGCTATCCAGGGTGGAATTATTACCCCTAGAAATGTTCGAAATGTGCGTGGATGCGCTGCTTGAGGACACGGTTTCGAGCTGGGTCGACAGTTGGGCTCAATGATCTTAGAGGTCTTTTTCAGCCTTGATGGTTCTAGTCATGCTTTTATATATGTATATATGGTTTTTATCTGTCTCTACACGTGCATTCCACTGCTTCTGGTTATGTTTCTCTATGTTGCCAGCTGCAATGTGTAACCCTAAATCAGGTATAGCCAAAATCCCGACTTCAGGAAAATTGACTCGGGAGCACTGAAGAAAACAAGTATACATGTCAAGTGATGTAGGCCAGTACCCAGGGAAATGTAAATGTCTGATAGGAAAGAGACAGAGGGTGAGCCAACCATCCAAGTCCCTACCTCCCACTAAAAAAGACAACACCTGACCCAGCTGAAATGAAAAGCAGGGTTTGAGACACCCACGGATGGTATCACACTGCTAACAGTTTATGCCTCCCATTTCTGTCCAGTATTTCCCTTCAGTAAGGGGTTGATTATCTTCAGCTCTGCCCTGCCCTCATCCCATAGTACCCTGACTCCATTGGAGCAGTGGTGTGAATAAAGGCCTTTGGTATTTAAGGCTACTTTTTTCCCCTCAGAAAAGGGAAAACCAGTGAAAGCCTCTCTTGGTAGCGGTGTTATGGATTGAACTCAGCCAGGTTGTCTGCTTAAGTTGTAAAAATCACTTGAAATATCTTCCCTATGGGGCTATATATTCTTCTACAGTTCAACAAGGTACTTCAGGCAAGATTTCTCTTTCATCTCAAAATGATGGAGTAGAGTACTATAAAATCTGGTTTAGAATTCATCTTTTGTGTTGTTTGCTGTTAACAAAGTTGTGGACTTTTATCTTCTAGTAATTGGCCTTGTGGTTAACATTTGGGTAGTCAGGAAAGGTCATAGGTACACACCAGCGTTAATCATCACACCATAAAAGAGGCAAGAGGAAGCACAATAATCAGATAGCTTGCTTTGTATGTTTGCAAATACTGCTAAAATGAAAAATAAATTTTTTACAACTTGCTTTCTGGTCTACATCTTGTTTGTTTATTTTTAATACTTGCTATTACTTTTCTTTGCATAGGTTTCCAAGATGAAAATGAGCAGATGACAAAGTTAATCATAATTTTTCAGACATAAACAAAAATGAGTGGTCTAGCTGTACTTGGAGAAACACATTAAATAATGAGTTCAGGGTGGCAGATTAAAACAGGAAGGAGAAACACTATATGTGGCCTTTAATATGTGTAACTTTTACTTTATGTGTGATGCATAAAGGTGTTGCCCACTGCAGAAACTTACTGTCATTTGGGGATTATGTCTGTTGTGTTAATGCTCAGCCTTTTAATTGGTGTCAGTCTGGATCAAAATGTGTTATAACTCCACAATTTTCAGTTGAGTTGCACCTCAAATCCTGTGTTCAGTTCTGGGCCCCTCACTACAGGAAAGACATTGAGGGGCTGGAGCGTGTCCAGAGAAGGGCAGCGGAGCTGGGGAAGGGGCTGGAGCACAAGTCCTGTGAGGAGCAGCTGAGGGAGCTGGGGGTGTTTATTCTGGAGAAAGGGAGGCTCAGGGGGGACCTTCTCTCTCTCTCTACAGCAGCTTAAAGGAAGGTTGTAGTGAAGTAGGAAACCTCTTTTCCAAAGTAGCAAGCAATAGGACAGTAGGAATGGCAGCAAGTTAAGCCATGGGAGGTTTAGACTGGAGAGCAGGAAAAATTTCTTCTCTGAAAGCATTGTCAAGCACTGGAACAGGCTGCCCAAGGAAGTGGTTGAGTTACAGTCTTGCAAAGTATTTAAAACGTGCAGATGTGACAGTCAGGGATGTGGTTTAGTGGTGAGCTTGACAGCGCTGGGCTAGCTAATTGATGATCTCAAAGGTCCTTTCCAACCTGAATGATTCTGTGATTCTGTGCTTTATACAAGAAGGGTATTGATATTTTTGAATTATGAAGCGAAGTTATTATATATTCCTGATGCTATTTAAAGTAGTAATAACATAGGAGCTGTCATGATGTGACATTCAGTGCATGCTCCTTTGTTTTAGTACTGAAGAAACCAAGAATAAAAGCCTATTTGAAGAATGGCATTTGAGGTACTAGGCGGGTGTATGTTTCACAAGCTCTTCACACCAGAGATTTGGCAAAGGGCAATATTCTATCATATGCTAATACAAGTCTAAATAGAAAATGTGCTACCTTATTCATTTATTAAAACAAAATGTACTGCAATCCTCGTATTGTAATAGTGATTCCTGCAAAGGCTTTCTGTCTTCAAATATCTCATGTTCATGATTGGCACCTTAGAAATCTGAGAAGTTTGAGTAAGTGAGTTGACACAACACTGTTTGCAAACATTAATCCCCCAACAGCTGTAGGCAAGCAGTGTGGGAGGATTGCCGTCTTTACCAGTGCAAGAACCATGGCATTGAAGCAGTTGTTTCCACAGAAGGCATCTCTTCTATAGTCACAGCAGAATTTACCATCACCTCTGTGGCAGGGATGCCACTGACACCCGCTGGTGTGTCAGGAGAGGGTAGCCTCTAGACTTAAGAATTTTGAATTTCAGTAGAAATAGCTTCCTACTTCCCCTTTGCCTCATGCCCATTTCTCTTCCAGCCTTGAGAAGTAACTGAGTGGAAAAGTTGAGTGGAAACAGCTATTGATGTAACTCAACACTTTCTTCAAAGTACTGTTTCTGCCACAGTTTTTCAGTGATTTTACCCCTAAGAAGCAAGTATTTAATTCCACCCCTCAAAACACTCTGTGAGAGGGTCAGCATGGGGCTAAGATCTCCCTCTGTATTTCTCCTTCTTTTTTACTCCTTTCAGCATTTGGGCCAAAAGCCACCAAAGGTTGGTACCTGTATCCCAGCTCAGATCTTCTGACGTGATCATCTGTCTCTCCTTGCCTAAAATGGCGCTTTCACCTGTAAGAGCTTTTCTTTCACATCCCGTGGGAAAAATAAGATTGTTCTCTTCATCATACCAGACTGGTACAAGATAACATACATCTCTGGAACTTCTGTATTCCTCTCTCATTTTCCAGGAAGCAAAAATAAGAGCAGTTACCTTCAAGATTTTACTTTCTCTGTTTCTGCCTTAGAATCTCATATATTAGAGTGAGCAACCAGAACACCATAATCTATATCTGATTTTTCTCCATTGTAGGATCACTAGAAGTAACTTGCAAAAACATTATTAATATTTTGTTAATTCATGGACATCACTTTTAGGAAGTAGAATACAAGAAGAGGGGCTGGATTATATGTCAGGTTGCATTTACTGGAGTTATCACATCCTGTGCATAAACTCACCGTCCATGGTGTCACATGCACCAAATTCTCTCTCCCCATTCCCCATTGCAAGATACCCTTGCTGAAGTTTGGTGGTGTTTCAAGGCACAAGTCTTGGGTTGGCCATCTCCTTTCTAGCCATTTGTGCCCTTAAAGACTGTGGTATCTGAATCTTCTGTGTTGTGCCCAGGTGTGCTGTAGTGAGTATCAAATGGGGAGTTTGTGCCAGAGAAAAGTGCAAACTGGGCTAAAGCTCTCCTGCAGTCACAGATGTGTAGAAGGTGTGTGTTAAGGCCCCTGCCTCAGGGAAGTGTTTAATACTGCTTAGAAACTGGCAGGCACCAAGAGTGGCTGGTGCAGAATACTAAATAGTTTTACAGTTAAAACTTGTGTAAGTTGGGTGTTCAACTGCATGCTCTGAATCGGGGGGAAAAAAATCCCATTTTCCAGCATCCCTGAGGATCATCTGTAATTACTAACTCATTAATTGTTATAGTCGGGTGTGTCCTTTTTTTGTAAGTGGAAGTTCATGGAGGATGTCTAGCTGAAGGAGAGCCTCCCCAGCTGGAAATGTAGACACCTCCAACCATTCAGACCCTGAAAATCTTCCACTTTCTAGAGGGCTTTACTCCTTTTTCATGTTTGTCAGTTGAGTTGACTGTCAGCTGACAGAGTGTTTGGATGTGTGTATCAAGAGACTAAGGGAAAGGGTAAATGTGCTCTGCAGCAGCTGTAGGGTATTCAGAGCCTATGTGTTTCAGCATGAAGGAATCTCCAGCAAGTTCATGGGCGGAGCTCAGTTCCTCGTCTGTAAGACAAGAGTCACCTCCTTGACTGCCTTGCTGTTTTGCTGAACTTCTTTGACTTTTTATTTTTCACATTTGTGATACCATAGTGGATAGAGAGGCTCTGCTGTGATTAAAAAACCAAAACAAAATAACACAAGAAACCTAACAGCCTGGTTCATTGCAATATTGCCATTTAATTTGTTCCATATTTTAAAGACATTTGAACCTTTTAAATACACTCTGGTATCTCAAGCACTGCATAAAAACTTTATTCTCTGAAGAGCCAAAAAGTAATTCCTAACGCCCTTCAAGCAGGGACTGGGACTTTGTAATTGCTCTAGCTTTTATGTGTGTGTGATTGAACAAAGAGTCTCCCAGCTCCCCCTTGTGTGGATGCTCAACTCCTGCTACATCAAGCAGAAAACAAGTGTGATTTGTGCTGCTTTTGATCAGACATTTCTACAATGCTTTGCTGCTGGAAAGCAGAATAATACTGTCACAAATTTTAAATTAACAAAATATGCCTAGGAGGGATTGGTAGCTCTTGTTCATATGATTAATGTCAGGCTTGTAAAGTCTGTTCTCCAACAAAAACAACAGCAAATGCTCAAGTGAGAGATGTTAAAAACAGAGACTCTCCATTTTAGTGGATCTTTGTGTTTTAGTTATAATCTCTTACTGAAGCACCCAGGACAAAATCACAAAATCAACTCGCATCAAGGGAGTTGAATTAGCTTATATCTGTGTTCACTTTTAATTAGATTTGAAATGGCTATCCCACAGTAGTGCAGAAACCAAGTCAGTACCATCCCCTCAGGCCTTATTACTGACAACGACCTTAGCATGGATCTGCATATTCAGCAGTCGGGTGGATAAGTGCTTTATATTGGGAAAGATGGGCAGGATTTTAAAAACATGGGATATCTTTGTACAACTCAATTTTTGCTCTCAGTTTGGGAGACTGAGGGACTTTCCTTTTTAAAATGTTCGTATTCTGGCAGGAGTTTTTTGATGCAGCTTTTGTTTAACAGGTATCATTTTATGATAATATTTTTCTGTTCAGCAGTGGAGTCATGGCAGCACAGGTAGCAAGTACATTCTGTGCCACCTGATGTATTTCTGTGGGTTTATTTTCCCCTTATGTACATTTCTATTCCTTCAAGATGCGCTCTGAGGCATTTCCAATTTCAGCATTCTGCCTGTCTCATCTAATTCAATTATAAGCTGTTCTGGGCAAGGACCATATCTGGATTCTGCTTTCGAGTTTCAATACACAGCAGTTCTGCAAAGAAATCTTTTTTAAAAAGTATCATGGTGAGGGAAGGAACTTATCCATAGGGATTTGTCATGTGAGAAGAGCATGTCCTGATCTCCCAAACTTTCAGCAATATTGTACCACAGGCACTCCTACCTCCACCCCCACTGGAAATACTCAGTGTGATAGCAGATTTTGCTTAGGGTTTCCATTAGATGGGAAGAGATTTTTCTTTTATTTCACGTTATCATTTTCCCATTTGCTTCTTTTTCAGGCGTGAACAGAAAAGTCACCTATTCCTTGTCAGACTCTGCAGATGGTTACTTCTCAGTTGACCGGTCATCAGGAATCATTATTTTGGAGCATCCACTTGATAGAGAGCTTCAGTCTTCCTATAACATCACTGTAAAGGCTTCAGATCAAAGCATTGTGCTGACCTTATCCTCGTTTGCCACTGTTACCATTACAGTGCTAGACATTAATGACAACCCCCCTGTGTTTGAAAGAAGAGATTATCTTGTGACAGTACCTGAAGACACCTCACCTGGCACCGAGGTCCTCTCTGTTTTTGCTACAAGCCAAGACATTGGTACAAATGCTGAGATTGCCTATCTCATCAGGTCAGGGAATGAGAAAGGGAAGTTCAGGATTAACTCAAAAACAGGTTTGTAAAGTGGCTATTACTTGCAATGCTAAATGAAAGCATCAGAAAAACATGCATGCTTTGGGGAAGGCTCTTGGACCAAAAGGTTCCCAAGGCCAGAGACTCACAGTTTGTCATTGTGTAATTAACTACCAGGTTAAAAAGAAATTTTAGGTTGGAGAGTGATGTCAATTACGGTCACACTCGGCTGCCCCAGCTCAAGTAAGTCTGTTGAAGCCAATATAGGTGTGACAACCTATTAGCCAAACTGTGCAAAACACTTCTGAACACTTGCAATGTTTATTTGCTTAGCAGCTCAGTACAGCCTCAACTGTCTGCCCCTTAGAAAGCATCAAACAGTGCTACCAGGACCTGTTAGGACCAATTCAGTCCTAACACGTGGTTGCCATTTATGCAGCTTCCTTGACTTAGGTTGCTCTGATTTGTCTTTTTGACTTCAGCCATGGCCTGGGCTGAGGTCTTTTTGGTTATACATCACAAATTTTAGAAATACACCACTGCTTCTCTTTAAGAAATACCAAGCAAAGCTGTCATATTTGGTGTAAATGTCTCATTTTCTCTGAATTACCTTAGTGGAATATATTTTTTATCCTCACTGAGTTTTTATTCCATCAACAGTAAGCATTCTTCTCTGCTTCCTGTAGTGGATTCCCTTATTCTCATAGCATTCAGGATGCCCAGTACAAATCTGCCACCAGAGTCTGAGAGCAAAACAGTCTTGATTTTGAAACACTTGTTCGAGTGCAGCTCAGTAACACAAAAAATCTCGAAATTATGCATTGTGTCATTTTTATAATTGTGTGCAAAAATGGCTCTCCACTCTGCAGGGACTGCTGCCTCTCATGTGAGGGACTTAACATAACTGTGTGTTGTCTGTCATCTTCATCATGTTGATTAGTGCTAGCAAAATTTAAACATAAATACGCCTAGGCAGTGATACTTAACTTCACATTTGACAATGAAGCCAAGGAAATAAATCAATAAAAACCCATAATGAAGCTTAATCGCACAGGGAAAAAAAAAACAAAACTAAAACTATATATTATTCACTAATGTGTGACAGCTCCATTATTATCAGTTTACAGGCAGGAGCTCAGTTTCTAGACAGCAGAGTGGAGATGTAGCATGCCTGATCAGAGCTTGAAAAATAATGTCCTTCACACCATTTATCAGTGGGAACTCTCTGCTAGCCACTTGGAAGCTTCTCTTCAGGGCTCCTGCTTTCAGCAAGTCATGCTGAAAGGTAGAATTCGTTTGGAAAGAGCCCAAACAAGATTAAGAGGAATGAATGACTTGAGGTCTGTAAAATGTGACTTACGAGGAAAGACTGAAGGAATTAAGGCTGTTTTAAGCTAGAAAAGAGAAGACATGCTGTTAGTTTTCCTGCCTGTAGAAAGTAGCTGTGAAGAAGAGGGGAATAAACTGTACTCCGTGCCCAGTCATAAGAAAAGAAGTTGCGAATGGACTTAAATTACGTTTTAATTATTTTGCTTAAATGATAGGAAGGAATTCCTACCTGTCATGATTATAAAGTCCTGAAATACATTTCCTAAGAAGGTTAGGAAACTGATTGTTGGAGGTTTATAAGAACACTAGAAATCAGATCATTTCTATCCTAGAGGGAGTCTGGGTGCATGGAGTCAATCAAGTTACAGAGAATTTTAATTTTGGTTGTGTGGTGAAGTAACACAAAATTTATAAACCTAGTTGAGTGGGGAGGTCTCTGTTTAATCACTTAAATGATAGACAACTGATTTCTCAAAGGTATTCATATCCCATTCATTTGTATTTAATTCATGAGAAGTTAATTGTGTGGGAGTGAATTTCTGTTGACTTGTCAGGGCTGATTTCCAGAGTCAGCATCCAGTTCTCCCACAGGCTCTGTGAATGAAATGGTAAATTGGTGGATATGGCTCCCACTTCTTCATCTATGATACTCATATAATGGAAGCTATTTTCATGAGGAACCATTCATTGCTTCATGCCTTGTAAAGGTCCTTTCTGCAGAGTGCAATTGGCATCATTCTTTAATCAAACGACAGCAGTAGAAACCTGAATAAACATTTTTATTGGATTGGGCAGTCTTGCAGTTAGTGTTGTTATGTGTGCCATGGTGATAAATAGCATGCTGTACTGTTTACTACAGTCAAATCCCTTACTCCGCGGCATGATTTGGTTTTTGCTGGCTGTTGACATTCCCTCCTTTGCTTCAAAGGAGTGATTTCCATTTTTGAAACTTTGGATTTCGAATCGTGCAAGGACTTCTACTTAGTAGTGGAAGCAAAGGATGGAGGCACTCCAGCCCTGAGCGCGGTTACGACAGTGAACGTGAACGTGACGGACGTCAACGACAACGCGCCCACGTTCAGCCAGGCTGTCTACAGCGCCGTCATCAGCGAGGATGCAGCCATCGGGGACTCCGTGGTCATGGTGAGTGGGGCCCTGGGTGGCATTTAGGTGCGATGAAGCCCTCTGCCCCTGACAAAATGCAGCACTGGCTAATAATGATCATTTCTATGTCTTGAATCCCCCAAACCATTTTCTAGCCAATACTCTGCGTCTGCTACTGCTCTCCAAGCTGCTGTCAGTTTCTCCCCAAAAGAAAGTAGTAGTGGTACTGACTATTTCTTTTTACAAACTGAACCCGCTACACCCTGTTATGCTGTCAAAGAGTGATGGCCTATTTAAGGTGTTGCATTTCATGAGTCAGCTAGAAAAAAACAGGTTTTAATAGAAAGGCAGAATTCAACTTTTCAGTGAAATAGTCAGAGAGTCATAGGGTTGGATGAGATCTTAAAGATCATCTAGTTCCAACCCCCCTGCTGTGGGCAGGGACACCTTTCACTGTACCAGGTTGCTCAGAGCTCCAAATACATAGTATTTGTATAGTCTGGCACGCAGTGTGCCATCCCCAAACCTCACAGTCTTCTCATCTTGCAGCTTGAGGATCCAAAGTGATGGAATATTAAAATATTCTGTATGTTTTCAGACTAGAATTTTGAAAAGGCCCAAGCGAAGCCTCCTAACAAAACGCTATTGGATTGATGCTGTAGAGGTGTGCAGTTCAGGTGTAACTGGTCTGATGGAAAATGAAATTTACTTTTTGGAGTGTTGAGCAATTAATGTATCATACAGATCACTTAATATTTGTTTTGCTAATTTTTTATTCTTCTCTCAAAAAAAGTTGATAGCAGAAGATCTGGACAGTCCTCCCAATGGCCAGATTCATTTTTCCATAGTGAATGGGGATCAAGACAATGAATTTTCGGTTGATCCTGTTTTGGGACTCGTGAAGGTTAAAAAGAAATTGGATAGAGAAAGGGTAAGACATGTGGGACTTCTTAACTTGCAATGAGTTACAGATGCGCATCAGTCTCCACTCTGCTGCTAGCTCGTGTTGAAGAAGTTTCTTTTATAGTCTACAGCCTAAGATTCTCCAACAGGTTTTTCAAATGTTTCCCCACTTCTTTCCATGCTAGCCCTGTTCCCAATCCTATCTACAAGCCAACTGCTCTGCTGCTACTCCCACCCTGCACCCACACAGCAGCTGGGGTCAGATCAGGGGAGAGAAGCAGCACTGGATTTCTCCCATGGTGCCGACGGGAGCTGCTGCTGTGTTAATGAGCTGCCTGCTCTCCCCTGTGCGTGCAAGCACACACGTGCAGCTGTGTGTGCAACAGAGTGCTTACAAAATCCTCCAGATTGTGGCACCGAGCACCGAGCTGAGGCCTCAGCCATTAATTAGCACTCTGCAAAACATGTCACTGGGGAGGGGATGTTATGAAGTAGCCAGGTTGTACCAAAAGTGAAAGAGTGCTTCATTAAACAGATTCTGCTGCTTTGTTTGCTCACTCCATTATTCATTCAGGATTATTTATCACCATTTTTCTATAGCTAGCAATTAGCAGCTTTTGGGAAAAAAAACCAAACAAATGCAGTTGCCTGTGCTACTAGCAGGGCAGGAGAGTGCTACACGGCTTCAGAAATCCATGGCTACACATAAGGAAATCCCTGCCTCCTGCCTCCCAGCAATGCACCCACAAAACTGGGGAAGCAGACTGCTGCCTTCAGAATATGGGCTCAGCTGGAGAAGCTCTTTAATGGAAGCAGACCTGCTTCTTAAAACATTGGGAAAAAACCCCTTCTGTATTATCACATAGGCAGGATTAAATTGTTTGTGTTTGGTAGTAGAATGACTTCACCACAGACTGTCTAGAACAGGGGAGTAACAATGGCTGTACATGTTACAAATTGGCTGCAATAAAAGTACAGGCTGAGTTTCTTAATATGACTTTTCTTTAGTTTCTGAAGTGCACTCAGGTACGGCTGCATTCAGACACACACACCCTCACAAGCATGTGCAAGTGTAATGCCAGCTGTGTTAGGTCTGCATTTTCCAAAGTTTCCCTCAGTTAAAATAAGCTGCGATATTGTCTTTTTTTTTTTTGCTTCCTTGGCACATTTCCTAGACACAGGTGTTTCTGACCCCTTCAGGGAAAGTTTATGATGCCCCATCTGCTGTAGATCCCCAAAGGCAGTGCTGACTCCCAGGTTTCAGTGGTTTAAGGAAACTTATTTCCAGAGCTATAATCACATAGAGACCATGACTTTTGCCATCTGCCTTTCTGGGATTCATTGAAATGAAAGCAAACATCCAAAAAAAAGATGGGAAAGATTCTACAAAGCTCTCTGTCTTGTCTTCAGCTAGCAGTGGAAATTACAGTTAAAAAGAAAAGATTAGTTCTCTTCCTCAAGTTTCTTGACTTTCCACAGTTCAGGATTCCTCTTCCCTCCAGTGTCACTATGACCCCACCAAATGACAGTCTATCTCCCCCATACAACCCCCCCAAAAACATATTCTCTTTTGCTTTGTATTGGTCCCACATCCCAGACGAGCCCCCTTATTTTGTGTGCTCCATCTGAGCTCCTCCCTACCACAAAAAAGGTGTTATTTTTCAAATGTATTTGGATTTCATTCCCACCCACACCCTTCCAAAAAAAGCCCCTTTAACAATATCTTGTTCCTCTCGGCAGGACCTTGCTTTTCCCCTTTCCAGCCCTGCACTGAGAGGGTGCAGCAGAGTGTTGTATCTGGCATGTTTTGCCCTTCGCTTGCTCCCCTGTGGGAGGATTCAGGGGCAGACATGTCAGCAGCTTTCCCTGTGGAGCAAGGAGCAATATACAGTAAAAAGCAGTTTTAAGACCTAAGGAAGCCAACATAACGATGCAGTTCGGAAAATCCAACTGTCATCCATAAACTGTGCACAGACAGAGCTTTTGCAAGTTGTCACATATACTCACACCTCACACACGGGCACATATGTGTGTAGAGGGCCCATGGATGATGCGCTGAACTGCCTGCACTGCACTGAGTTGTTTGTGTCTGTTGCAAACAAGTAGACTCAAGCCTACTTATCTTCTGCAGAATGGTGGATAATATTATGTTGCTACAGAGACTTTTGTCCCTCGTACTCCCAAATGTTTTCAAGTGTGTTTAAGCCAACTGCCTGTGAACTTTTTCTTGGCTCTCCATCGCTGTGTTAGAAAAAGTATGTGTCAAACTGACGCTGGCTCTAATAAGCAATTTATATAATGTCTTGGAAACCAACTGCAAGATAAATAGAATCAGGTCACATTTCGCAGCTGACACCTAGGAGAGATGAAAATGTAAGCTTACAGTACTAATAGCTGAGTTCAGATATTATCTGTCATTTATTTTCTGTCTGCCCCTTCGTTTCAGGACTGCTTTATCTGATACAGTTATTTTGATACAATGAAGCTGTTGTGTTTATTGTAGCCTTATAAAACAGAAGTTGCGGTATCACGATAAACAGGATAATGTTATATACTAAGGGTCGTAAAGTAATGAGGCCAAACAGCCTTCCTTAGAATATGGAAGGGGGGTGCATTGAATGTAAAGAAGCTGGGTTAAAATTTAGGACTGCCTTCATAATGATTTAGTGTTTTCACCTTTTTGCAGATATCTGGTTATTCATTAGTTCTCCAGGCAAGAGATAGTGGCACCCCTCCTTTGTCTTCATCTGTGACGGTCAATGTGGACATTTCTGATGTGAACGATAACAGCCCTGTGTTTACTCCAGCTAACTACACAGCTGTAATTCAAGTAAGTTTATCCTGCACATCAAAAACTTCTCTGACTTTTAGAATGCACGGGCATTTGGTTTTAGTTAAGTACCTCTTGATGATCTATCTGCAAAACATGTATCAAGTGATCTTATCTAAAGGAAAGTATAAACAAATCTTTCTTGAGTCTTTTGGTAAGTTTCTGTTTGCTGAGGCTCCTTAACCACAGCATCTGTCACACGTTTTAACATTCATCCCTGCTGCACCAGGTACTCTAACCTCAAAATGTCTGCTCTGGGATAAGTTCACACTTCTTTACACCTTGCTCTGGCTGTGAGTCTTGACTTTTAGTCAGTCCTAATCAGACAGAGTATCAGACAGAGCTCAGCAGGCCCTGGAGGTGTGGCAGGTACCTTCATCTCTGCCGCTGGTCCATGGGGCGTAAGCGGTGTCAAAAAACCACAGCTTGTGAAATGCCAGCTTGGGCAGAGAGCATTCAGTTGAATATTCTCAATAGCAAAATGTGGTATTTTCTGATTGCAATATGTATCATTTTAATCCTTTTCTTTATACGCTGTGTATATGTGTAAAGGAAAATAAACCAGTGGGCACAAGCATTTTGCAGCTGGTAGTGACAGACAAAGACTCTTTTCACAATGGCCCCCCTTTTACCTTCACCATCCTCACTGGCAATGAAGAGGAGGAGTTTACACTGGACCCTCACGGCGTTTTGAGGTCTGCAGTCATCTTCAAGCACATGGTCTCAACTGAGTATGTGCTCTGCGTGCAGGTAAGGCTTCATTTTTACATCTACACTGAAACAAAAAAACCTCTTAGTGGTAGGTAACCTGTACTTTGCCTGTATGGGTTGGTTTTGATGGACTGGATTCTGCAAGTAAATACCACACATTCCAGTTTGCAAATGCACAATACGGAATATTTTCTTTGATGTTCTTAAACCTGGTTTCATATAAATATAAATAGGTAGCCAGCCACCTTTCCAGTTTCCTTGGCATGAAATGAATTTTCTGAGCAGCAACTGTTATGGTTTAAGATTTTCATCATTTTTTTTCTGTAGCTAAGGAAGGAAAATGAGCAAAAATGCATTATATACATATAAATACACCCCAGAACAAGTGACTGAAAAATACTGTTCTAGGAAGGAAAATCATTTCTGCTTTTAAGTCATAAATTTAATCATAAATTTTTGGAAGCCTTCCAAGAATTCATGAAATCGCATTTCCAAGGTCAACTTAGCTTTTAAAGAATGTCAAAATAAGACATGCAATAGAAGTCCGGCTCAAACTTAGCTTTAGAATAATTGTTGAGAAGCTTTGTAACCAGGGTAATTTTGATTGCCAAAACCTGTAAATCCAAAAGTAATTTGTCCACATTTCTCAGGCCTGCCAGAGAAGATGTATTAGGGTTCAGTAAATATGCAAGTCTGGGGAATCAACCTCTTCTCTGAAATGAGTCATGGTCCCATAAGCTATGTCTCAAATTCCTCCACTTGCTTTGCTGGGGTTGATATCTCTAAACACAGCCTATCTGTTCCTTTACAAGCACATTTAATGCCATTCACAGCAGCAGCATCCTTAGTTGCAGTTGTTGGTTACGACTCAAAAAATACAAGGTCTGATGCTAATTAACAGTTCAGATCAAAAGTTTTACAAGTTTGCCATTTAATATCCTTGAAACCTATTTTTTTAGCCCTGTAGGAAAATAAAAAATGGTCACCTTTTCTTTCTTACCATGCCTTAATCATAAAATACCCTGCTTTCAGGGTAATTTGCTAGCCAGAGTTTTCGTGTAGCCAAAACTGGGCATGAGAGTTAAATTTTAGCAGCATCCTCTAGCTTAGAGATCCACGTATTTCATATCAATGAAATATTAGACAGACCACCATGCCTGAGATGCACCAACATGCTCAGAAGACGACGTTGTTGGATTGTGGAGGCATGATTCCTCCCAGTATTATTTTCTTCAGGGATTTCTGCAGTGAAAACATATTTTATAGTTTCCTGTTGTATATAGACCATAGAATAGTTTCTTTCCATCCATATGTGCCAGAGTGCTCCTTTCTCTTTTTCACTGTATTTCCACTGTATCTCTTTCCACTATCCACTATATCCTACTATATAACCTCTGTATTAGGTTTATTAAGAATTAATGTTAAAATAGAAAGTGAAATGAGACGTAATCTCTTCGGCATGTACATGGGTATCTGTCTGCATATATATATATAAAAATATATAAAATATATATATTTTTAAATATTCCACCCAGCTCTTTTAGGACTGAAGATGAATGAATTTAAGAGTGTCTTAGAATTACTAATCTATGCCTAGTAATATCCATATTACTGTTGTCATCTTGCCATTTTTTTCTTCAGCTTGTAAATTTTGCACCCCATGTCCAAATACAAAGATCTTTGAACATGTGCTACATCTCTTCCCAGTGGCAGTTTAGTCTTCTGTTATTCTCTGGAGCAAATAAATGTGTGGAGCAGTATATCTTAATAGGGGCTACAATAAAACATTTTTCTTATTGTAGAAAAGGACACTGATTCAAGTTTGCACACCTTTCTGTCAAGATGGCCTTGGGTTTTTTGTCATGCTCTTTTGCTCTCTATGAAAAAAGTGCAAATGATGCTATAATAGCTGCTCTGGGTCATACAGTCATCTGTCCAAGTGCAGTTCTGCTCTCGTATTTTGTCATTAGTAACAGCACAAGCACCTATTTCATTTTTGGAGGATGATAAATTTCATTTATGTCAAGCATGTTTCTTGATTGCTTCAGGTAAGGAAGTACAAAATGCTGTAGAAAAATGCTGAACTCCCTAACATCCACACAAGCTAACAGTCTGGAGTGCTTTGGAGCACACCAAGCAATGCAGAAAGCTGGTATTTCAGGCTCTTTTCCAGGGTAGAAGTGAGCCCAAACTCTGTTCAGTGCGGAATATACCACATTGTTGGTATATTCTCTGTTGTGAAGATGACAAGTGATAGCTGTGGGATCCTGGGAAGATTTCAGTTTGAGTAATGAGACATTCTACTGACACATTTCTCTCTGCAATCCACTTAGAGATCTGTGCTTCCCCTAAAGAGCTTGTAAGTTCCACCGCTAGAAATGGCTGAGACGCTTCTTTACACATGTATTTTGCAAATGCATTTGAGAAATTCTTTTGAGAATTTCTTTTCAGAACTACTGATGCTATGAGAATATGCATAGCAAGAAGTTAAGGTTGTAGGCTGCCTTCTATGTGTGGGGGTTTTTTTGATTTATTTTTTTATTTTTTCTAAATTACATTAGGCAAAGGACTCTGGGAAGCCTCAGCAGGTTTCCCACACCTACATACAGGTGAGGGTTATTGAAGAGAGCATTCACAAACCGACTGCCATTCCACTGGAGATTTTCATTGTCACCATGGAAGATGATTTTCCTGGGGGAGTCATTGGGAAAATTCATGCCACAGATCAGGATGTGTACGATGTCCTCACATACATGCTGAAATCAGAGCAGAAAAGTTTGTTCAAGGTCAACAGCCATGACGGGAAGATCATTGCTCTTGGAGGGCTGGATAACGGCAAGTACGTCCTGAATGTCTCTGTCAGCGATGGTCGGTTCCAGGTGCCCATCGATGTTGTGGTCCACGTTGAGCAGCTGCTACAAGAAATGCTGCAGAACACGGTGACCATCCGCTTTGAGAACGTTTCCCCAGAAGACTTCGTGGGTCTGCACATGCACGGGTTCCGGCGCACCCTGCGCAACGCGGTGCTCTCCCAGAAGCAGGACAGCCTCCACATCATCAGCATTCAGCCGGTGGCGGGCAGCAGCCAGCTTGACATGCTGTTTGCTGTTCAGATGCACAGCGGTGGTTTCTATAAGCCTGCCTATTTGATTCAGAAGCTTACCAATGCAAGGAGACACTTGGAAAATGTGATTCGTATTTCTGCTATCCTGGAGAAGAATTGCTCTGGACTGGATTGTCAGGAGCAGCACTGTGAGCAAAGCCTGTCTATTGATTCACATTCCCTGATGACTTACAGCACAGCACGAATTAGTTTTGTGTGTCCCCGCTTCTACAGGAATGTGCGCTGCATGTGCAATGGTGAGTACTACTCCCTCTTCCCCTCCCATCATGGCACATTATGCGATAGGATCCATTTTATTCCTCTTATGCAGATTAGAAGGGGCATTTCAATTCAGTCCACTAAAGCATGACTGGCTGATGGGTTGTGGGAATTGATTTCTCAGGCTCGGGAAGAATTGTTCGTGTTTACTGATGTAAATGGAAGTTTATGAACTTTGGCCTTTTACAACAAAGACTGCTTTCCTGGAGGCTCCGTAATCAGAGCCATCAGCCAGCTTCCAGGGGTGGGGGAGGAGTGGGAGAGGAAGGAAGAGGAGAGAGAGGGATGTAGTTTCCCAAACAGCTGATGGAATAAACTGGATTGTGACCACAGCAGAGCAGCCTGGTCTGCAGCAATGCACCAGCAGTCTCCAAGGAATAGCACCTCTGACCTAAGCTGAGCAGGTGGAAAGGCCTTTTCCAGTCCTGTTGTTGCAGAGAACCGTGGAAACCAATGAAGTATTATATTAGCAAGTGCTGTTCCTGACCTTTAATGCTACTGTAGGGGGTAGGGTGGGTTTCAGGCTGCTCCACATTTTGGCAGAGATTTCACATGAACATACGACAAATAGACTAGAGAGCCAATCTTCTGTATGATTCTGCACTTGGATTTTAAGACCTCAGGCATTTATAATACTGGCTCTATTTCTTTTGTTTGCCAGGCTATTTGCTCCTCATTCCACTTCATATAAGAGCAGAGAAAAAAGCTACTGTAAAATCTGTACATCTAAGTCTCCCTCATCTTAAGCACACATGCACACACACACAGAGCAGTACAAGAATTCAGCAGCCATATCCCTCAATAACCAACCTTTGTTTCTGCAGCAGTCAGCAGGGCTTCATGTTTTACCACTGACCTCAATGGGGATGAAAACAGGCATAAATTGCATAAAACTTAACCAGAAATCTTTTTTTTTTCCTGCAGCACATGGATAATAATGCCATAGAAGCTCAATTCTGTAAAAAATACCATGGTTCTCTATCTGAGGTACATTCAAGAGCAGACTATCTGGCCACTTTTTATGTAATAGTGCTATAAGTTTCAAATAGACCTATCTATTATAACAAAAGTCAGCATTTTGTTACACATGAAAGGCTCTGAAATAAAGGATTTTCACAGGTTTAAAAGAGACAATGCTTCAATATCCTTCAGCCAGGTCCAGGAGTCAGTGCAGGAATACTGTCTGCAAAACTTCTTTATATTCTCTGAGTTATAGCTTAGTCTCACTTTTGTATCAAGAAATCACAAATCTTCATCTCCATGGGGATAGTCCTCACAGTCAGAAATTGGGTTTTTGGCAGCCAAAATTTCCACTGTTTATCATTTCATTTCACTACCTATTAAAGTCAATAATGATGTATTATTCCCTGTGCCTCATAATCCCTTAGTTTAACTCCAAAAAAGGGGACTTTGCAATGCAGTACAGTTCTGACCCAGCAGCTCTCCTGGCACAGCAAGTTTGCAATGGAAGCACAGAAATTCAGCTGGGACAGTGATTTCCAAATTTTTCTGTCATGTACCAGTCAATCTTCAAAATGGATGACAGGCTGCTGGAAAGGCAGTGTGGTTCTGAGAGCGGCTGTGGTCCCCAGCCTCTGGGCCACAGCCTTGAAGACTGCTGTGTGGGAATGTTTGCAACAGGCAGCTTGTCCTGGTCCTGCTGAAAAGCTGAAGGCATTCCCACTGCTTCCGTTAGAGCCACTGTGTGCTGATTTCCCAAGGGGGATCCACATGATTTGGGGTGGGGTTAAGCACAGCCAGCCTGCCATCCAACCTGTAGTAAAAAAATGTCCAGAGCTGCGGAGTTAGGTATAGCTGCCAAAGAGGTGAACACCTTGGTGCCTGTTATTTGCACGGAAATAAGACACCTTGGTGGGAAGCAAAAATTCATGCTTTGGATCTTCTCCTCGTTGGTTAATGCTTCATCATCTTCTACTGTTTTTAATTAAAGGAGCCACAGAAGATACCTTGGTATTTAGGTAAACACTGTTTTCTCACATAGAAGGCAACATAGACTGGTGAGAGTATATTAGTTAGAGAATGTATGGGTAGTTTGGCTTTCATGAAAGCTAAAGACTAGAGTAAAAGAGTTAGAAAAATGCAAATACTTCTTA
Organism: Corvus hawaiiensis; assembly: GCF_020740725.1. Lineage (NCBI taxonomy): Eukaryota > Metazoa > Chordata > Aves > Passeriformes > Corvidae > Corvus > Corvus hawaiiensis. Next base: position 40,647,733 of record NC_063214.1, read on the forward strand.
GATCAGTAGTTCTTGTAAATGAATGCACAAATGCGGCAAGTCAGGAAAAAGTGCACAAATTTATTTAGGCTCGTTTAATGAGACAGCATTAGCTAGATATTAGTAGTGTAATAAAAGTATTATACTTCCTTTGTTGCTAAGAGAGTTCCACATCCAGTAAATATTAATAGCTTGAATTATGAAAAAGCCATTAAAATATTGCATATGTTTCCAGAGATCTGATTCAATTATGGCCAGAAAGCTTGAGTTTGAACTAATTCACTCATTCTTGAAATATGTATCATACTTGGAGTGTTTTTCCCACTGGCAGATGTCACAGATATGCACAATTTATGCATGCCAGCTGTGCATAACTTACCTAGATTACCTTTGTGAGCAAACAGAGATATCTAATGTGAAAATGCAGGGAGACTGTAAAGTAGGCAGTGGGTGAACTTCGGAGGTTCAGCAGCTCAGCTCTGGAAGGATAAGTTCAAAAGTTCACGTGCATTAATCAGCTTTTAGATCAATAAAATTGAACTAAAGAGTTTTCCAATAACAGACTGTCTCCTTAGATTTTTGGTTCATCTGTTTGTGTTTGTATTAAAAATATTGTCACAAACTGGGGTTTGTGTCAGCATGATCATAGGGGCTATGCGGTTACCAATCTCCCATCACATGGCACGGGGTATGCAAAGATCTGTCAGTGCTGGGGGAAATAAAAGTAGGAGGAATGGAATAAGTATATTCCTGTAAAATAGTTCTCATGGCATTCTCATTTTTCTGAGGCAAAAATCTATTCCATATTTTTTTCATGATGCAGAGTAATTCTTTTGTGTTGAGACAAAGGTGCAGGGACACAGCAGGTTTTGTTGGGACTACTTTGCTGTGGAGTTGTTCTGCATTACAATCTTAAAAAAGTGGTGTTACATTAATATGTTCATGGGAGAAGGCTGGATTGAAATAATCTTGACAAATATGGGCATATATCTGCATCTGTGCTGGTCACTCCAGGCCCTATTTGCAGATAGTGGGAAGAATGAGGTATTTTTTAATAATGTGATACATCTCTCCCTAGATGTCTAAAATCAGTCAGATGAATCATGCCCTAAAGTTAGAGGAGATGAATTCCATTTCAAGTGTTTAATATGGTTCTGGCCTAATAGTTTGAAAGAATTTTTCTAATAGACCCAGGAGTGTTCAGCGAAAGTGCAGACACATCCATGTTATTTAATCAAGAGAATAGCAGTCTTGGACCACTTTCTCATGAAACAAGATAATTCAAACTTTATGAAGCCCGTTCTAGTATTTTGTGGATGCTCTGACAAAAGGAAATCATAGACTGTGAGGATCTGCTATTAATATAGGACCTATTCTTCAGAGATGGTTTTTGGCCTCAGCTCCACAGAGCACACACTGCATCCAGAAGAGTCTTGAGTGGACTGGGCACCAGTAACCCAGTTCTTATGTGTACAGCACTGCTCTTCCCATTTTCAGGAAGCACACACATACATATTAATGAGCCTGGAATTCTCCTGGAAAACTGAAGAAAAAGGTGTGTGTTTGGGAACAAAGAACTGCATATAACTTTGTTAGATCTGGCCGTAGTCTGTTTGATGTCACACTTGTCTAAGGAAGGTTTTCTCACTGTGACTATCTCCAGTAGTAAAGCCCATGCTGAGAATGCACAAGCTCATATAAAATGTGGGAGAGCTGAAGCATGAAGTGGGGGCATGACTGTGGAACCAGGGTAAGTGGGAATTGCTGTCTATCACTTAAGGAGCCCTAATGGAAGCTGGGATCAAGGAGTGCATGAAAGAGTTCAAATGTCTTGTTATTCTAAAACTCAGAGAGAATCTGTTTCACTGGGAAGTGCAGTGTGACACAAAGTTCTCCAGGGGCACCTGAGCCTACTGAAACCTATTGCTGGCTTGTGCAGAAACAATTCCATAGTGTCTGCACTGACATGCATGGAATAATCACTGTCTACAATACCTGGTCACTGTGCTCCAAAAATTAAACCAGATTGCAGATCATGAGTTGCCAGTCTTCTCTCCCTAGTAAACTAATTATTATTTGAAGTAGCAATTTGGGGTTTGCTTTACAAGCTTCCTACAACTCTGGCCTTCAGGAATCTCCCTCCTTTCAAGCTTTCTTCTACAAGTGAGAGAAACAGAGTCTTTTTAATACTCATACAGATTCAGAAGAATGGGCTGATAGAAAACTACCTAATACCACAAGGCTTAAGTTAAAACTGTTGAAGCACTCAATTTTCAAAATATATTTACAATCCTATGAGTGCTCCTTTTTTGAAGGAATAGGAATTAAATAAATCTCTCATCTTGCAATGGAACAGTGTTTTCTTCCTCAGTATATTGGTTAAAAGATTGAAATACTTTTATCTTCTTTTAGAGAATTAAACTGAAGATGATCTGTCAAAATCAAGTGGGTCTATTCCACCTTTTGCTGCCACGCACTGGTTGATGCTAGCTCGTGTGTTTCTGTGATACCTTGTAGAGAACAGTTTTATTAATACTAATGTGAGTTTCAGTAGAATGCTGTGGATTGTCTGGACCTGCCTAGAAAAAAAAGATAATTCAAACCAATACTTCTTGAACCTTTTATTGGATGGAAAATAGACTGCTCTTTGGAGTGGAAATGCAACATTAGAATAATTTTATTTAAACTCAGGCTGTAAATCTTTGATGTGGACAACGTAACCTTGAACAATTTTACAATTTTGCTCCACATAGTTGTGAAATCAGCCTGAAAATGCGTGTTAGCTGAGGCAATGCAATAATGCAGATTTGTAGCTTATGTACTTATAACCATACAGACAGGCATAAAGCACTTCTCCCAAGTCTGGATATTTTAAAGTTTTGTGACAGCTATGAAATCCTGCTGCAGCAGGATGAATAAAGAGTTGGTTTTCTTGTAGTTTACCAAAAGGACTATTCTTGGCCGTTCAGGATAAACAGTTATCTCCACAGTTGCACTGAGTACATTAGATCTTTTCCATCTATTTTTTGAATGTGGAAGGATGGCTCTAAAGTACAAATCAGAGTTTGAATCAGATAAAAAACCTGGCAGAGATGGATAACAAAGTAATCTGTTCCTTTATTGCTTCATGTCAAAGATACAGTCATAGGCTAGGGGATGTGAAAATTTGCAGAGCCACGTTTGGAAATCTCAGTGCCTCTTTCTGCTGCACTCTCATGAGCTGTGGGGCTTTAGTCCAAATGGTATGTCTGTCAGCTGCACAGAGGCTCACTTGAATTGCAGCCTCACAAAAGGTTCAAGTTTGTTCAAAGAAGATATATACTCTGCAGACACCAGAATGCTGTGTATTTGTCACATAAGAGTGAGTTAAAGTAGCTAAAACAACCAAGGTGAAAATACAAAGCAGCCTGCAGAATTTTTAACAACCTGTTACAATTTCAGAAATAATTGTTATTTACCATTGAATTCTTAGAAATGTGGAGTTTTATTCTTAAACAAAGAAATCAAAGTGTAGAAAACATTATATTCTCTGTTAAATTCTACAGATCTTACATTTAAATAGAATATAATTCTGTAGTGCAGAACCCTGTTAAATGACATTTGTTTCTTGATTCTATAAGGCTGAAAGTGTAGCTGTGTATTGCAGCTGTTATTCCTGTTAATGTTACCTACTAATGTGATTAATAAAGATTGCCATGCATCATTTTCTAACAGTGCTACAGGCAGTACTGTAAATCTTTCACTGCATAGACCTCTCAAACAAATGTTTGATAAAGGAGGGGAGGATGTTAAACATTAAATTGACTGTGCTGTACATCAAGGAAGACATTTACAGTAATTGCCATATTTGTAGTCAGTCCATGTCCACTTTGAAAGCTACAGTAGTAATTTTTCTTTTCGCTGAAAATACTTACAGTGTCAGGTAATTTCAGCTATGCTTACTATGAGCCCTGCTTGGCTTGTACAAAAGTGTGAAGGCAATAAGATTTCATTACTTTCGGAGATGTACTCCATGACAGGTTCTTTCCTTTATAAACTGTAAATAAAACAACATGCTCAAAAATAAACCAGTTTTTGAATATGGTAAGGATCCTACAGCATAGATCCTGAAATATACAAGAGCTGCCAATATTCAGAAAGTGATGGGTAGGAAGGTGCTTTTGATCATTAAATTGATTACCTGCATGTCTTAAATAAATTAACTTGATAAACAAAAGAAGAGGTGTCTGTACATTTCCAGCTATTGTCTTTCCCTCCACTCATGCTGCAGCTGCAAATCAACAAAAGCAAGGGCAGGAGTGCCTTTTTTTCCTGCGCTTGAAGTCTACTTTCATTCCAGCCATACACAAATGCCCAAATGTAGAAACTGACCCTGCATCTCCCAAGTACTTTATTGCAACCAAGAAGAGGCTAGCTGTTGTGGAAGTCACATTTGCTGAAAATTCATATATTAAGCAGCAGTAGTTTTATCGTGTTTTGTATTATTATAGACAGTGTGTGCAAATCTTTTTAAGTTTAGGGCAATCGAAACAGATTTTAACTTTCTATATAACTTTTAGAAGTTATATAGAATTTTTAGCCAAACCCCACAAAATGCAAAAAATTCTTTTAACATGGCAGGCTTTAAAGTAAGTCCTTGACATGCTCAGTTTGATAAAGAATTTAGGTGGTTTTGAAAAACGTACATATAATTGTGTCACTCAAGTATTTTAAGCAAATTTAAAAGTCAGTATAGTTCTGTCCCTGCAGATTAGAAGAAAGGATGGCAGGTTTTGGTTGCCTGGGCAAGCTGGATAGGATGTGAGATCTCAGAAATGTCAGGAGTAACATAAGGAAATGGCAAGTTTGCCTGTGCTGTGTGACCAAGCTGGCAGCGTGTCCTGTGTAGCATGATGTTGAAAAGTCTGGGTGTCACACTGTAGCCCAGGCATGGCTTAGAATCATAGAATATCCTGAGCTGGAAGGGACCCACAAGGATCGTCGAAGTCCAATTTCTGGCCCTGCACAGGACCACCAAGAATCCCACCATGTGCCTGAGAGCATTATCCAAATGCTTCTTGAACTCTGGCAGGCTTGGTGCTGTGACCATTTCTACCTCCTTAACTTAGCTTCTTGTGGATGTGCTGGGGCAAAAGGAGTGCATAGCTTCAAGGGATTTTTTTTCCTCATATCTCTAAAGCCCCTGTGCAGGAAGCTTTGTGGGAAAATAAATGGCCTGAGAGTTATAATACCGATTATAAACCAGTTACTGCTCATAATAGTTCGTTTTTATAGTATGTTCTCATGGGGCTAAGGGCAGTCTTTGAAAAAGAACGATTGCAGTTCTGCTGTGTACTTGTCCAAAAGCTGTTCCTTTCTGTGAAGGTTTGTTGGGGCTTTTTTGTTGTTAATATAATTAACAATTATTATTTTTATTAAAAATATTACTGTTATTGTTAATAACAGTATAAAATTAATATTGTTGTTATTATTATTGTATTATTTTTTTTGTTTGGGTTTTTTTCCAGTACTGAAGTGTGCGATCAATAATTGTCTTTCATTAGTCTTTTATTGCAGCAGATCATGCTTTACACTGTGGATCCCTGACAGTATTTTACCTTATTGCAGGAGGACTCTGCCCAGGGTCCAACGATCCCTGCCTGGAGAAGCCATGTCCAGGGGACATGCAGTGTGTGGGGTATGAAGCCAACCGGAGACCGTTCATCTGCCAGTGCCCACCAGGAAAGCTTGGCGAGTGTTCAGGTGCATGTCACAGCCATAAAGGGGGATATACTTGGACAATAAAGTGCTGCCATTCTCATTTTGTAGGCAGAGGTGCCAGTGAAGTCAACAGAAAATGCACTGCTTAACCCATCTCAGCACGGGCACTTGGTGTGTCTCTTTATAAGCCCTGTAAATACTTGTCTTTATAGCTATGGGGCTGTATGTAGACTCTGATCCAGTTTCTGTTTGGAAATTCCCACTGGCTTGCTTGAATACCAGCTCAGTAAAACAGGCTGCTGAGAAAACAGGATTTCTCCTAGAGAATGTTATGCCAGATGTTTTCTTGCCATGGGCAAGCTCTGTAATTAATTCCTCTGCTTATTATTTAGATTACCAAAATTCCAACCTTTATTAATGAAAACACTACACTATCCCAAAAAGAAAGTTTGAGGACATTTGTTAGTTCTCTGTATCTGTGTTCTCCCCTGGGATATGAAGAGCCAGGTGGATGGCCAGTGAAGTAGTGCTTTCTGTTGACTTCAGGGAATCCCAGGCTGCAGGACAGAGGATTTGTGCTGTTTGCCTGATGAAAGCACAGCAGATACTGGACTGTGGTCCTGGGCACTGGTTGCAGGGAGCTCACTGTAAGGGTTTGGCTGACATCTGCCCACATGTAATTTTACACCCATAACTCAACTGCCTTATGTACAGGTGTGGTCATTTTTGACTCTCTCTGTTACCAGTGAGGGAAGACTGGTGCCTCCAGGAGTGTATAAGCTGAAATATGCTGAATACTTGGAGAAACCTCTTTGTTTTTTATGTTTAAGTATGGAGAAATAGAACTTTCCTCTGTGCCCTGAAAAATAGTTAAAAAAAGGAAATGCAGAAATATTTTGCAGTAGATGACAGCTTTTTTTCTCTCATCAAAGATGGGGTTTATTTATTTCTTCCTAGTCGTTCTCATTACCTTTATAAATTCTTCAATTATTTAACAGTTGAGGAGTTACTTCATGTATCACTAAAAGCACATGTGTCTTTTCAAAATGGTCTTGTTTCAGGCCACACTTCCCTTAGCTTTGCTGGGAATAGCTACATTAAATACCGTGTTTCTGAAAATAGCAAGAAAGAGGAATTCAAGTTGGCTCTCCGTCTGCGAACCCTGCAAAGCAATGGGATTATAATGTACACCAGAGCAAATCCCTGTATAATTCTGAAGGTAATTAAAATAACTTATCTTTTCTGCAGTTGTTTTTCTTGATTCTATATTTTCTCTTGGCTCTTGATTTGGGGAATGCTGTTCTCATTTCAGCTGTAGATTGAGAAGATGAAGTCTGATTCTAACGGGGAAAAACAATTTCAACAACAGCAGCAACAACAATAATCAGAAAAGCAGCTTGTTAGTGGTACTTTACTTGGAAAATTCCCCACTGGGTGCTGTTCATTATAAGCACATTATGTGTGTCTGTGTGCAGGAGCCAGTCTGCATGAGATGCAAGATTTGGCCATTTATATGACTATGTAGTCAAAACGAAGCCTGCTGAAATTGCTGTTCTTCCCTTCTGTCCTGTCTGTGGTTAGAGGATATGCCCTCACTGTTAGCAATTTAATTCCAGGAACCAACTGCTTAGAACATGTCTCCTACTGAATGTGAAGATCTCGGCACTCTGTGGATTAAGATTCTTTGTTGAGAGAGTCATGGGGTCAATGGAGATTGATACCAAATCAATACTTAATTGATAAGCTCTCCATGCAGTTTTATTCTTTTTTTTGGTTTCTGTGGAATGGCAAATAAAAGCTGGATGGAAAGGGAGTACTAGGCTCATCCAAGAGCCTGCACATATAGTACTTCTGCTATAGCCTCTAAGGTACAAAATGAAAACACTGACATTTGTAACTCAGCCATGTTCTATAATTCAGCAGTGGGAGAAATGGCACAGAGCGTTTTGTGTCTGTATTTGCAATCTTTAGGGTACTTTTGGCTGAATGCATAGGTAATGTTCAAGTGGCTAGATGAGTTATTAATGGGCAACAAATAATTTTACAGCTGTTAGACTGAAGTATTTCTTTCATGAGCAAGAGTACTGTCTGTCATTCACCAGGAACTGTAGGCATTATTCAGATTTGTACAAGACAATTAACCTCTGCTTTGAGATGCGTAGAAATGCAGTTTGAACTTTCAAACATATTTTTTTGTTTAAAGAAAAACCAACCAAACCTGCAGGTTGGAAGACCTTCTTTGAAGTCTTCATCATGCTTGCTCTTAGCATATGTAAGTAGGTAATTTTTGCAATTTTGTAATTTCAAAAAATACCTAGGAAAAAAACAAATGGCCCTGGTGGAAGGTGCCAATTGAAAACAATAGGAGATGATACAGAGGTGGCCTGAATTGGAGTTAGAATGGTGATAGGAGAATTCATTTTGGTAGAGTTTTGTATATAAAGCTCTCATCATTAAGGAGCACAGCATATCCAGATCATAGACAACTGAGTGAAAATCTCCAGTTGAAGCAGGGAAATTTTGCCACCAAAATAGAAACGTTGATGCTACTACTGTTGCTACAAAAAAAAAAAAAAAAAAAAAAAAGGCAAACACACAAAGAAAACCCAATAAATAAAAACCCCAAAACCAAATTAAAACAAACAAAACAAAACCAATCCAGTAAGAGAACCCCTCATTGCAATCACCTGAATTGAGTTTTCACTTGTGAGGTAGGAATCATGTTTTCAGTCACCACTTCACATAATCACCTAATTATTTTGCTTTGAAAGATGCTGAGTTAAAAATAATACTTCAAGGAGCAGCAACAAGAGCTGTGGTTATTGTGCTCCAATCTCAGTGAGCAACCTCCATGTCAAGCTGTTTTGCTTCCTAGGTCTAAGAAACAAAGAAAGAGAAAGTAGAGCTTCAGATGCGGCTGCTACCTCACGTATCCAATGAGTGAGGTCCGGGGTCGTGTATGGATGCAAAGCTTCTGCTTTCTCCTATGCATTGAGCAGGGGAGGACATAGGGAATTACCTTCTCAAAGCCTCATGCTCAGCTTTTAAGTAGGGCAGGATTCATTGTTGCAGTGTGTATGTCCTTTTCCCGGGTCTGGCCCTGGGCTTCTGCATGCATGGGGTTTAAAGGAAGCAAAATCATTACATGCAGTATAGTTTTTTAAGAAATGGTAGCACTTCAAAGATCAGGAATTGTCAGAGTTTAGTTTGTGAAGGTCTTTTAGCCAGGAGTATCAGGCTAAGTTCTCACAAAAGTGCTCTGTGGCAGACAAATGGCATCATGCTCAAAGGATTCAACCCTATCAGGTCTCTTCAGGGATGGCAGCTGACTCATGGACTGCACTTTGGGGATCCCTGACTCAGATGTTTTCAAGTCAGTTACGCTTGGACTTTCTAAACACACTTTTTTTTCATTAGTAAACCAGAAGTAAGGTTTCCTTTTTTTCCTTTAACCAGGTACATATGGTGGGATGTAGGGAGGCGCTCAGAAATGAGGCCATTAAGCAGATTAATTAGAGGTCTATAAATGTGAAGTTGTTATCATTTGAGCATTGCTTTCAATTAAATTAAACATGAGGAGAAGCTTTCCAAATAGAGGATAAAGGAAGAAATCCTGTGTTCTTTTGAGCACTCTGGCATCAGTCCAGCAAAGCACTTAATCACTTGCTTAACTTCCTGTATTTGAAAGCAATTGGAACTATTCACATACCTTAATTTTAAGCATCTACTTAAGTATGTGCTGGATTAGCACCAGAAGGCCCAGCACCATCACTGAGCTTCAAATAAAGGCGGAGGTAGAAGAAATTTAGACCCACAGGTTGTGAACTGATGGGAAGACAGGCAGAAAAAACACCTGTGCTGTTGGGGCATACAGTGGCATTGATTGTTTTGAAGCAAGTCTCTACCATTGCAGTCTGTTTAAACATTAATGCTGCAATATGCTTTTCGGTGTTTAAATGACCAGCTTAATTTTGGGAGCTCATACATTCATGATAACTCCAGAGATGGAAATATTTCATAACCGTAACACAGTGTCCTTCCTGGAGGAATAATCAATTCCACAGAGCAAACTGCTTGTCTACTACTTTGCTGCAAGCCTACCAGCTGCACTGTATTGATATAATAAAATAAGGGTGTTTTTTATTCAGCTGTTTGAAATAAAGCAACTCATCCATCGATTTTGAGAGGTTGGCCTTTTTTTTTTTGCTGCACACTCTTGCTTTTAAGACAATTGGAGCAAAATGAGATGCAGGTCAATGTTGGTTTTTTTTCCTTTGGAAAGATTGCATGTCCCAAAAACAATATCACCATTTCATTTTTACCTATGTAGCAGCCAACTGGGAAAAGTAAGATTTAACCACTTAAAGCATTACAAGGCTATTGCAGAAGAGAATTCAAATTTTTTTTTTTCCTCCAAGGAATATAATGGAGATTCATCTTGTTTTGTGAAATTTTAAGGATTAAAGATAGGCAAAGAAAGACTTTCCCAGCATGCCATAAATACAACTGCTAAATGGTAAAAGGCAGGCATATGTTCTTCTGTCCACGCACTTAATGTGAAACTTTGTGTGGTTTAGTGAAGTATGTATTATACATTTTAATGCATTACTGCTGCATGGCTTATGCTGGATAGGACCGAAGCTTGGATATTATCCCAGTTGTGGCTGTAGCTGAAACAAGTAATATTTTAATTAAATACACCATTTTACACAAACGGACGTGAAATGCAATTCAGCTAACGAAATATTTCCCCAGATAGATTAGGAGGCAGCATGCTGTATCCATGGTGTTTGACTGCAGATGGACTGTGCGAGCTGGAGGTGGTCTCAGAAGAACCATTTGATCATTTTATTACCTGTGTTGATACACAAATATGGATGTTAGCCAAACATCTTAGCCAGACTAATACTCTAATATAATTTACAGTGTGTGTTTGGCTCCATTCTGCTCACTGAATGAAATTGTTGAAATGTAGCAGATTGCATCAGCTTTTGGAGTCTTCTCTGTTCTTTTTACTTCTCTACAGGTGAGAAATCCTGTGGCATATATGCTTAAGTTTACATTAACCTCCCTGTCGTTGTTATAACTGAGCCTAGAAAACTCTGGGAAGTGGAAGCTTTGTGGGAATTTTCTGCCCAGCTAGGATGAAGCAGTGTCTCTCTGCTTTCATGGTGCAGAGGGTCTCTGCTGATGCCATGGGCTGCAGTGGTGAGGAGTTGCACAGTTTGCATGTCTCTGCTGTGAGATGGAATAACTCAGGCTCTCTGCTGTGTTGCACTACAGAGATGAATAAAAAAAGCAATGCCACACATTCAGTGCTGGACTGACAGTCTGATGCTACCGACTCTCAACTAGACCAGCCATCATCCCACTGAGGTTAATGTCTGGGTAACTGCTGAGCCTGGACAAGAGCCTGGATATTCATTGGAGGTCCATACTTTTTGCTTGAATGTCCCTAAGTTAGCTTGAAGTTCAGCTTTTCTTGGTACCGAGGTCCAGGCTATAATCAAAAAACCCTCTCTGAGGATTGAGCAGTGACCCTGACATCTCAGTGGTTACAAGGAATCACAGGAACACCAGAGATTAATTGCTGAATGATGGTTGAATTCTCTGCTCTTAGGAGTGGGGACAGCAATTTTACCTGTTAAGTGGAAGAACCTTCTCCTCCCTGCCCGGCCAGTCTAGCTGCTAAGTAGTAAAAAGTGGAGCCCTTTGCAGCATCTACTCCTTGCCAGTTCTTCCTATTCATCCTACTCCTCCTCGAGGTCCATAGGGGGATGAATATTTCCTCCCAGCCCCTCTACAGCAGGACTGTGATCATCTGATTAATGAAAGTACTTTCATGGTCCCATTGCTAGGGGTATCTGGGCATGTCACACAGTCTTTAATGCATGTATCCATAAAGCAGTGGTGTGAGGTAGGGAAATGACGTTACCCTTCTTTTACTGCTGGAGACCTGAAACTAATGGCTTGCTTGAGATCTCAGAGGAAGAATGTTGCAGGGTGTGGATTCCCATGCAGATTTGTCATGTCTTAGGCTAGTACTGTAAGCATCAGACCATCCTTTCCATCTTTCACTCTAGGTAGAGGTTACTCGTGTTTCTTCAATAACAGGAAGGAAACTTAACCCTTCAGACAATATATATTTACTGTGTATGTCAGATCGTCTGCTGGTAAAAAGAAATAAAAGTGGATGAGAAAGATGTATAAAACATATTTTAATGGCAAATCTTTTAGATCATAGTTTCCTGTATACAAGTGGTGTAATATTTATCCCAGGTGCTCAAATGTGGTGTTGTATTTATAAAGATAATTGGAAAAACATGTTCTGTGAGTAAGAGTAATAGACATGCAGGCCGTAGGTCCTTCAGGGCATAAGTAGTCATAGGGGAGGTATATGTATATTATACACAATCAGTAGAAGAGTTTCCATAGGAAAAAGCCTTTTGAGTAAGTAGCGAGTTATCTGCTTATCCAATGATGGCTGTTTTTCAAAGTGTAATATGTTGGCATGCATTTTTCTGTTTGATTTGTATTCCTGGTGAGACAGACCACACTTTCTGAGCAGCACCTTCAGGGTTTTTGGACTATTTTGTTGCACATGGGGGAAAGAAACTATTGCTCCATCTCTGGAGAGAAAAAATTCTCTGCTTATCAGGGCATCTTGTTTACCAGGATTCCTCCTGAGAGTATGCTTTAACAGACCCAATTTCAATCTGCAGAAACTGTTTACGGCTGAGTTTTGATTCCTGTAAAAAAATGTTTTTTAGTGAAAAATGATCCAGATTCATTATTCTATACATCCATTAGCCTTATTTGATTGAGCTGTAGGAGTACCAAGCAACATCCATCCCTTAAGCATGTATTTGCAGTCATAGATCTGATTTCTTCTCAGTTTCATTACAGCCTACAGATCAGGGACTTCAGAACAGCCAGTTGTTCATAGCAGGGGCTAATTCTAGCTCCTTCCCTTGGCTCCTTCTACATGTGTATTCATTCCTCTACAGCCCTTCATACCATGCAGACTAAGTGGGCAGATGGAATCTACAGGGAGCTTGCCCCATGCTTAGCACCTCTGTGTCCTCACTGCCAAGAAATTGCCGAGCAGAGGAGGGGTGTGGTTTATACCCTGATTGCCCAGTGTGTCTTGGCTTGAGGTCCAGTTCAGATTCAGCCAGTCAAGAAACCAAGCATTTGCAAAGGAGGAGGAAATCCAGGGATCTACCCATCTCAAGATTTTACTCTTAGCTTTTCTCCAGGTAGTTTTGTCAGCCTCCAAGGACATAAAATGCTGATAATGACACGACAGCACAGTCTGCTCCTGTAGATTAAGAGTTTCCCATTTACCTTCAAGCCACATCAGGGAGCCTGGCTGAGAAAGAGTTTGAGCACGCAGTCACATGCCAAGGGAGGTCTCCAGCTAACAAGACTATTCATGCTAGAAATGGCCAAAAATGGCCAAAGGCAGATGGACGCACTGCAGCGTCCTCACATCTGCATTCACCATGCCGGTTCAGCAGGCCACCAAAGCTCTGTGGGGCTCTTGCATTGACAGCTGTGGCAACTCTGCTCTCACTGGGAGGAGCAGTCAGACTCTGTAACAGATACACCAGTGAGAGGACAATGTGAGCTGCCTGGATGGATGAAAAATGACACAGCATCTGAACTTTTCAGGGGGATAAATAATGTGACAGAACTGTCTTGAAATGGGATTTGCAGAAATAAATACTTCCTAGAGCTTCCTAGAGCATGACATAAAGGTAAAATACTTGCAAGAGCTTTCAGAGAACTTGAATCCAATTAATGTGTCATAAGAAGTTATTTCCAACCTTGTCAGCCATTTTAAACTTATTTGCCATCTGTTAGAGAAACCTAAAATCTTTGGGTAAAACGCTAATCAGGAAAGCAACGCTTCCTACCTATTCCCTCACTTTGCCTGCACCAGCAGAGTAGCACAGATTTTCCCTTTGTGAGGACTTGGGATGGGTGAGGGACAGGAGAGAGAGTGAGAAATCCCCTACAAACTCTCTAAGTCCATGAGCTCAGCATAAATACAAGGAAAGAAAGGAAAGTAAGACCCATCTTATGTCATCTATGAGGTATACACAGAGCAGGTTGTGTAGCATCTTGGGGAAATGACTTTTGGTCAACCAGTATCTTACTGTTGTAATTAGAGAAGCTGAACTTAGGATGTTTAGGGACAACTCCACACCTCATTGAGATGCTCTTAAAGGTTACAGAAGCACAGGATGTTTGCATGAGCAGAGTACCTAACATCACCAGCTGAAAGCGTGACCATTGACTTCGCCACAAGCCTCTCAAACACTGAGAGGTGATCCTGTGCCCTGACTGTCCTTTTGGTGACGTCAACCACTGGGAGCAGAATCAAAGCTCTTGGACTTGCTGAGAAAGACACAGCTGTTCAAGAGCAGAATAAGGGTCCTCAAGTCCATATCCTGTTCAATAAAACATATAATTATCCCAGGTTTTGCCTGTGTTCTGCACCCATACGATTTTCTATATTTTCAGTTTTCCTGCAGTAGTTGGCTTTGGGCAAATTCAAAGTAAGCTGATATTTTCCACTTTATATTTTTTTTGCTGATGATAAAGGCACAGTTTTTTGCTATTTTAGTGTCATGTGGGAGAGCAGCTTTAACAGTGTGCAGAGACTGTCTAGAAGTTCTCTGTGCTTCCAGATTCTCTGCGAGAGCATATTCTGAGACAGCTAAGTGCCTGAAGCGGTTTGATTTCTGTTTTCCTCCTGCAGATTGTCGATGGCAAACTCTGGTTCCAGTTGGATTGCGGAAGTGGCCCAGGAATCCTGGGAATTTCTGGCAGGGCCGTTAATGATGGAAGCTGGCATTCGGTCTTCCTGGAGCTGAATCGCAATTTCACGAGCTTGTCCCTGGACGACAGCTACGTGGAACGCCGCAAGGCCCCCCTCTACTTCCAGACGCTCAGCACAGACAGCTCTGTCTACTTCGGCGCCCAGGTCCAAGTGGATAACGTCCGCAGCCTGACTGACAAGAGGACAACGCAGGTCCTGAGTGGCTTTCAGGGCTGCCTGGACTCAGTAGTCCTAAATAACAATGAGCTGCCACTCCAGAACAAGCGCAGCAGCTTCGCAGAAGTGGTTGGCCTGACGGAATTGAAACTTGGCTGCGTCCTTTATCCCGATGCCTGTGAGAGACATCCCTGCCAGAACGGCGGCACCTGTACTGCCGTGCCATCTGGTGGTAAATGTTTTCATTACTTTATGGGCTTCCCCCTCCCCGTTTCCCTCTGTAATTTATTGCCAGAGATGGTTTTATGCAGCAACATGCTTGAAAAATCTCATGAACTCTATAAAACTCTGATAGGTATTGCAAATTGGGTAAAAGCTGTTTGCTCTATAAATAACAGTGAAATGGTGCCCCTTCTTATTGCATTAGTGTTCCAGGAGGAAATTGATTTATTGGCTGTTAGGATAATCCTATTTCTATAGAAACCAATAGAATTACAATTACTGTAATGTTCAGCTGGATTTTTCAGGATCCATTTACAGCATCCTTACAGCACTGAGGGCTGTACACAAAGATGGTGATTTCAAACGTCCATCACAGAGGCAACAGCGGTGTTGCCTTACTCTGTTTCCAAAGCTGTCACAAATAATTACTGAGCTGTCCACAAACACCTTCGTCCTTTTATAAGTGAGTAATTTGATTACATGTCTGCATTGAAAATAGCAGGTTGGGCCCATTATAAACCCCTCCTGAACTGTATTTTACAGCTTTCTTGGAGGCCTGAGTGCTCTAAGGTCTAAGTAATATTATCCAAATTTTATAGAGCATTGATTTAAACTGTGCTTGTGTTGGAGTTTCCTATCCAGTGGTTATGTGGTGGTTTGTGTGATTTGATACCAGTGACTTACTGCAGTGCACAAGTTACCAGAACAGTCAGCACGTTAGCAGGAGAAAAGCAAATGGCACACATGTAAAACATTCCCGCTCAGGCAGTTCTCTCTCTGCAGTGTAGGAGTTTCCCTTCCAGTTGCCCATACTATATTAGCGTGCAGCATTGCACACCTTTTCTGGCAGAATAAAACTTCCTCTGAAAAGGAGGGTGCTCAACAGAGAGGTTTTCTGCAAGTTCAGAGCTTTCCATCCACTTACTGTCAGTGGGTTTTGGTCATGGTTCCCTAGGAAAGTTCCCGCTAAACTCTTGTTTTATGGAGCATTTAACCACTGTCCCAGAGCTTTCTGCTTTAATGTGTCCATGCAGTTCCCTTGCACCCATACTTATTATTTCTGTTTTTCATTAGTTCAGGATTGGCTCTCATATTTCCTTTCTGAGTCCCCTTCACCGTGCAGATTTTTTAAACCTAAACTTCTGATCGGTTCAAGACCGACATGTGGAGAGATTAGAGCAAAACTGTGATAAGTTTCTCAGTTGGATAGCCCCACCCTTATAAAGTAAGTCCTGACAATGTGGATTTGTCCTTGCTGGGCTGTCTCAGCTAGCATCCCCTCTGGATCTTTGGCTTTGATTCAGCCACCTCTTCTCCCATGCTATCACAAATGATGCATCAGGGATGCTGTCGGCTTTGCTGTTGATGGAAAGAGATGGGAGGACAGTTGGGAGGAATGAAGCACAGCCCTGGCAGTCCAGGATGTGCTGTGGGGCATGAGGAGAAATGTTGCTGCGTGTGTGTTTGTCCTTAAGTGTCTTTATTTACCAAGAGAAGGAGAGAAAAGGAGGGCTGCACAACAAGGGCAAAAGAAAATCTTCCTGAAACAGAACGATGCTGCAACCACTGGAAGAATTGCTAAGGATGATTACTGAAATTCCGGGAAATGGCGGTAGGATGTACAGGAACATATGTGCGATGGCTTTGATTCAGAGTCCATACTTACTAAATGGGGCTAGCCATTCGCCTCACATCCTAGGAAACATGAGAACAGCTCCTTCTATTGTGAGTCTACTTACAGTATTGCTCAGCAATCTCATGATGAGTAAATTGAAACCTTTCTAACAAAACTCTTTACAGTAATTCTTTTTTTCCCAGCTCCATGTGCATGCCAATTCAAACTGAGGGGAGACACAGGGTAGGGGAGAAGTGGCACTGAAGTTTGGACCCATCTTATTACTGGAATGGCAAATACCATTTTCATGTCAACAAAATTCTCTGCTGGAAAGCAGTCCCAGAACTGATTTAACTTGCCTGGTTCCTGCCTCGGCAAGGGGCATGTGCCCTGCAGGGATGTTTTGGCTGCCTGCCGTCAAAAAATCTGTTTGGTGTTTTTACTGTCTCAGCAGTGTGTGTAAATAAAGGATTGTTATAAAGCCATAATTCCAGTGCAGTGGGCCCTGACTGTATGTCGGTGGTTCTACAGCCCAGCCCATAAGGAGAAGGCATGGGCATTTGTGCTTCCACTAGGCAAAGCAATTCTGTTGTTAGTGTCCTCCATATGCAGAAAGGCCATGTAATTAAATTTAAAAGCACAGGAGTCCAACAGCATTGCAAATCCTAGATGCAGAGCTACAAATGGTAATGTGCATTTAAGAACCATCAAGCATTGCACTTGCTGACATAGATGTTAGCAGCTGACTTCCATTTAAAATGGAAAAAAAAAACTGTTCATTTTTTAAAGAATTTTCTTAGAATAAAAACAGCAGTTTTTTTCTTTTTTGGTGAGGGGAAGAATGCAAAAATACACAATGCAAAGGTCCTTTTCCAAATTGCAGGGCATTCAGTAGCATCAGGTTCTCTTGACTAATATTTTCTATGATATTATCATCCTTTTTAAGTTTTTGGAGAATAACATTCCTTTTCCTAAACAGAGTACTTGGCATAAGATTTGTTTTAATAAATACATCCTCTAATTTGAATTTTACAAAGCAGATTTCATATACTATTAACATCCTTTTTGTTATGGACAACCTACTGTGCTTTACAAGAAAATTAGGAGAGAGAAAAAGAAAGCTGAGATTTATAGCTAACTTAAGAAGAAAACAGTCAAGCAAAGGTTACGCAACATTATAACATGAAAGAGTTGCTGGCTACATACCAGAAGTCAAAGAGGCCGTGTCTAATTTACATATAATTTGCATAAATTGAACATCTACGACACAAACCTCTATAACAGTGTTCCTGTTGTGAAATCTTCCTTTCAGTAGAAGTGCCTGCTGCCCTGCTTGCCATTAATAAATACCTCGATTACCTTTTTCTTCATCTTGTGGTTATGGGAATAGGGTCACATCGTGGCCTTGTGTGGGGAATTGCTAAGGCAGTGCTCTGTATGCATTAGCATATGCATCATGTATGCGTCCGTGCTGCTGCTGTTATGGTTTGGATGGATGCATTCCCAGCGGCTTCGAAGCGCCTGCTGCAGGGCAGGGCTGTGCCTGGGCTGCCCAGAGCTCAGGACTGACCACAGAGGTCTTGCTCCAAAGCAGGGCTGGCACAGGGCTAAGCTGACCCGCGCTGGCTCTTTCTGCCTGACCTCTCTGCATATGGAGCAGGGCAGAATGGGGATGTCAGCCTGTGCAAGAGAACACAGACAGCACAGGTGAGAACTCCAAGAGTACTGAAAAGACTCTCTGCTTTCAAACTCTGGTTTCTGAGCAGCAGAAAGTGACCATGACAGGAATCTCTGCTCTCATGGCAGCAGTGGTTGCCCAGTGATGCCAGTGGTTCAAGAGGAGGGGCTGCGCATCCAGAGGCCCCATGGGGAGATCCAGTGCATGTTTAAATGGGCTGGCAGATGAGAACTCACTCGGTCTGACAGCTCAGGAGACTCGTAGCAGAAAGATACATATTCAGTTTTAGAATAATTTTACTGGAAGACAGTGGAAACCACAGCCCTGAAGTGTAGGCCACATTCTTCCAGACTTTTCAGTCTCTATCCATAAGTATGGGTCAGTAAAGCTATTTTTAAAGAAAGTTAGCATTTTGAAACCTGACAAACAGCGTGACTTTCAGAAACAGCTTGGCTCTTCAAACTGAAATTTCCCAAGAAAATTCAACCAAGTGTTTAAAGTGTGGTTAAGCTGAAAGCTGCTGAATATGAGGTCTTAAAATGGGAAATGTCACACAACCTTAATAATAGTGTAGCACTTTCCAGGGCTGCCAATAGTAAATGTATGTTTATCTGCATGAGTAACAGCATGAGCAATCTCAGCAATAGAAAGCTTTACTGTAATCACATGCAAAGACTGCACCAAGGTTTTCAACCACAGAAAGAAACCTCATGCTTGTAAAGCCTGCAATTATAAGTATAGTTACTTCCTTTTAATTTGATCAGTCCTATGTACATCTGGCTTTGATTGAAGTAAATGGCTTATATAAGTAGGCGATTTTATTTGAACGTGAAGCATTTGAGCGGAAGTATCTACTGAGTCAAGGACTCAGTGGGCAGAGCATGAGGATTCAAAGTCATTGCTTTCCCCACTCTTCACTTTTTCTTCTATTCTTTTTTTTCTTTTTTCATGAACAGAGTTATAATCCAAAGGGAGGAGAAAATACAACATGGCACTTGGGTGGTGGATTTAATACATGTTTTAAATGCTGTTGGCAGCACGGCTGGTTTTGATGATCAGGTAGTTCATAAGAAATAAATAAGGGAAAAATTAGTGTAAAAATACCATGGAACTGGCCTGGTCTTACTAATGTTCTTTATCTTGCTTTTTCACACACACAAACAACCCAACATACTGTGACGTGAGTATACCAAATGCACATCAATTAATTTTTTGAAAGCTTTTCAGAAATTTTGTTGGCGTTTAATCTTTTTTATAGCTATGATTATAGGCGTCTGGTTTTAAATTCACACTTTCAAAGCACATCCATGCCAATCCTGTCATAGAAAGCACTGGTTCAGCAAAGACTGAGGTTCATTTTCATACCAACAAGTGGCAAGAGGCAATCATCTGTTTGAAGACAGATAAGTTAAATCTGGAGTGGCAGGACTGTGTATGGCTGAAGAACACACACTTCTTGAAGGTGGCCTGGTTTGCCTATAGACCTACCAAAATACAAATGCTGGGAGAGGTCCTCTTCACCTTCAGTATTTCTCATCAGTTAGCTTGCTATGTAACACTGTGTGGTCAATGCCAAAGGCAGGGCTGTTTCTGGACGTGGAGTTTGTCAGGTCTAGCTGCACAGCAAGGAGAGAAACTACACAATGGAAAAGCCAAAGCACGTTAACAGATAAAAGCCAGCCTCTCTTGCATGGGATAAATAGAAACAGGAGCATACACATGTTCAGAAAAAAAAAAATTGGCAGCAGTTCGGAGCATCCTCTGTAATAAAGCCAAGTAAACCTTAGGATAGACAGACATTCAGATGCTCAGGCTGGAACGCTACCAGCAGAGATGTTCGCTACATAACGACACCCCATCTGCTGGTGGCACCGTGCCTGCCTTGTGCCACTGCCTCGGCTTCTTAAGTGCCAAGTAAGCATAGGTATAGGCAGGGAGCCTGTGTAGTGTCCTGGCTTACTGCATGTTGCTCTTCAGTAAGGTCTGGGATGAAAAATACCTTTTCTTCTGGATAGGGACATGCCAAGAGAGCAGTGAGAGGAACTGTTTGAGTCACAGTGAGAAGGTAAGATTTAATTTCATAGTTTACTCAGTACTCAGACGGGTGGAGGAGCATGAGAGAAGCCTTATAAAACAACCAATAAGCCCAAGACAATGTGTAGACCTATGTCTACAAAATGTTTTAGGTTGTGAATGACCTTTGATGCGAATCTTCTGATCATCATCTCTCCCTGTGCTTCACTTCTCACTGTGGAGAGGCAAGGTCTCGGAGGGCAGGACCAGGCTGAGTTGGAAGACAGCTGGTCCCAAAGCCCTGAGCTGCATGCACTGAGGGTGCTGGGTCCTCAGCACCAGCTCTTTGGCTCCACAGACCCACTGATGCTGCTCTGCAGGACTTGTTAATGTAGATACAACCTAAAAAGGCTGTATTGTTGCTCATAGCTTGTTGTTGCTCTTAGGTCAGCTGTTGGTACATGCTGCTATGGCACATGCTGAGAATGTTGTGGTCCCACCCTAGAAGCATTGCAGAGGCGTTTTCCAGAGTTTCCTATCTTTTTCCACTGATTTCCTCTGAAGAAATACAGTGGTGACATCACAAAATTTGCTGCCTTGGAGAATGCAGATCAACATTTCTGGGAATGAAATATTCATTCCTCTTGGAGGAAACTCAGATGGACTGTATCATCTTAAATAGTGATGAATTTCTAAGACTTCAGTGCTTTCATTTTAAACAGGATCAAGCCCTACATTTTAAAAGAGTTTTTTCATCCCTTGGTGAGAGAACAGGGCACTGAGCCTTTTCTCATGCTTGAATGTGAGAAGTTTGTTTGTTGTTCTAACCAGGAGGGAAGAAATGAATGGTACATTACCAGGATATTAAATTAAAAGCATAATAAAAATTCTTTATTAGACCCAAGATGCACTCCCTGCCAGAAGGGTTTTCTTTACAATTTACCTTTGTCCACAGCCATGTGGCTAAAGTGTGCAGTAGCAGGCAAAATTACAGCCTCTGCTGAGAGGTTTGGAGAAGGATTAAAGGTCTGGCTGGTCTTCTGGCTGAGCTGCTATATGCTGTCTACTGAGCCATCATATCAGCTCTTCTCTTCCCTACTCCATGAATTTTGACATATGCTTTGCTGTGCTGGAGACCTCCCGGGTGAATGCTCTACAGCTCTGAGCATGTGTGTCCTGTGTCTTTTGCCAGTGGCTTGGACTTGGCAGGTGTATGGCAGGGAATCCAACAAGAGGAAACACCAGTAATAAATATGGTAATTTAACGTTGTCTTGTTTTAGTGCCTTTTTTATTTCTACGTTTGATACTTAGAATCTGTAGTGAATACTGTAGTCTTCTAACATCTGATGTGTGTTCCACCGTCATTAAATCAAATTTGGTGAAAAACATAGGCTTTCAGAAGCGGACTTTTGTTTTGGTCCTGTTCGTCCACTGCTGGACAGGGCTCTGACCCATCTGGTGCATTCAATTTCATCTTGTCTTAGGATAAAATGCACAAATCCATGTTCCTTTTATTGCTGGTGATAAAACTGTCTTTTTAAATCAAATCAATACTTTTCAAGTTTTCTACAATGAACAAACGTAGAAATATGTTACAGAATGAGAACCTAGAACTTAGTCAGCTGAAACAAACATGAGGACATGTAAGTGGTTTAAAGGCTTTGTCCTACAAATGATTGGCACCTAAGAACTTAGTTAAAAAACAACAGAAACTTGGCTTTTAGCATCACTTTAGAGTTATGGAGGTTTATAAAATACCAGATAACACATATAATCTGTTGTTATATAAGGCAACAGAATTGATTATGAATAAAGTGGTTTATATTTGAATTGAACATTCTCCTTTCATTTAAACTCATTTGGACTGTAAAAAACATACAAAACATTACTGTAAATTTTTGGACTATAGATGTCACTGTTCAGTCATAAAAAGGGAGCCCTGAAACAGCTTTATTTATTCATGGCTGTGAATTCTACCTACAGTCACAGGTTTGTAATTCTTCAGACCCAGATCTCTATAGGTCCAGAAAGCTGTTCACATTGTCTGAGTGAGATATTTTTAAGACACAAAAAGAAATAATCCCATCTTGCTGATGCTGACTAAACGTGCTTTCTGGGAAGCCCAAAAGTTGAATAATTTATCTTCTTAACTCTGTAACCTTGGAAAGATCAGTGTATCTGTCTCCCTTGTAGTAGGACAATGAAACAGCATGATATTTGAGTATCTATTTCATTTATCTTCAATTAAATAGTATTGGACTCTTAACGGAATATGCCAGCAAGTCTGGTTCCAAGTTTATTCTGAAAAGCCTGTCCTCATGAAAGAATTCAATTAGAGTAACTGAACAAGGTGAATTGAACCGTATAGGACATAAAAGATGTGGGAGTCTAGATGCAGAATTGCTTTTTCTTTATGCCTCCACTGGGCTTTTCCGTATTGTTTCCATGAAATTCTTTTCCTTGTAACTGTGCTGGAAATTCCTGCCATGTTTGCAGAAAGAGTAACTTTTAAAACAATTGTTTGGGGTTTTTTTCCATATGTATAGATATAGAAAGTTTTTAAAAATATGTTTTAAAGGCTCACCACTGACAGATGATACTTCCACTACATCAGCTTGATTGCAAATAATTTTGATGCTGAATTGAGTTGTGCTCAACCATTTCAGCTCTAACTGCAGCTGTATTAATGGCAGGAAGGTTCCTTGTTTCAGTTGCTTAATGTGCTACATTCAGTAATTATGTGAACCCCATAACTGGAGCTTGAACCTTGACTGCACATCTGTTTAGGACATTTGGATTGTGTAAGGAGCTTTTTAAAAGATCAGCCAAAGTTTTTTTACAGACGTCCAGGAAAATTTGCTAGCTTGACAACTCTAACTTAGGAGTCTTCTTTTTCCAAGGATCATCTCATGGCTTTCACAGCCTACATGTTCTGTGCTCTTTTCAAGCAAAAAAGCACTCAGATTTCCATATCCAGTTCACAACATTAAGAGATGCACTGCCTCACAGGATTTCTTTGTGACCTTAAATAAGGCTTTTATTAATGGCACTATGCCATATGAAATTTCAAGGAGAGAAGGAAAAAAGAAATTTGTCATTTGATACTTGGCAGGGTGAACTGATGTATTTAAAGCCTTTTTCTTTTTTTTATTCTGCTCCTGTGTTGGCAAAAAACAGAAATGGGACTTCAATCCCTGACAGGGTCCCCCTCCACTTGAGTGTTGTTATGTCTGATGTATTGCAGTCAGTGATTAATCAGAATTTGATAGCACACACATAATCAGCTCTGATAAGGGCTGTATTGCCCAGGTCAGCTGGTATTTTGAAGTTTATAGTTTCTGCCTTGATGATGCACTTTATAAAACTGGTGTTTTATTACTGTCACATCCCCACTGTGTCGTCCTTGTAAAGGGAAGAGGTGGAAAAGCTCTCAGCTGATATATTTGTTCTCAGCGAGGCCCCAAAGGAGAATTGACTGCCGCTATCAGCAAACTTTTTCAAAAATGTTGGGAAATACATCCTTGATCTAGAATATTTCTTGTTACAAAAGATGTTCACGAATGATGTTTATTCTTACCTGAATCATGACAATTAGGATGGTCTGGGCTGCAGCAAGTCTTCTGGTCCCTGGCTGTAGACATGAGCTCTGATTGTCTGGGCATCTCAGATAAACAAATTCTTGACTAGCATTAGTGTGGACCACATGGACAGACCAAAATGAGTGTAAGCATCCCCTTGCCCCCACAGTACAATTTACTTTTCAGTGTAAAGCAGCCAAATGGCTCCTCTTGCTTTTAGACAGACTCAGTGGTAGGAGTCTAATTTCCCTCTCTCTGTCCCTTACCTCCCAGGGTACCATTGCAATTGCCTCTCCCAGTTTACAGGAAGGAATTGTGAGTCAGAGATCACAGCCTGCTTCCCAAATCCTTGCCGGAATGGAGGCTCATGTGATCCCATCGGCAATGCTTTCATCTGCAACTGCAAAAATGGCCTGACAGGAGTAACGTAAGTGTCCCTCCCCAGGTGGGCAATGGGAGCTTTTTGGCTCAGTGATGGTGGGTTTTTTGATCAGGATTTTGTACCCAAAAGCTATGGTTCACCTCGCAAAAAAAACCCCCAACCTCAGCACTTATTCCAAGTCTAAGCTAATGACAGCTGAGAAATCCCTTTGATTTCTCAAATCTGAGTCTTTCATGCTCAGAAATGTTTTTCCTGAATTCATCCTCCTAAATTGTTGATTCAGGATGTTATCTCGATACAGTTTTCTCTGAGATATACCTGTCTAAGTGATGCCAGCTTTTTGAGTTATCTTGTAAAACCTGTGGAAGCTGCTGTGTAATCTTTGTTTTGAAAATGGATCAATTATTTGGTCACCTTATCCCTGACATAAAAGGCTAATTTATTGCAGTCATTTTTTAAAATCCCTACCTTGATCATATACTTGGTGTAGACATAGAAAATCATGACCTGCCCATCAACATGCTTTTTTTCTCATCTGGTTTGTCTACTGTTTGTATTTTTTCCTCTGCATTTTACTACCTCTGATTCTTTCCAATTCTCCTCTCTCTTTATGGTTCCTGTTCTTTTTTTTCCTCCACCTCTCTAATATTTGTTTATTTTATCTCCAGACCTAAATAATTTTACATAGTCAATATATCCTTCTCTTCTCTCTTCTCTTCTCTTCTCTTCTCTTCTCTTCTCTTCTCTTCCATAAATACTCTGATTTTTTTACTATCTTTTTTCTCAACTATCTTTTCCTTGAATCCTCCTCTAATATTTTGTATTGAAACCCATGGGGTAGTCCAAAAACAATATAAAAAAAATATTCTCTGTTACATTCAGTATGCCTCATTAAGGTCACGGAACCTTTTCCTATCAGGTGATTTATTCCTTTCTTGATATCTATCAGATGTTCTAAACTCTTAATTCCATGTTGATATTTCCATTTTATTGTCTTAAAAAAACCCATGGAATAGCTGTAGAAAAAATTAAATGCCATTAAATAATAGGAAATAATAAGATAATTTGCAGAGTACCACAAGGTGTTAACTAATGGCACCTCTTTGACAAGTTAAGGCATCATGCACAGGCTGAACTGCTTGCTAGATGTTCTCCAGATTCCAGACTCTCCTTTTCTTCTTTTAAGGTGTGAAGAAGACATCAATGAATGTGAAAGAGAAGAATGTGAAAATGGTGGCTCCTGTGTCAACATCTTTGGTTCATTTCTGTGTAACTGCACCCCTGGCTACGTGGGTCAATACTGTGGTCTTCGCCCCATGGTGGTTCCCAATATACAAGCTGGGCATTCCTACGTTGGCAAGGAGGAGCTGATAGGAATAGCCGTGGTCCTATTTGTCATATTTGTGCTAATCGTTCTTTTCATCATTTTTCGCAAGAAAGTTTTCAGGAAGAACTATTCCCGCAACAACATCACGCTCGTACAGGATCCGGCTACTGCGGCCCTGCTCAACAAGAGCAATGGCATTCAATTCAAGAACATCAGGAACAGTGGAGACAGCAGAAACATCTACCAAGAGGTTGGGCCTCCACAGGTGCCTGTGAGGCCAATGGCCTATACCCCGTGCTTCCAGAGTGACTCACGGAATAACCTGGACAAGATAGTGGATGGGCTTGGTGTGGAGCACCAGGAGATGACAACGTTTCATCCTGAGTCCCCCCGAATACTGACAGCCAGGAGGGGGGTGGTGGTGTGCAGTGTAGCTCCAAACTTGCCTGCTGTGTCTCCCTGTCGCTCCGACTGTGACTCCATCAGAAAGAGCACGTGGGATGCTGGGACGGAAAGTAAGTAGCACTGTGTGCCGGTCTCGTTCTTCCCTGCCATCGGTAAGGGTTGCTTTCAGGGTGCAGCAAGTACAGTGGCACAGGTACTCTTAATGCTCCAGCCTAACATATGTCAATTGTTACATTTCTCCAAGAAGTGATCTGGTTTAATTCTGAAAGTTTATGATTAAACCAGGCATACAAGACCTCTACTTCTATGCATTAAGTATGACTAAATGCATTTATTTCACTTGTTCTGAAAGCACATACGAGTAAGTGGTCTGAGCATTCTTCAAGTGATACGATGCAATCATCTTTCTATTGGAAAAAAAACAGTTTGGGGCAGAATTCTCAAATGTAAGTTCTGTTAGGTTCAGGCTGTTTGTTTCCCAAGGGAGTTAAAAATACTTAAACCTTCTGCAAGAAGAAATCCTGTTTTGCATCAGGGACAAATGAACTAATATTCTCTACTTTCAGTGTCTGTGAAGTGAAGCAGAAAATCACGTACTGCTTGATATATGGGATCACCTCTTTGGGCCATTGCATTCCCCTCTGCATTCAGTATCAGTCATCACATAATTTTCAATCCCCACACTTACCCTATTTGTGCTGTGAATGGTTTCTCACCTGATAACACAGTACTCCCTCCATTCCTGAAGGAGTTGCTGGAGGTGCAGCAAACTTCACATCTTCTGTCATGGCAGGGAATACCAGTTTTCTGGGATAGAGTTAAGGCCCTGCATCATCTATCCTTGCAAGTCAGAACATGTCATATGTTTGCTACACCGTATATGATTTTTTTTAAAGATGTGTTCTCTTAGGAGTTTTTCCTAATGCATCTTCCAGTACCTGTTGGAGGGGGCTTACAAGAAGACTGGAGAGGGACATTTCACAAGGGCCTGTAATGATGAATGGCCTTAAGCTGAAGAAGGGTAGGTTTAGATTAGCTATTAGGAAGAAACTCTTTACTGTGAGGGTGGTGAGGCACTGTAACAGGTTGCTCACAGAAGGGGTGGATGCCCCATCCCTGGAAGTGTTCAAGGCCAGGTTGGATGGGGCTCTGAGCAACCTGGTCTAGTGAAAGGTTCCCTGCCCATGGCAGGAAAATTGGAACCAAATAATCTTTAAGGTCCCTTCCAGCCCAAACTGTTCTATGATTCTATGATCTTCAACCCTATTGCAACACAGCTTTATCCAAAGCTGTCACATAAAACTACACAATCCAGAAACCTTCATAGACCTGTAGTTGAAAGCAATAGGAACTGAGGAATAGAGAGAGGAATCTGGCACTGCCTTTCAGGAGGTTGCACCAAGACGGGGGTCAGCCTCTTCTCCCACGCAACTGGCAACAGGTCAAGAGGACAGCATCATGCTGTGCCAGGGGAGGTTCAGAATGGACATCAGGAAGAATTTTTGCTCTGAAAGGGTGGTTAAGCCTTGGAGCGGGCTACCCAGGGCAACAGTGAAGTCACCATCCCTGGAAGTGTTCAAGAAACAATTGGACATGACACTTAGTGCTGTGGTTTGGTTGGCATAGTGACGTTCAGTCAAAGATTGGGCTTGATGAGCTTGGAGGTCTTTTCAAACCTTACGGAGTTTCTGATTGTATGCCTGTGCCCTGATTGGCACATTTTCGTCTGAGACAACACACTGGCTAGGGTCTTGTAGTGAAAAATGGAATTAATTTTTATATATTTGGGCTGTATTTCAGGGATGTGTTGTGTCTGACCTTTTAAACCCTTAAATATAGTTATGCTGATGGAAAGCATCAGCACACCAGCCCCCACACATGCTCTGTTCTGTATTCTCCTGCGTGTTTGTGCCACTGCTGGTACCAGTATGAATTTCTGCACACCATGAGGCCATACCGCAGAGACAGACCTCAGCTGTCAAGGAGTGGGAAGCAGTGCAGCTTTGTTACTGCAGCACTCACTCCATTAGCTCCATACCCTGCTGCTCAGCAGGAGCATATCAGCTCTTACAGTTTGGAGGTGTGCCGTGCTGGGTAGAAATACCTACAGCTGGCAAGTAGAGAGCTGTACTTCCATGTTGGCAGCACCTGAGCTTCTTCATTTGTAATTGGCTTAGTACTTACAGTGGAGGATAACTTTTTGTGTTCCTGATTATTCTTGCTCATATAATGCGAAGTTGAATGTGTTTATTCATATGTGTTTAATTACAGGAGAATTTATACCATAGGTTGCAGTTACATTTCTAAACAGTAGAGTTGTAAAGACTGAATGTCCCTGATGAAAAGCCGTGTAAATTGAAGCATAATTTATTATATGTCAGTGATGGAGCTATGAGAATCTGATCCAAGGGCCACTGATAAGAATAACAAGATGCACAGTAACTTTACTGAGCATTGAATGAGCCTTTAATGAGGCTCTCAAATTAGAAAATGAACAGTAAAGATAAATGTAACTGTAATCTCTTGTATAAGCTGTTTTATACCACATTCCTTAAGTCATCATTTTCTTTGCTGTTGAGACTGTATGTCATCTAAAAAGGCAGTATTAAATACAGATCTTTCTTCCTGGATTGCAGTGTTGTCAGCCACTTGAAAGACTCTTTGGGATTCAGACACTTCAAAAGTCTAGGTGTTTTCACCGACTGCCTTCTTGACAAATAGGTCACGTCCTCTGTGTGAAGGACATAATTTTATTCCGACTAAAATAATAGAAGGCAGGATTTAAATGTGTCCATGGTATAAATAGATAAATGTGCATACCTAGAGAGTACCATTTTGCTTTGTTTTTGCTGTCAATGAAGGTAAAGGGGTTGATGACGCTGAAGAAGTGACCTGTTTTTCAGGAAGTAATAAAGGCAGCAACTCTGAAGTACAGTCCCTCAGCTCCTTCCAGTCTGATTCCGGTGATGATAATGGTAAGAAATAATTTCATCTTTATTATGTTGGGGGAAAAGCTATTTATCTCTCTTTCTCATATTATTAAAACATCTATGTGACATCTTGAAACCCTTTAATGATGCCAAAAGTAAGAAAGTCATGGGTTTAAACCCTCACTTTGTGTTCCACTTACAAAATTATAGGAACGTAATAAAAATCTTGATGCTTGCAGCTGTTGTATCAGGACCAAGCTTTACATGGAATTAGAGGTATGATACAGCAGAGTCACATTGCCAAATGTAAGTTGACTAATAGGTCACAAGTGAAACTGTAGAATTTATATAATTTTCCGTTTTGGAAGAGCATGACTTTCCTATTTCACCAGTCAAATAAAAGGGATTTCTGTGCTATTTGCCAGTCTCAGTCATGGTCCCAACAAAATTCTGCTGGTGCTCAGCCTCAACAATGAGAGGATGAGCCTGTCCCCAGTGTCTTGGCTTCCTCCCTGGCAATCACAGCTCAGCAAACAATAGAGCACCATTAAATCCTTGTTTGGTGCATACTCAGTGCCTGCCTCTCATGTCCTGCGTCATTATCTCAGGAGGTGACATGGGCAGAGCCATACACAGCCCACAAAGAGGCCCACAAAGTCAGAGCAAACCTTTGTTCCTGTGGCCCATATATGTTGAGCGCTAGGTCTGAGAAAAGTCAAGATGTTTCTGCTGGGGAGGGATGGTGGATGTCAGGGAAGCCTTATTCAGACACACAGAAGACTAGCACAAAGAAATCATACTTGGTTTCCTCAGCCGCCAGTTAATGAACTGTCTGGAGACTCAGTTCCTCAGTCATGACATGCAGCTGTTCTCTAGGAACTCTGAAATGCTGGAAAAAGCACTGATAGCAGTACACTTGCAGTTCCTTTGGCTGAAGCATTACAATTATTTTTGTCAGGCTTCTCAATGCTTTTCTGCCCCTGAACAAAAAAAAAAAAAAAAACCCTTTAGCCTTTTTTTAGAATAAGTATTATTTTTAGGATATGTATTTACAATATAGCTACCTTTGGGATAATTACTCAAGTGGTCCTTTCTTGTACATTGTTACTTTTTATATCTCCCAAATTCTAATTAGACATTTCAAACTCCTGATCCTGTCTCCATTGAAATCAGTGACACAGTACCCACAGAAGCTGGATTGGACCTTCTGTGCCCACTCATTTTTTGTGAAAGCTGCATTTAAAATACGGCCTTTAGAGGTAACATTTCTAGTTTGGGGTTCAAACAAATCCCTATCTTCAGGGAGAAGGAGGGAAGAAACTTAAATCTTCTGAGTCATTTGCAGAGATCGATGCAAGACCATGTACTCTGGTTTGCAGCAGGGAAGGTTTGCAGTGAAAGAGCCTAAAAGGCAAAGTCAGGCATAAGTAAGTATATGCATACATGCCTGTCTTAAGGGCTAATGGATATGCGTCCTGAAGCCATAAATCCTTGCTCTTCTTGTCGTTTTAATTCTTTATACTTCACATACCTGCAAAGGTTAGAAGGTTGTCAGTGAAACCACAAGAAATGCAGTTCAGCATCCATGCTCTTTGGGGGAGATAGTACAGTGGCTCCTTCTTCAAACCCCTTCCTCCAAAGCCAAGAGCAATGCTGCTGGGTTCTCAAAAGGCTAGCAGAGGGGACAGGCTTGTGTCACACAGATGTACAAATGGCTGTGCTGACACTGACTTGTGAAGCTGGGTAGCAGCGTCTGACTGGGGAAACCTATCTTGCAGCAGTGGAGCACTGGGATGAATCCCGTTGAAGGTGCAGACAGCCCCATCCTCTTCAGTTTGTGTCAGGCAGGCAGCCTCCACTCACCCTCTCCCGGGCTCTTGGACCCTTCTTTTGCTGGGTCAATAGGGCTTGTCTGACCATGGAAACTCACATGGGGGAAGTTTTTGAAGCTACATTTTTTTTCCCCCACCTTATTTCTCCTTCACTAAAATTGCTCAGCCCCCCACTAGTCTTAGTATGAGTAGTTAGCAGTAATTTTTGTTGTCCAAAAGCAAAAATCTGAGCAATGCTGTATTTGAACATTGACTTGCACTCAGCTGTACGGGGTGGGGTTCCCTCCTTTCTGTGAATGTTCTCTGCACAGCTCCCACCAGAGCCAACCCTTAGTTGCAAGGAAAACTGTGCTGGCCCTGGTTTTTGACCTTCTGTTTTTCACTCTCAGTTTTTGTCCTCCAAGAGTTTCCAGCTGCCCTCCATCTTTTTTCCCAGCCATGCAGCACTAATTGCATGGAGTCCCTTATTTTTCTATAATGTTTATTATGCATTAGCCAGTACAAGTCTGCTTTGTATAGTTACCAATGCTGTTAGTGGCATTAATATGCTGATCGTAGACACAGAACATGGGTCCTTTGGTTTATCAAGGCTCTTTTTGCTAAGCCCTCACAAAAACTGAGGAAACTGGATGATATCCCTGTTCCCATGCCCAAAATTTAGCAAAGATGTGAAAATATTCAACGTATGTCTGCACTGTTAACACATTTCTTGTGACCTCTCAGTCTGTTGGCTGTGTGAAACAAAAAAAGTATGTTTTGCCCCACATTTCTGGTCCCCTTTTCAGCCTGCTCCAAAGCAAATGGTTTTCTCATAAGTAAAGACAAAGGAAGAGGGATGAATCCAGTGCCAACTCATCCAGAGCTTTCCCTTTGGTTTTGGTGGGTTTTACTTCATGTCCTCAGAGGCAGGGGCGTTAGGTGGTGCAAAATGCAGATCATCTAGAGGACCACACCTTATAGGCCTCTACATTAAACAACTGCACAGTCTGTATTAATTATTTTAAGGGAAAAGTATGTTTTCGTAGAACATCTGCAGAGAGCACACAAAGCATTTGTGAAACTCTTCTGTCAATCACAGGTCAAAATTTGAACCACAGCTACATGGATGTGCCCTCCTAATTATAGCTGTGCTGCTTAACCTCCCTGAGGTATTACATGGCATGGCACAGACAGTAAATAAGTAAAACATTCCTCTTAGGAAATAGATTGAGCTTAACACCGTTTCTGATGGTGTGATGGTCTAAAAGATAATGATCCTTGGAGCACATGGCACCATCTCTGGAGACCTCTAAGCAAGAATGAATTAGAAATTAGTGTCAGGTAGGCAAGATACTGCTTTGGTTAATTGAATCAGCTGACCAGTCTGCTTGAATTTATGAGGTGATACACATCATCCCATGTGCCTTTCTGGAAATGCTGGTTTGGAATTTATCACCACTCCAAAGATATATGGGATTATCTGAAATGAAATGTCCTGCAACCCACTGCATAAATCATGCATTGGTCAGCAGCCTTTTTTTTTTTTTTCAATGTCAGTTCTGTCTTTTGAGAGAATTTATTGTGGTAACATACGATGTGTGTTTTAAATACTAACCTGAAGCTGTCCTTCCCCTCCCTTTATTTTCTGCTTTCCTTCCCCTGCAAGCTTCCATAGTGACTGTCATACAGCTTGTCAACAATGTAGTTGACACTATAGAAAATGAAGGTATTTAAATTTTTTCTTTCTTGTTATACAACAATGCTTCCTATTTTCATTGTGAAACATTCCAGCAGAACCTCACTAATCTACACTGACCAGCAATCCTGTGGCAGGGATTGGGTTTTGCAGATCATCATGTTCACCAACAAACATGAAAATGCCAGAGGACTGTACCACAAAATATCTGTGTGAAACTGGAGGTGGTAGAAAAGGTGTCAAGCCTTCATCCTCTTCTGTTCAAGTCAATATTTCTGCTTGTTTATTCTCATTGTCTTCAGAGAAAATAATAGACTGATAAAATGGAGCCATATCATTGAGATCATCCTGGCTGCAGAGACTGGGACACAGAAGGTGACACAGGAAGTCTGTAAAGTATCTCATGCTGCAGCAGAACTGGGTTGTGTACTCCAGTGGTATCACATGGAGGTGCTTGGCTGGTGGCTGGTTT
This sequence comes from Corvus hawaiiensis, assembly GCF_020740725.1. Lineage (NCBI taxonomy): Eukaryota > Metazoa > Chordata > Aves > Passeriformes > Corvidae > Corvus > Corvus hawaiiensis. Next base: position 40,680,546 of record NC_063214.1, read on the forward strand.
CCCCCAGGTACCCCTGCCAAACAGCAGATGTGTGGGCACAGCTCCATGGATGCTGTGACTCTCCCGTGGGGTTGATGTGCCCATGGAATAGAGCATGGCAATGTGCTCCAAGGAGCCAACACTCACCTCTTCCACTGACCTCCTGGGTAACCTCAGGCATATCATGTTATAAGTGAACCTGTAATGCGGGGATATCACAATTTTCTTTTTTCCATAAAGCACTGAGGAAATGTCGTGTTATCATAGATAAACATTACTTCTATTTATTTTACAGTATTTTTCCTACCCTTGGGCAAATGTCAACTCATCGTCAACTCAGGTTATCCACAAGTCAGAAATTTCCTCTGTCCTTAGCAAACTTGAGACAGAATTTGAGTACTTCAGTTAATCTAGTCTGCATAATGCTTAAAGATGATTAAGTAAATTATTTTTGTGAAACTACTGATTTTTTTCTTGAGCCAGTGTCACAGTAATTTTGAAAAACACTTTAACTCCTAGCTAGTGATACCTCTTCAGTATTTGTCCATAGCACATTTATTGATTTCCTGAAGTGTAAGAGTGCCATTCTTCTCACTATCAAAAAAAATTAACTAGCCAAGGTTAATTCAATAGAAAGTCGCACTCAAAAAAAAAAAAAAACAAAACCTTGAAAAGAAACCACAGGCACTGTAAATGACCTTGCCTTCCTAAGGGAAAGCTTAAGCAAACACACTGGGTTGTTATCATCCTTTACAGGTCAGAAAAAGCCTGTCTGGCAGCAGTTTCAAGAGCCTGTCACTGAAAATACTTTGCCCAATTCCCAGTTCCTTATATGAGACTTAGGATTCTTGCGTGCTCTGCAGCAGAGCTGATGGAAGTGGTGAATAATTAGCCACAATGGAGGTCTGGGCAGAATCACTGCCGCAGACTCACGGGAGGATGGGGCTCCTGCCCCAGGGACCTGCCTGGGGTTGTGCAAGTCAGCAAATTAGTGAGGTTCTCCTGAATCCTGATCCACACAACTCAGAGGAACCTGACTCATCTCGGGTGCAATGCTATCACGCTGACCCAAACACAGCAAAATCTACCGTACAAAGAGAGAAGTGCAGAAGAGAGGTTAGGGCCGGTTCAGACACTGCTGCTAAACCTGCAGTAGCCCCAGCCCTCCTCGCTCCAGGATGGCAGAGCAGGTGGAGAGCTCCTGCCTGGCTACTGAGCTAAGGAAGAAATCACCATCACCACGTGCACCATGTGGTGATGACCAAGGGCAAGTGTGGTCTTAGTAGGTGAAGGGCTGGAGAAGTCGTCTCTGCCCTCACCTGTGTCTGAGCCGCAGAGGTTATGAGCTGTGATGCCATAAAGGTCTCTTTCTGCTGCCAGACCTCCTCCAGCAATGTCATCCAGAGACTTTGCCTGATGACTTCTTGCATGAAGCCCAATAACATGCGGCTGAACAAGAGCATCTCCATCTAGAAAACGCTGCAGCTTATTCCCCGCTCTTGTCTCACATAAAACCTCTTTCCTTGCTCTCTCCCCCACCCCTGCACCCTCTCCATACTGGAATGCCTCCCTCCCCACCGGCTAGCATGGCAGTGCAGGTGGGAGGTGGGTATGGGGTTGCGGAGCATTGTAGCTGATAGCCCCATTAAATGGCTTTGTATTCTATTCTATTCAGGTTCTTATACCGTGCCCATCACCATGGTATCTGAGCCCAGGTGGGCCCAGATTTGTTTGAACCGGCCCTGAGAATGGTAGATTCTTATTTTTCTGTTTCAAAGTGAACAAGTGAGAGAAAAATGTACTTTGCAATTATAAACCATATAGATGGTGGATGGCCTTTTTCTGTGTTAAGAATTACAGCTCTAATGTAATTCCATATCTGTTCAGTGAGGGTAAATAATTAAGATATGATAGAAAAGGAAAATAATACACGACATAAACATTTCTTTATGTATGTCTGCATTTGACAGGCAAGCTTATCTTGTATGTTAAAATAAAGAACAATTAAAAATCCTACTGACACCGAGACAGCTGTACTTTAGAAATATGCATGCAGTTTTGTATTTTGTAATACAATGCTGGTGACAAGCTCCAAGTTACCAGTTTTTGCTTTTCACTTTGTGTCTGACAGTGTCTGTAATGGATCAAGGACAGAACTACAACAGAGGTGATTTTTCTGGGACACCTTCTGCCTGTCGGACTGGGCCGGGGTGGGCAGAGCACTGACTTGATCTATTTGGGTTTTTTTCTTTAACTGCATCACATGTACTCTTTTGTTTGAATTCTGTCGGGTTCAAAAGCTGCATGAGAATGGTCAGCCACTTTTTTTGTTTCAAAATTCAGTTTTCACTCAATCAGATTATTTGCTTGCACACTTTCTTTCTTGAAGTCATTAGAGGTGGAAGGGGAGATGAGATGAGATGCCATAAGCATGCTGACTGCATTTAAATATTTTTTTCAAATAACTATGAAATGCAGTAATTGAGACATTTTGATTTCTTAGACTCATAGTTTCTAATATAACCCAGTAGCATCTTAAAAAGCAAAATTTCTGAGAGTGGCAGTGTTTTGTTTCTTTGCTTGTTTGCATTAGCATCATCATGCAATTTATTGTCCTCCTCTACCCCTCTGGTCAGAGCATGGCTGACCTGTGTCTGTGGCCTGTGGCGCATGCTGTGATTTGAATGTGCTGTGAGGACTCGGGCGAGTGCATGCAGGACACCCTGCTCTCCTCCGTGGTCTCATCCTAACAGAGCACTGTGGTTCTCTTCCCTGCTGCAGCGTATCATTGGGATACCTCTGACTGGATGCCAAGTGCCCGCTTGTCCGACATCGAGGAGGTGCCCAATTTTGAGACGACAGATGGAGGCTCGGCTCATCACGGCAGTGCCAGAGAACTGGAAACAGATTACTACCTTGGTGGCTACGACATTGACAGCGACTACCCTCCCCCTCACGAAGAGGAGTTTTTGAGCCAGGACCAGTTACCACCTCCTCTTCCAGAGGATTACCCAGACCAATATGAAACCCTCCCTCCCTCGCAGCCAGTCTCAATGGCAAGTACTCTCAGCCCTGACTGCAGGAGACGGCCGCACTTTCACCCGAGCCAATACCTCCCTCCTCACCAGTTCCCCAATGAGACGGACGCCACAGGATCTCAAACTGGGAAAGAATTTAGTACTTTTGCTGTTGGCCCAAGCCAGAACACAGAAAATGTTAGTGCAGGTAAGATGCCCTTATCCTTGCACAACTCTCTAGACGCCTCCTCCTCTGACGTCTCAGCCGGCTGCGGCTTTGATGACTCCGAAGTAGCCATGAGTGACTTTGAAAGCGTGGAGGAACTCAACCTAGAAAATGTTCACATTCCATTTGTGGAGACCCAGCATCAGACACAAGTGTAAAGGAAGCTCCTCTCTTCTTCCTCTTCCTCTTCTTTTTTTAATTTTGTCATCTGGTCCAATTAATAGTATAAATATTGAGAAGAAATTTTGCTGAAGGTGTATCTATATATATTGGGCAAAGAAAAGTACAGTATAACCCATTATTAACTTGTTCAGAAATGATACTGTATGTGCAGACACGAAGAGACCAATTGTGTTAAGTATTATACATCACAAAATTGTTATAGACAATCTGGAGAGTGTGTACCTTCTATTTATTACCAAGAGTAAAACTCAGCTTTTGAGGCGGGGGGAAAAATAACTGCTAAATAATTTCTTTCTCTCTCACAAAGTCGGGTTGTTTTGGGGGGTTTTTTGGCATTCTGTTATTAAAAGTGTTACAGTGTTATGATCTCCCCACAGTATTAAGGAACTGGTATGTATCATTCTAGGATGCACTGTTGCATGAAATTTTATGTCAGCAAAGAGTGAAAGCACTTGATTGCAGGGGCTGCTGCATGCAACACATCAGATGGCTAAAAAAAGCAACATTTACAAATAGACCTATCAAAGACAAGTGATCAGTTACTTGTCCATAAATATTTATCTATACTTTGTTTATTACGTAGCATTTCATTCTACTTTGTGCAGAGCAAGACACATACATGCAGTTTATATTTGCTCCAAATTGGCTTACTTTGGTTGTCATTTTTAAAGCCTGATGTCAGGTGCATGTGCATAGCTTCACCCATGAGGTCTTCCCAAAATGTCAGAGTTTGGCTCAGGAGTGGCCTGGTGTTGCCCCATTGGTGTATGCACACCCTCATTTGACATGTATGCAACGTGAACATGGATCTGAAAACATGGGGTAACCGACACAACTGATCGATTTTTGGAAATTTCTTGCTTGGGTAATCAGCTCTTTAACAGCAGTCCTCATGCTGCAGTTACTGCAGTAAAATTAGTTGCAATTAAGTTACATATGAGGCTGCTGTAACCTCATGTCGTTAGTATAACATCTTTTGGCAAATGTCCATCCCTGGAGTTCACGGGTTGAGTTCTCAGGTTCTGTAGACTGACTCAGTCAGTGGAGCTGCATGCATGGACTGTGGCCAAAGGTCTGTCCCTAGATTTTCCACTGGGTGCATCATTTTGTAGGATTTGAGGACATCCAAAGGTAGTTTGCCGACTTCAGAATATTGTTGTGGTATGAAGAAAACCACGGCATCTGTATGTTTTTATGCTTCCCTCAGCCTGATTGGAGTAAATGGCCATTGACACTGATTTGGCCTGAGCAGTCAAATGCAATCTGGAAATATGGGGTTTTCACTCAATGTATGAAAGCAGAATATACACACCTGTTTCTCAGTGCTCTGAAGATGTTTTTACCACTGCATTTTACAGTGTCTTTGTAACTTACCAGTGAATGTGAGTCTACACGCCTGCATTACTGCTGGGTTGTCATCCATTCCTTCCATGGCATAATTCTGTCATTCTGAGAAGCTATTGAATACCTAAATCGTTGTGATACATGAACAGATTCATTAGCAGGTTTTCTGTGCTGCTTTCCACATCCTGTCCCTTGGTCAATCACCTTAACTGGATAGTTTCAGCAGTTGTATGCCAGGGCATGTTCTTGACTGACATGAGTTTCACACAAAATTAAATTGTGGGCCATTTCTTGACATACAGAAAGGGTTTATTCAGAAATTTTCCCCAACACAAGGAAATTATTAATAGAATGTAATTTAAATAACTGCAGTTTGTAACACTTTTAATAAAACAGGATTTCTAGAATTCTTGGAGTAGGTACAGTGTGTTGCTGCTCCCCTCCAATAGCTCATATAGCTGTGAAAGATAGGTGTGGATATTTTCTTTGGGATGATACAGCAATTCTTCATTAGAAAACAGCTCATTATGCAGATGTATGAATAAAATGAGTGAACTTCTAGAAAGAATGTACTGCACATACAAATATTATCAAGTACTTGTCTGCAAATAGGTCCTGTCCATTGAATTTATGAATGTCACTTGGTCTTCTCTAAGTAAACATGCTTCTGTAACAGTGATATATTCTGAATGTGCTCATGGTGCGTTTCAAACCCTTTCCCCTGATATTACTCCTGTGTTTTTAAGAAGAAAAAAATATGGAAATTTGTATTGTGATTGCAAGGAACTGAGGGATTTGCCAGAAGGCCATAAAATGGTTTGGCAAGCCTAGAGTTACGGAAAGAAGATAACTCATATTGTTCATGAAGTCTATGTTACAGGAAAGGAAATGCAATTAGATTGATGTCTCTTCAAGAGTTAGGAGCATCAGAGTTGGCAAAGCAATTCTGCAAATTTAACCGCACTTTTAAAGCTTGTATGACCTTCTGAGAATGTGATGCTCTCTTAGCATTGGGCTGCAGTTTACATGAGGTTTGCTCCTACTCAGTTTTGGTTTGAGACATTTTTATCCATTGTGCAATTAATTCTGTTTGAGCCCCCAGCTAGTTATTAGGTGTACTTGTCACCTGTCTTCAGTAGTGAAAGTTCTTGCGTTAGCCTGAGACACCAATATCAAACCTTTACTGGGACATATCAAAAGTGTCACAAGGGACAGCATGATGGGAGCCTAGTGATTGCCATACAAAAAAAAAAATCAATGTTTCTTACCAAGCTTGTTGCCTCAGTAATATATTGTTGGTAGTGAGTTTTACTAGTAAAATATGCATAAATACAATGTATAGTACTTTTTCTGTTTGATGTTGTTGCCATTTCATTTCACGGAACACCTACTTATTAAAGTGCTGTTGGGAAGGTGCCAAGGATCACCCGTTCAGCCTTCTCTGTCCTGTTCATCATTTCTATACCTCAATATCTCCTCCCCTCCAAATCCATCTTCAGATTCCCCTCTGTGAATATTGGTACTTCTGTGGCCTTTCTGGTTTTGTTCAGGCTCTTTTTGATAATTATAAGACCCAAATGCAGATCTAAAGGTGAAATACCTCTTAGGGAGTGATTCTCATGTTATCATCTCTTGTTAAACCAAGCCATTTTATTTTCCTTTTAATTACTACTCCACACAAACAAGTCACAAGCTTCTAATCTGGAACATAAAAACACATTCATAACATAATGTAAGAGTTACTGTTCATATTAGTACTTCCAATATATATTTCCTTTTTCTGCCATATGATGATTTTTGTATCACTGCTGCTGTCATTCCCAGGTCCCTGGTTCTTCAAGAGCTACCCCTCACATCTCTGCTTATCCTGTGTGTTTGTATTTCAAACTATATCCCTGCAGATGGCTCCACTACACGGTGTTTTCTCTCAGAATCATCTGTAGCAGATGATCTCATAGGCTTAATGAAGTCCTTTTGAGTATCACTGGCTTATAACTTAGGATCAAGAAAGTTTTTGCTTTTTGGAAAGAAGCAGCAAAAGAAAAAGCAACTTGTTAAAATACAAATACACATTTATATCAGAAATCACAAACTTTGCCGGGAGTGTATGAGACTAAGTAAAAGGGTGCTTGTTCTCTGCATTTTGATCAAGTTGAGAATGCCATGCACAGTGCCAGCCTTTTTAATAACTCTGGCAATGGAAAGAGCCTTACTGTGACTACAACATGATTTTTGCTGCCAATACCACATTAAGTGGCCTTGTGCAAAAGAAAAAATTAGGCTTACGTACCTTTCTTAAGTATGTTAATTATTTTGCCTTTGTATTATAAACATTCAAAAAAAAAAAAAAGAAGGGCAACCCCCCCCCCCCCACAAAACTATAGATACTGGATGTAGTTGCTGTCCTTGACCAGTATCTTAAAGCTGAGTAAAGGGCTAAATGTGACACCGTGGAGCTGCAGAAACGTTTCCTTCCCATGGGACAAAATGGACAACCCCACTAGAAGACCACCATAAAGTTGCCTTCCTCTTGGACCCTCCTATAGGATACAGCATATGAAGGCAACCAGGAGGACTTTGGAACACAGAGATTCACTACAGAATTGTGATTTCCTGTCAATCAAGCTCTTTTCCTTAAGCTCAGTGATGTCTTTGATCCTGAACTATGCCATGGGTTTCTTTAACCTATAGTTCCAGTAAACAGCTGGAAGGAGTCAAAGGCTTTTCACTGCCACTGTTTTCCTGAATCTGAAAGTTGTGTGCTCCATCTGTCAAGCAGGCTCTCCCCCTCTGCATGTCCCACTAAGAATGTAAATTTTGGTCTTTGGAATTTTTTCTCATGTTTTATAAATTCTCTAGTGTAGTCTGAAGTAGTGAGAGCCTTGATGTATCAGTACCCTCTAGTCAGAAAAACAGTGCAGCTGCAGCGCAGTGAATACAAGCATATCACGAAATGCTGATCAATGGGGAGGCAGCAGCCTGTTGTCTCTGTGAGCCAGGCAGCAGAGAAATTTTGAGAATATGACATAAAAGTTGTTCCGCTTGTCTCCAATAAATTCCATCATAAAGAAAAATGTGGGCTGGACAGGACAAATGGCTAAGAACCCACTTTACTCCTCATCTAGCTCCTGCTTGAAAAAGCTAAATGGATGCTATAGTAAGTATATCCTTACAGTGAATAGTAACTGCATTAATGGGAGTTTTAGGTGCCCTGGACCAGTTCTGCTAAGCTTCATTTGAAAAGGAAACATCCTAATAATGGAGGAGGCCAGCTCTTCAGAACCAGTATGAAAGTACATCTGTGCTTTGTAGATAATGTTTGGAGCTATTCACTCAGTAATAATGGGCATTTCATTGGTTTCCAACAAGAGAATTACATCTTCAGCTTCATTCCCCGACGGTTTACCATCATTTACCATGCGGTAAAAACTGTGCTTTTTGCCTGTTTGCATCTCTGTTCCTCTCAATACACCAAACTGTGATTTGAGCCTTAGAAATTTAGGCCACTGCCCATTACCCATGGTTTTTAGCCTGTGTTTCATGGCATTTAACATCTCCATTATCAGAAGGGCCATTCAGTTAGTAAATTAGCTGCATCATCCAAGGGATGGGCGGATGGGGAGGAAATGAAACTAAATTCATTTCGTTATGTAATAATGAAAAGCAATAATTGCAAATATGTCGTATTACACAAAGGCCATAAGGAATCTTTACCAGTGTTAAGAGTGCACTTGAACTGTATTATGGAAAGAGATTGGAGCCCTCAGAACTGTAGCATTCTTTTGTCATAGGAATACCTGAAACGCTATTAATCAGCAATGCAATGAGCCCATACTGCCGCTTTTCAGGAGATGACAAAGATGTTTAGGAGTGAAAGCAGTTCTCTTTAAAGCACTGTATTGGAAAAGATTGTCTTGTAAATTTTACCTGTCTCAAGCAGGCTGGTTTGTAAAAGATGTATGTTTTGGTGTTTAAAAAGAAGTTTATAAAATAATGTATATAATGGTTTCAAATTACCAGGCTTTTGTAGATATTTGATGCCAATCAGGTTGCTTTAATTTCTTTTGTTTATTTGTTTGTTTGTTTGATATAATTCTGAAGAGTCATCAAAGTTGGTTTAAACTTCTAAGATAACAGAAAAAAAACCAAAAACATTTTAGATCTGAAAACTTTTTAATCATTTCAAAATGTACTGTAACTTTCTTTTGGGTTCAGCTCTTTTTGTTTAACTTCTTTCTGGTTTTAAGATTTTTTTATTGACTTTTTTAAATGAATATGTTTTGCACAAAAAACCTAGAGATATGATTTTTATTCCATTTCAAGTAGGTATTAAGAAATGTCATTTTTCCAATGACAACAAATTCAACCTTATGCAAAAGGGAAGGTTTATCACTTTGAGTGGGTATAGTTCTTCATCTGAAAACTAATTGTTCCTTCATAATTGCTGTTGGCAGTATTGTCTTGTGTTCTTTTGCTATAAAAACAAAACAACAAAAAAAAGTGTACAGGTTTGTAACTGCCAAAATTTGCTAAAGTTGATGGTTAAAACAAGTTTTCCAAGTAAACAAAAAGAAAAGCCCAGCTGTGTTGACTGCTTCTTGATTTTTCTCCTACTTTCAAAGGAGGGAACAAGATAAGATAGACCAGTTCTTCAAGGAATGTAGGATTTCATTGCTTCTCTGTGTTGCAGAAAATACTACTTTTTTGGAGTCTTTTAAATTAATTTCATTATTACATGGAAATTCCTCCATAGAGGCCCCTACCTGCACTGCAGAGCACACTTGCCAAGAGTTGTTCAGCTGATGTGTGTAAGCTAAGGCAGTTCCCTAATTAAATCCACATCCTCAAAGAATGCAAAAGGCATCATCGCATTGTGTAGCCATCTAAACAGTGAGCTCCATCAACTGAGACAATTTCAGGGGACAATCCAGCTGTCCTGTGCTCGTTGCTTAGTGGGAATACAAGGAGTGGGTGTGTAAAGCAGCACCCCACTCCACAATGTGCCTGTCATGGGCATCTCTGTGCTCCAGCATCATGGCACTGGCAGGTGGAACCAGCTGGGAGAAGGTCAAGTTTATGTGTTAGCACTGCCCCTTGGAAAGAGATGTCATTGTGCTGGGCATGATACTCCGTCTGGCTGGGGGTTGCATTCAGGGATACCCCATTTATTCCTTCTTCATCACACCTGTCCAGCTCCACAGCCTAAGCTGCCTTGGACTGGACTGAAGTATGGCTTCAGAAGCTCAGTGTAGGAAGAAGGGGAGATGGTCCTTCCTGAGCTTTTTGAACACCCTGCCATGCCACAGCCAAGAGCGCCCCTCATGCTGCTGGGGAGGAGGGATGCTGCCTGCAGTGTGTGCTCCATTAGAGCTAGGACTCAGAGTAGTGTTTCAGTCACCCCTAGTGAGCACACAAATACCCCTTTCTCAGCAATCTTCAAAACAGAAGTTTAAGCTATGGAAAGGAAAAATACCGAATCAACATTGGAAGTGTCTCTTCCCTCAAGAATACCCTTTTCTTTTTTTCCTAGCATGGAAGACTACCTTATTTTAGCCAGTTTCCTATTTAATTTTCTATTTCTATTTCTACTTGTAGAGGAGCTCTTTTTTTCTTTTCCACCATTACCAAGAGATCTTGACACAATCTCAGGGAAATACTTGTGGCAGCAGAAGTAGCCTGGCAGTTCAGCGAGGCTCACTGTCATAGTGAGATGGAGCAGAGCATTATAAGAGAAAGTGAGTATAGTTTAGAGAACATCCACGACTACATGATGTAAAATTCTTGCTTCAGTTTAATGTTCAAAGCTAGACATACGAAATGACATCAGTATTTCTATTAGGATGGAAAAGATGAGAACTGAGATGGCAAACAGGTCAAAATGCACCTAAGTGTTATGTCAAAAATAGAACTAGCACCACTGATTGTCCCCTTAACATCAACCAAAAATAAGTTATTTCTTCCTTCCATGTGGTTTGGTAGCAGGTTTTGTAAACATACAGCGTACCCAATCCGTCACAGTGGAACCCCTCCCCTTGTTAACACTGCAGTGCTGCTGGTGCATGAAGTCACACAGCACCAGAAGCCTTTATGGTCTAAAAACTAAAGGGGGAACGCCTCATGAGAAAGTATGAAAAGGAGCAGACACTAAAATGACAGCTCTAGTGATTTCAATGGACCTGAGGTTTTTCACACAGAACGTTTTCCTTTATTTGCACAGAAAAACCTGTAGTGCAAAACGTGAAAATCAGAGATAGGTGTCGGGCTGTGGCATTTACAGCTTTTCAGAAAAACTTGAAGGGCTTTTGTAGTATTGTAGGAGTCAGTCAGGTGGACATGAAGGAGACAGTCCTTCCTATCTGAGCACTTACTAAGCATCTTCATTTTCAGATCAAAGACAGACTTTTCCCTGCTGGTAAAACCTTTCCTGCTTGCAGTTTTTGTTCTCCCTCCCCCCACCCTGTCATGCAATGGGGGACAAAACATCAGTGCAATGACTGTGACTTCCTCTAATGTTCAAAGAAAGCAATTTAGAAACCCCCTACCTCTTCTCAGCCAGCAGTCACAGGCACAAAGAAGAAAGCATTTTCCAGAAGGCACGTCAGCCTGTTGCAGGAAGGACTCCTGGCTGTGGAGAGAAATGCGTGGTTTCATAGGAGAACAGGCAAGGAAATTGTAACAGCAGGTGAATGTCAAGTTCTTCCTCTCTTAATTTAACTTCTTCAGATGTATGTTCTCCCCAGCGGTACCGAGGGTCTTTCTGTGCATATATTTAGCTCATATACCCACTTAAACTTGCTTTTTCTAGGCTTCCAGAGACTACTTAAATTTCTTCCTTCCAGCACCTGAAACCATGCCCCTGGTTCTGGTGTGGAGGAGATGTTATCCACTAGGGCTCCTTATGGGACTTAATGAGCCAGACACCTAAAGATGTGGTGACCAGCCGTGGCAGGGAAACCCTACAGTGTCCCTTAGGCCACTGCCACAGAAGAAACTTACTGTCAGAGTGTTGAAGCATTTGCACAGGTTGCCCGGAGAAGCTGTGGCTGCCCCATCCCTGGAAATGTCCAAGCCCAGACTGGACGGTGCTTGGAGCAACCTGGGATAGTGGAAGGTGTCCCTGCCCATGACAGAGGGTTGGAACTAGATGATATTTAAGGTCCCTCCGGCCCAAACCATTCTATGATTCTGTGATTCCGTGTTTGTTTATCAGGGAGGTATGGCCAGGGATGATCAAGTGCAAGCCAGTTAAGGGAGTCTTTATTCACAAGCATGTGAGTTGTAAGTCTGCCACTGTTTTCATGTGACTTCTAGCTTCCAGTACCTTTGGAATAATGTTCTGCAGCACACATAACCTGAGCTTCCAGGAGCCATTGGATAGCCACCGGCACCTGCCGCAGGAGATGGGCGTTAAAAGCCAGGGTGAATCCATGGAGCTCAGTGGACACTGCTACTCTGAAGCTATTGCTCAGTGAAGACAGAAAGTACAAAAAACCACAGATGCCAATTCCAGCTGTCCCACTTGGCTAGTTCTTGGCTTGCTCAGACATGTCACAGATTGCCCTCTATGGAAAAATGCTGCTGTAAACAGGCCAAGCAGAGAGAACAGCTGCCTACTGAGCAGTTACATGGCAGTGTTTGTAAGATCATTTATATGGCAAATATATATTAAAAAAAAAAGAAAAAGAAATATGAAGATAATTTTTTAAAGTCACTTTCAGGCATGTATTTCAAATAACAGAAAATTAAATGCATTAGGTGTTAACACAATGATAGAAAGCAATCATATCTGTACAGAGCAATGTGTGAGGATTCAAGCATCATGAGTATTTAAGCCTTATTCCACATAAAAGGTGATATGCTGATTTGGTTAAGTCTGCTAGGTCATTCCAGTTGTCTTCAGTAACTTTGGAGGTCTCCCTGAGAATGGGATGTTTGCAATCCAGCTGTTGAGGCATTACCACTGCCCTAATACAAACAGGAAAGATTTCTCCTCAGAACTGTTTGCTAGGAAAACTTAAATATGCTACTTAAAGTTAGTTGTGAATTGGTGTGTTGCAAGGAGAACAAGTTCATGTCATTCTCCATCCTGCCAAAAGCAAAGTAGAGTTAACAGTTTCTGTGCATCTTGAGGTCAAAGATTAATACCTGGAGCACTGGAGCTGCTGCCTGCAGAGCTTCCAGTCCAAAACTCTGCCTTGTGTTTGCTTCCCAGCGCAGACCAAAATACAACCATGGGGGAAGGATTTTTGTCATCTACCCTCAGACATCTGCAGTGGCAGTGCTTCCCTCTGAGCCAGTCATCCTTGGATATTTTATGTTCAGTGAAGAGATCTAGGATGTAAAGTCATCTAAACTAATGTTAATATTGACTTTAGGACACCTTCTGAGAACAGATTATTTGTCTTCAGTGGCCATTAAGGATTCCAGATGATAATCGTCTCACCCATGAACTTCTATTTGGGTCCTATGGATTCTGCCTCCAGGGCATAATTTCCTATTGTTGTTTCATATAATTGCTTTAATATTTAATTAAAATCTAATTGCTTTAATATTTAATTTAATATAAATGTTTAACATTTACTGCTACGAGAGAGAAAGAGATAAGCAAACTGGAGAGAGGTCAGGAGAGAGCCATTAAGAGGACCAGGGCCTGGAATATATGACATATGGGGAGAATTTAAGGGTTTCAACTTACCTTCTTCTGTGATTCTATCTATTTCTGTGCTTTGTGTCCTAAGAAATAAAATGTTTTCTATTCTACTGAAATTTCTCCATTGCTATGTATAGATATTATTTGCCTTTCATTAATTATTGTAAATGTAAATCTAATTTAGTAGGTCTTCAGGAAAAATCACTTTAGATAATCCCTGCTTAGTGTTAATTTTTAATAGTACTGATTAATTAATGCAAACCTCAAAACCATGTTACTCTACAGGGGAAAAAAAAAGTTACTCCTGAAGCAAGAAGACAATGCTCTGATTAAGGCATTTTTCCATTTCAAAGTTTCGCTATCACGTGCTGTCCTACTGTCTGTTTTTTAATGCACCCACACGTAGCCTCATGGAACCAGCAACGCTCAAGCTGTGCATCAGTGCAGCTGGTGAGGCAGGAAGACCTACTCAACACCCAGGATTAGCCAGGTTGGCCACAAACCCACTTTTCCTCCTTCCATCCCTTGAAAACCTGAAAATGTTTAGGAATGTTACTTTTTCCGCTGGTCTACAGGAGATGCAGGATTTCTTCAGCTCGCAGCAGAGTCAGAGCAAGAGGTGCCAGGAGAACAGCCGTATTTTAAGATTGCAGGAAAATACAGCACTGTGACACTGCCGAATGCCTGGCTTTGTCTGTGCTGCACAGCCCTCTCATTGTGGAAAATGGTGTCATTTTTCCTACGCCAGAGGTAAGGCTAGTTGATGTCTTTTGATTGTTTTGTTCCGTGATGAATTTAGGCCATTTAAAGAAAAATTGATTATGAGTAATAGCAAACTGAAAAAAGTTCAGAAGAACATAATAATTCCTCTTAAAAGTACCCAAAGGCCTGGTGAGTTGGAGTGTTGGAGGCTGTGGTTTAGTCACCCTCTTCAAAGCAACTACAGTGTCTGACCCCCTGTCATGTTGTTCCCTTGGGCTGGACGTAGGTAGGTGTGGGAGCAGCGCTCCCAAGTGAGAGTCCAGAGAACACGGAGGCCAGCATTGCTCCAGCTGGTGATACAAAAGAGGTTGTCATATTCAAATCAGTCTCTACTTAAGGGATTTTATTTAGTATAATTCATTGCTTTTTAACAATAACTGTTGATTATTCAGATAGCTAGGTAAGAAAAGAAGAGAAAAACACCACAAATTGCACAAAAAGCTAGGGAAAAAACTGTTTTACAAGATGCAGTCCCGCAGGGTTCTCCCTGCCCACAATTCCTCAGAGGGGATCATACCCCCTGCATGAAGTCACCACAGCTGCAGTCCCCTCAGGTGTACGTTCTCTGGCATGGAGCACCTCTTTCCAAGAGCATTTCCAGCCATTTTCCCAACAACATGTCCTTCCTTATTGTCTTTTCTCATGTGTCTTAACCCTTGCAGCTGGTGCGTTTCCTTAAATGCGTTTGAGCATGATTTTTTACCAGCTGTGAATTGGTATTGTGTCTCAGTGAACTAAACTCAGAAATAGTGTAGTAGACAATGCTTTGAATAAGTGCTTTAGGTGTGATGGTAGGAGTTTGATCTATGGCTGAGAAACAATCTTTGGCTGCATAAGACTGATAGTAGGTAGATTATATTTCCAGCTTTACTAAGACTCATTCAAATCACAAAAAGGAATGTTGAGAAGCTGGAAAGCATTCAGAAAATCCGCAAAACTGAAATAAGAGTTGAGGTCCAAACTTTGCAGTGACTCATTTATTTAGCTATCAAAAGATTGTTAAAAATTACTAGAGAAAACAAAGTTTTGTCTATCTCAGGCTAGTTCTGTAGCAAGGCAGGGAACTGACATCGAGAAATTACTCACTTAGAGCTTGGATTGAATGCCCATCACTAGACATCTTAAGATCACTCTGATCTCAAATCTGTCTGTTCTTAAACAGGCCTCCCTCTGTATCTCTGAAAGATACGCTGTCGTTCAGGTCGAAGTTACAGAACTGACAGTATACCCAGGAAAGCTGTTTGGTCTGTGGTAAACAAAAAGCCAGTCAATGTGGTCAAAATTAACTCCTTCTATGATTAAAAAAAAAATATTATTCATGTAGATAAGAAATTAAAAGTCTGAGAGATACAAAATTCCCCTTGGTGTTGAGCAGATCCTGTTTGGAAACCTCCCGGAGTATTGGAGTATGTCTGCCTTGTGGAGCACCATGGCAGCACTCCTGCCCTGGTCAGCCAGGTCTGCAGCTGAGCTTTGATAGGAACCACTGAGGGAGAGATGGGTGATTTATAGGCACTAATCCATCATTTTCAGTATTTATTTCTTATTTTAACGCCTGCTTCTTTTCTTTCCGAAGTCATATTTTTAATCAAGGGACCATTTCATTTTTTTTGACTGCAATACTGAAAGCATGAGACTTCAACAATATTACTCCAGAACACTTTCTGAGGGAATTTAGCATTTGCAAAGGAATTACTCATCATACACTCTGTAGGAAGAAATAAATTTTCTTCCAAATTGCCAATGAAGTTGTTTTTAATTTTTCTTTTTCTTTTCCTTCTTTCTTGTTTGCTCTGATTTCAAGAGCCAGAGGTGTTTTTGACATTAGATCACTGCTTTGACGTGGTTTCTTCACAGGGGACTAATTTTAGGGGACAATAGAGTTTATCATGCGAAGGAGAATTACTCATTGCTTAGAGAAACTAAGCAAAAGAGAAAAACTTCAAATTGTCAAAAGCACTCACTAGAAACTCAAACTACAAATGTTTTAGATAACTGAAAGAGATCTTCCATGTTCCTGCACAGATAGATTAGAAAGGACAGTGGATACACTTTTGGCAGCACACAAGACAACAGTTGTAGGGGCTTTCAGGGCTTTCAGCTAGGTCACCAAATTAGAATATGTGTTGTAGTGATACAACAATGACCTCTTGAGATTTATTATAGGGAAAACCTCTGTGTCGGGTGTTCCTGCTGCATCCCACAGGGCTACTGTGGTAACTGCTGTGTGAGTGCTTACAAAGACACTGCCACAGCCACCTGGTCCTCAACAGCAGAAGCCAGTGACTGAGTTTTGCATAGGGCTACAGCAAGTTAGGGACATATGTTTCACTGAATTTAAGGGTTTGCTTCTTGAAGAACTCGGTGTTAATATGAGTTTTCAGGATTTGGGAGAGGATCATTTAGCATGCGTGTCTTGATAAGCATTTGAAGTCTTGCAGATAATGCAGAGATACACATCCTGGTTCTGTGATGGTCCTGAGAAACTGAACAAAATCCAAGCTGTGTATTTTAAGTTAATGCTCTATAATTGACTGTAACCATGTCAGCATATCTCAGCTGACCTTTCAGCTGTCTTCCAGAATGATGTCAACACGCCTTTCCAGTTGGGAAGCAATGTGTAGTAATTTAAAACTCTTACAAAAGCGTAGTCAAGTTCCTGGTATGTGAAGGGCAGCACTGAAATAACGTACATTGATTTAATCATCTCAAACTTATTCCAGTCAAAACAATGTCTCCCATGAAATGTTGTTCTGTTGGTTAGCTGCCTCAGTGACAATTAAAAGTATCCTTCTCCCTATTGATTTAGGGCCCTTCTGAATTCTCCTCCATGTAATAGAATCACATCAAAGGCCAAAGATGAGCAAATGGTACTCCTACTTCTTTCCTTATTTGTCAGGAAATCACTGAACTTTCATAATTTCCTGCTAGCTAGAGCACTGAGCAACCTGACAGGCAAACAGCAAGTCTCCACCAGCCAGGGGAGCAGCAAGGCAGAAGATGTCTGTTCTGTCCAGCAGTCAGATATCTCCATGCTTACTTGAGTGTTTTTGTTCTTGCTGTTATCAATATTCTTGTATCTTTTTTTCCTGAAAGGCTGGCCCTTTCATCAGTGTGTATTTGAATTGTTGTCCTTTTTCTAACCTTTGCTTTCCTGTCTGGATGAAGAGGCAGAAGAATATATCCACAAAGTAGAACAAGATGCATAGAAAAATTAGCTCAGGGAAACCACATTGAGGCTGTGTATAAAAAGGGAGCTTTAACTAAAATAAAGTTCAAGGAGGAAACAAGAGTCAAGTTGAAGAAGCTGTTTTCTCTGCAGTGTTTTGGCTGGTTGGAGATTCTGGGCATGACCTGGGTGAGTCACAGTAGTGGGGGCTGCTCTGTAACAACCAGGGTAGTGATGCTGGCGTTGGTGTGGGTCCAATGCTCAAACAGAAGTTGTCTCAGCAGCCAACTGCCTGTATATGCCCTTTCCTTTGCTTTCTGATGCCTGGTTCCCTCCCACGTGCTTCCATCTGTGCAGGTCCCTCTAACGAACAGCCTCTGCACCACCACCTATTGCAATCTCATTGCTGTTGCTCACACCAAGTGGATTCTTCTAGTCTTCAGACTCATGGTGTCAATTATAGCATGGCTTTCTCTCAGGGCAGGATCCCAGGACACCTGCTTTTGTCCTATAAACTATTTTCAAAGCTAAGCTACTTTGATTGTCTGAGCACAGAGAGGAGCAAATTGCCTGGGAGACGCTGCTCCGGATGTGATAAGATGGTGCTATCAGGAGCCAGCATGCCTGTGGTGACTGTGATAAGCAGAGGCATTCCTCCTCCCTACACTCTTTTTGCCTGAGGAGATCATGTGACTTGTTATTCCAGATGAATATGTTGGATTATTTCCTAAAGCATGGGGTGGCAAAGCCTCTGTCCTGCGAATGCAGGGCAAGCAAAAGCTGGATAACTCTGCAGTGGGGCTGATTATGGAACTGCTGCTGGCTGTACAGGTGTTTTTCATCTTTTGCCCTCTCCCAATTCCTGCCTGTAACATAAAAATGTTACTCCTCAAAGAAGTTACTGTAGTTTGGGGTTTTTTTAACTTTCTCTAAAAGCAGATTAGAGTGGCTAAAGCACCCTCTAGTGCCCACAGAAACTACCCCAATTCAAAGTGCATCGTGAGCCGTAAATAAGCGACATTTGAAAACATAATTTGTGAATTAGGTTAGAATGCAATTGAATATCACATTGGAGAAGAGAAGCGTGGCAGAAATGTTTGTGCATGGTCACAACAGAAATGAAGGAACTTGGATGCCAGACCAACATGGGCTTCATAACTATACTGGTAGTGATTTCCTGAAAACCTATGAACATTTTGCACACATGGGCTTTGGATTTTCATTCAGTTAAAGTGGACAGTTCGTGAGATCCCTTATTACCAATCATTTTTCTCATTTTCCTCTTTGGATATATAGAGTTTTGCAATGCAAAAGTTCAATATTCAGGGAAAAAGAAAAAAAAAAGAAGTATGTGAAACTGAAAATAAAATGTAATCTTTATTGGAAGGAGCAATTTCTGATAAGAAGAGAAATACTCCTGAGAGCAATAGGAGTTCTGATGACAGATGCTGATCACCAAGAAAACCTCGTTTATTATCTTGACATGTCATTTTGGTGCTCTTAATATCTTTAATCATTTTCAAGCAAGAACAAGAATCCAAAATAACTGAACAGCTGCCTGGTTCCATTTTTCTTGATATGGAAATGAAATCTTTGCTTTTACTCCAACTCCCTGGATAAATACTTTTTTTAATGGATTTTATTTCGTTCTAGTCCTCCTGGTGTATATGTGAAAGCAATTGTGTGTATAAATACACAGAGCAGCTGTAGCCATATTGGATAATAGGCCTATAATTAGTTCTCCGATTTAAAGCCTAATAGTTTATTCCACAACTGTTGTGATGCATTTTTATTAATATTGCAATAATTTTGCTGCCCTTTTGCTAAGTTACGTACCATTGTCTCCCAAAATAAATGGAGCACTTACAGTATAAGGGATAATTAGAATTTAGCTCAGTATGGAAATACTTAACTCTCAATTATCCAACTCCATCTATTTACAACAGGAACTTAGGAACAAAATACTAATAGGAACATAGATTAAAACTCAAGTTCCTTTGTACCACTTTATTGAAAGCACACAAACCAAACCATGGGGTGAAACTACACATTTAATCAGGGCTTTAAACATCTCAGGTTTCTTGACGAGATTTCTCGTGACCCTAGATAAGGTCAATAAGTGAAAATTTGTTTCCTGTAAAGGTAAACATGTTTTGTAGTGGGCCAGGATTGCGCAATTGTGAATTGATATCTGAATTTCCTAGAATTTCCCCAGGAGTTCTACGGTTACAGATTTGCTGCACTTCTAAGTGATGAGCTTATTGCTTTAGTTAATAACAACACCAGGGAAATTGAAGACAGCAAGTATGATGCCAAATTTGATAGTTAGCTCCAGGTAACTACAGGCCCATAAGATTGACCACTGCATTAAGCAAATAACTCAAAACAGTGACAGAGAATAGAATTAGAGGAGAGTTGGCATCGATTTGGTTGGTAGAAGTAATCTGTCACAAATCTACTTGAATTCTTTGGAGAAGTCAGTGAGGATGTTGTAACGAGTATCTGGTGAATGTGCTGTACCTAGTGTCTTTTAAAAACTTCCGGTGTGGTCCTACAAGAAAAAAATCATCAAAGAAATTAAGCTAATGTGCAAAGCCAGATCCCTCGGGGGAAAACCTGGTTAAAACATCAGAAATAAAAGATAAGAGGCCATGAGTTTTAATATCACGGAGTTAAAAATTAATTTTAGAAGGCTCTGTGATAGAATCTGGGCAGTTCAACATATTCACAAACTATTCACAAAAGTGTTGTACCAAAGTGTGCAAATAATATAAAATTATTCAGGATAGTCAAAATTTTAGATGACTACAAACACTTGCAGAAATGTCAGATCAAATTTTATGTTGATAAATGATAGGTACTGCGCATTGCAAAAAATAACTCTAATTGTGTATAGTGGGTTCTAATGATGCATTTTTATTCAGAAAATAAATCTTGGAGTCATTGTCAGGAGTCATTGTGAAAATGAGGTTTCTTCTGAGAACATCAACTTAATGCTTAGATGTTGTTCCAAAGCAATTTGTATTGGGACTTATTAGGGAAGCAATTGAAAATTCAGGTAAAAATATACTTCTTTCTAAATCAATAAAGCACCCTTGTGTGTTTTTGTGGTCTTCTATCTCACATAGGCCATAGCTGAACTGCAGAAAGGGCAGAAAAGGACATCAATAGCAGTATTCCACCATACAGGAAGGTGTATTTTAAGATATTGCATCTTAGAGAGAAATATCAAAATGTTTTATGATAAAGACCTGGAAACACTAGGAAAACATGGAACACTTGTACAGATAACATGCCTAGGAAACAATTATTCACTGCTTTTCCTAAGACAGAATTAGAGGGACTCCATGAAATTCTTAAGCAATGATTTTGAAACAAATGGAAAGCAGTACTTTATATAGAGTAACTTGAGAAAAGTTTGATTTAAAAAGTTATGGAGTCTAAAATGCAATTGGTGCTTACAGTAGAAACAGAATCATATGAAGTTTATAAAGCAAATGTTTTACAGATCCCTTGATGGCTATTTAACTGAAATTGTTTAAAGGAAATCTCTGGTTCAGGTATTTCCTAGGAGAGTTCCCCAGTCCTCTTTACTAGTAAGGATCACTACATACTTTGAGTTATCCTATTTCTTATGTTCTTTCTCTAAGCATATTGTGCTAGTTACCTTCATAGACAGGATATATGGGCTGTTAGTGTCACCCTGTGTTCTTACACTCTAAATTTGCTATGTTATGGAGCACAAAACTCAGTACTCCTTTATAATGTAAGTTGGCAGTATTCACTTAATTTGTATCAATTTCTCTTCAAGAAGCACCAGCTTTTTGGTTTAGCTAAGTGATCTGACTTCAGGTTACCTTCTGTAATATGACATTTGTCTCGCACAAGATTAATTACATTACTACAGTTGAAATCCCAACCCTATTTTTGAACCATGCTCTTGGAATTAGAGGCTGATATGCTCAGTGTTCAACTAAGTGTTTTAGGGTGCTTAACAACTGTCTGGGTGATCAGCTCTGATCTGACTATTAGGCCCTGTAAAACTTTTTGTACTGATGTTCATTTACATTAATTTCCATTACTGTCTTCATCTGCCATCATGTTCTTGGGAAAGGTTCATCTGAAGTTCAGACATACAGTTCCTGGGTGTGACTGACCTGGTTGGCATGCTGCCAGAATAAATTACAGCTTTCACTGGTTAAATGGATTCAAGAGCAGCTGTCAGAGCTGCAGAAACACCAGGTCATTGAGGGGGCTGGACGTCAGCTATATGCACTTGTGCAAAGAGAAGGGATTGTTTTTTTGAAGGAAGAAAGGAAACATCAGGCCACTGAACTACAGATACACAGCAAAGCAGGTCTGAACCAGGCACTCAGCAGTGGATATCTGGCTTCCTGAAGCTCTTGTTATTCAGGGAAAAAGGATCAGATACAGCTTACTGGAAGCTGTACAGAAAGCACCTGCATGTGTTATCTGTATCCACACACACATAAACATATATACATGCAAACAAGTATGTACATCGAGATTTGGAATACCATGTGCCTTTAGAGACCAGGCTAGTTAAAACTGCATGCAAATAAACTTAACTGCCACTGGAAAAAAAACCAAACACCTCAAAAAACCGCTGAGCTTAGGGGCTTGGTTTGCTGCTTGATACCCTAGCCCATGAGCTGTACCTGTCCAGTAGCTACCTGTGTGACCAGAAAAATCTGTGTGCAGATTATTCTTCAGACTTTCTGAAGCTACCTCTGAGGCATAGTGTGGTTACAAAAGCTTTCAGCCCATGCTGAGAGCTCAGAAAATCAGACTTAAAGTGAGGCATCCTAAACACAGGCAGCCAAAATGATTGTTTTTTTAAAAGAAACTAAAACCATCATAATAGCTGCTTAAAGCATAGTAAGGAATTTAAAAGATTTCTGCTTATGGATGAAAATCTTCTCTGCATTGATAGCTAAAAATGTGTTAAAAGGCCTTTCTGTATTAACACCCACAGTAAATGAATAGGACAAATTGCACTTCCTTACTAGCATTCCAATCTGGAGACGATGACTAAGAAATATTCATAATTCATAGCTATGACATCAAACCAGTGAATATTGTGTTTCTAGCCTTTACACTGTGAGTGGCAATCTCAGTCCCTGGGAACAGGTTATATTTTTGCATGGAGTGGGACTTCTGCACATCGTATGCAGCAAACCAATCTGATCTCCTTCCTTCTATGACAGCGTGACCTGCCTAGTGAATGAGGGAAATGCTGTGGATGTTGTCTACCTAGACTTTATTACAGTCTTTGAAAATGTCCCTAGTAGCATTGTCCTGGAGAAACTGGCTGCTCATGGCTTGGACAGGCGCACTCTTTGCTGGGTAAAAAACTGGCTGGGTTTCGGAGCCCAGAGAGTGGTGGTAGCTGAAGCTACATCCATCTGGTGGCTGGTCACAAGCGGGGTTCCCCAGGACTCCATCAGTATTGAGGACAGTTCTGCTTATTACACTACTGCATCATTGCCCCTCCCTTCACCTCTTTTGTTAACAATCTCTGAAAGGTGTCATTGTTCCCATTGTAATCAGCAATGCCCATAAAGCAGGTCCAATTCAGGCCCATTTTAAGGCATACTCTGTGGTTAGTTTTTCTTGCTTCTTGGTTCTTGGTATTTTCGTTGCTCAGTGTCAAGATGTTATGAACCAGTCTGTAGATGTATGAAGTACTGAGGCACCTTGTTTAGTCAGTGGAGAGAATGCTTTAACTCACTCTTAAGAAGTACCAGAATGTTTTCAGTGAGTGTACAGGGTAGCTAAGTGCTTCCCTTTGGCACTCTGGATTTTTGAACAGTGCAATAGCCAAGTTAGCTACCACAGGTATTTAGGTCTGGAAACTGCTCCTAATTCCCTTTTACACTTTTCTTGTTTACAGATGGGTCAAGGAGAGAAGAAAAGAGTGTGTATTTCCTCTTTATCCACTCCAACAATATTCTCTGTGTTTACATGAATGCAAGTGTCTGTCATCACCCAATAATGATGTTTAAGCTGTTGCTGAATTTCATGTAAGTTTTTCAAAGAGGTACAGGGCTAAACCTGAAATAAATGCTATTTATAGTCAACTGTTCTTGATAAACAAGAACAAAATTAACTGCAATCTCACATCTTTTTCTGATGTCTCATGTATGAGTGACAAGTGCTAAGTACCTATGATCATCAAGCAAGAAAAAAAAAAATTTTAAACCTGAGGATTTCTTAAAAATAAGAAAGTGAAGCATTGTTTAGGAGGCCAGTTGTCTATAATCTCACTTCAAGTTTTTCCTAAAAATGTGGATTCAGCACAAACTTCTGATTTCTTTGTTGTCTAGGATAAGACTATTTCCCTGTGAGGCCCCTTAGGTTCCACATTAAGAGAAATAAAAGGATGGAACATGAGACAGAAAAGACAAAAAGCAAAGTGAAATTTTAGACACTGCAACTACCATATCCAGTCACTGCTATTGGGGATGGGTACAAGAAGGCCACTCCTCCGCATTCAAGTAGAGTCTGATTTCAAGCATCTGCTTTGACATTTAAGTAGATGAATCATTATATGCAACGACTACCTGGAGGCAGGGATGCACTTCATTGTTTTTTTTCTCCTGGCAGCACACTATATTCTAAAATATAAGGATGTTTAAAGATTTTGTGTCAGTGGATCCTGCTTATTTAAAAACAAACCAAGAATCTTTCTTTTTCAAGTTTGTTTATGAGAAGATCATAAACTGAGACCCTTCAGTTACCTCACCATCCTTCCTTGATGAGAAACAGATGAGCTTCAGCAATTGCTAATTGTTTTTAAAGAATATGAACCCCAAATCCAAAATGTTTGACAGAGACAGCTGAAAAACTGAACTGAAGCTGACATTGTTAATACAGGCTTGTACTTCTGCAGTACTCATGAGGGGGGAAGGGAAGGAAGAGCGAATATGCAGATATATGTCATTCAGAATGCAGACACAACAGGTGGCTTACAGCTGATTGTTGACTCATAGATGTAAAACTAGGAGTTTTACAGTATAGCAGTATATACTCATGGCTGAACTGAACCACTTAGATGCCATTTTGACCCCTCAAAGAGTAATGCTGGCACTACAGTCAGACAAAAATTCTCATTTCTTCTCTTAGGTGGTACTTGCACATCCATCTCATACTCATTTCTCTCTAAGGAAACTGCTAAGAGGAAACAAAAACTTTACTTTCAGGGAGCACTTAATGGAAGAATGTCGAATACGTAGTGAAAGAAGACTCTCTCAACTTGATGTCGGAAGTGTATGTGTGAAATTAGAGCCTAAATGTATTGGGTGGGATGGCAGGCAGGGAAGAAGGCAGAAAGGAGTGGGAAAGCATGGAGAGAAAAGTAACTATGCCAGGAAATCAGCTTCTAGATTTAATAAAAATGATGATGACTTGCACCAGCTTGAAATAACACTGGAAACAAGAAGGAAAATCCCCAACTAGAAAGTTCTAAATGTAAGATTTGTTGCTCTGATTTGTTATGGGGTAAGAGGAAGAGGCAGAGACTTTCACAAGGTTCTTGGACAACATCATCCAGGCAAAGGGTGAGTCAGACAACAGGAGGTTGCACGATCACATACCAACAGCAGAATATTAAATAACCTGGATTTAGTCTTGCCACACAGAGGCTCAGGCAGAAGGCTTACAGGGATGTCTCTTCTTCCAGCTACAGAGCACCTGCCCCTAAATGCCTAAACTGGAGCAGCTATGTGTAGGAAAAATAGAACACAAAATCTATCAAAGCACACTGAGAATTTTGGCTCCTCTACAGCTAAACTGCCAAGAGACTGCCAAGACTTGTTTGAAAGATACTGTCTGAATATATTGTATATTAAAAGGTATGAATGACTCAGAGGTGTTTCACCTGCTGCACAGAGTAACCCAACAAATGGGGAAAACATTCACTTTTACTAGATAAACCGAGTCTGTGACCTGGAAAACATTAAGGCTAAATGCCCTCCACTAACTCAGGACTACTCCAGTGGGAAAAGAAACCCTCTCAGTGTGGGATGTTACAGAAAAATAATGGCAATTCTAGATAAACCAATCCGCTTCCTCACCACACACTGGACAAGAAGAAGAGACAGAAGCAGCAAAACACTGGGATCCAAACCAAAGCAAACCACCACATTGAAGAAAATCTGCCAGTAAAACTTGTGGGGTCTCTGTTTGAGTAGGTTTCCAGGCTATTGCCCTGGGGGTGGCAGTAGCAGTTCATCACCAAGGCCTTCCCTGTCTGCTGGAAAGTGCCCTGGAAGTAAACCAAAGATGGAATAAATTAAGATAATGCTGTGATTGACTTCAATATCACACATATATACTAATAAGGAGGTGAAAAATTCCCATAGCATTTTGTTGGTACCCTGATCTGCCATAGCTATCAGGTCTCAGAGAGAAATAAAACTATGCCTTATATTCACAGCAAACTGCACAAACTGCAACTCCTGTTTGTACACTGATAATCACCCTTGTGAGAATGAGAAGTTACTGGAGGGTATCAAAGGGGCCATCGCAGGGAAAGGAGCAAAATGTTTCAGGAACCAAAGTGTCTTTGTCTGTGCCGTTTTCAGAATAACAAGCTCAGGTTTCTTGGAATGAATTTGTGCATTTTCCTTAGAAATGGACACTTAGTCATCACCACTTAGTTACCACCAGATCATGGCCTGTCAAACAGTAAATCTGCATTGGGCAGTTACAATTGCTAAAGGTCTATTAAATAACATGGTGGAAAGAAAAATAAATGTACTACAGTGGCACTTCTTAACGGAGAACTCTCTCTCCAGAGGCTTCCATAATAGACAGGCATTTGGTTCAAGATACAACCCTATATTCAAGCGCATAACCCATGGGGTGCTTGCAGCAGACAAGAAGACATACACAGATTAATGCTGTTTATGATAGACAAGCAAAGGATCTCCCAGAATACCAGTTTAGTCCCTCTGCCAGGATGAAATTACTCCTTGAAGAAAAAAACAACCATTTTGTTTACTCCTATATTAAATTCCTATTATTACTGTAAATGACATTTGTCTTTCCCATTTCTTGGGGGAACCTGAAATAATGAGAAATTCATTCCCTCCACCTGGAAGCAGAAAAATATATCACTTTTAAACACATTGTCTGTGGTCTGTCCTGGCAGCTTGGACTTTATGCTATGGATGCAATTTTCATACAATGAACAGTCAAATCCTCATTCATGTCACAACACAAAGCTGGCTTTGTATGTTGCCCAAATACATTTCCAAGACTCATCACAAAAGCAAAATAGAAACACAGGCATGAAGGACCACCAAGTATGCACAAGCTGAGAGGTCCTAAGCAGGATATGGATGGGTCACAGGTACTTAGTGATCCATCATAAGATTCCAGCAGAAGAAACTAAGCCAAGGCGGAGCCAAATGCTAAGTACCCCTGCCTGTGCTGCCTGTCCTGTGTAAGGACTACAGATCTTTGCTACAGCCTCAGGGCATGGCATATGCAGGGAGAACTAAGAAAGAACAGTCTGTCAACTGCACAGGTGAACTTCCAACTCTGAGACTCCCTGATAAAGGAATCCTCAACAGGAAAGAGCACATAAGCTTCTTCACTTGGGCCAAGAGAGAGGCCCTGTGTGTCCCTCACAGTAGAAACTCCACCCTCATTAGTAATTTTTTATAGAAAAAGGCTGTGGTAGATCACTGCTCATGCAGGGCTTCCATGAATGCCTCCAAGTCAGGCTTCCCAATATGCCTTTTGAGCAGACTTCTGAAAGCATTACATTTAGGGACAACCTCTGGGCGCAAGGAATAAATCCTAAATCTTGTCTTGTCCTGCTTTTCTTTTTCCATGTGGGCTCGAGGAGTGGAAAATTGCAGTTAACTTTTAATGTAAAGTCTTAGAAGCCTGTCTTTTTAGATAGACTTTTAGTCCAGTTCATCAGGCGAGTGAGAACTTTATCAGCACGTGGTTTATAGAAGTGCCTTAAGCAATACTGTTGTCAGCATCTCACAGACTTGTTAGAGCATCAGTTCCTTATCAAATTCTATTTTCCAATAGGAGTCTCTTCTTATGTCATTAAACTAACACTTTAATCTTCTGGTGAAGGCTTTCTTTTGATACCAAAAGTAATAAAAAACATAGAGGAAAAACCTTCCCCTGGATTAATGGATTCACCATGATTTTCCTAATCCCCTGGTTATGAATATTTTGATCAAATAATCAATTAAATCATATTAAAGGGTTAGCTATAATTCTAAGTAGAAAATTGTGAAGTATAAGGTATAGAAATATAAGGAGTGCTGTGTAACCATAGAAACCTCACCAAGAAGTTACTCGACCCTTATGTTTTGGTCAAGAAACTGTGGAGACAATCGCACTCACCAATTACGCTGCTTGGAAACCCTCTACCCATCCGATCTTGATTTTAATATTAAGGATTCTGAAGAGTAGACCTCAGCATAAATAGTCAATGACTGTTTTAGGATGTGAATATTGATGAAGTTATTAACTATTGGAACCAATCAATGTAAGGATTAAATTTAAGAGCGGGCATAGTATGCGTAGTGTGTAAAAGAACTTAGGTAACAATGATTTAGCAGAAAAAGTGTGTAAAAGGGGTGGGTTTTTTTGTTGAGTGGGACACATTTCAGAGGAGCTCTCTCCTGTGTCCCCGGCACCCCCAATAAAGAAGTGTCTGCTTATTCACACTGAATTGGTATTGGATAAGTTTTTTCTTTCATCCCATTTGGTGATGCCTTAGCTAGAGGTCTTTGAAGATCCAAAATGAGGAAAAATGGCTGGTAAAGAGGCGGGGCATACGACTAAGGGGATAGAAGTAAAAGGTGATATGGCTGCTTGGGTCATTATCTCCATTTCCCTATACATTCCTTCTTTTCCCAGGCCTCACTTGTTCTCTTTTCCTTGTGTCCAACACTCTACTTTCTTTGCTGCCCTCTTCTTTTAAACGTGGATTCTGTTGGCCCTCGTTCTCCTTTGGGGTTCATGACACAATTGCACTGAGACATGAAGGTGCCCATCAGCAATGTGTTGACTCCCACCAAAAGGGTTCTTGGTGTCCCACCCTGGGGCTAATACAGTCTGTAGTCCTTTCCCTGACAAGGGCTTCCCAAAAGCCCTTCTAGTATCCAGTCCACTGCACGTCCTGCCTTCTGTGCTCTCTGCTGGGAAAGATGGATTGCATCTGCAAACCAAGTTTCTCTCCGTGTGTTAGATTGTCTCCAGCAAGAGCATTATTTACCAAAATGCTAGCAAGTTTGACGATTTTATCAGCAATGCTCAGCACTCAGCAGCTGCTGCTGTTTCCAGTGCCTAAAAGAAAGCCAATCCAAACCCTGAGAACCTGCCAGCAGTATCTGCAGGCCATGAACCTGTGACAAAAGAAAGCTGGGGTGTGGAGCCTCCTCCTGCACAGACTGCCAGCACCCTGGAAGCACTGGGTCTTGGCAATGGGAACAACGTAGACATGGAGGTGTGTTTACCAGTAGGGGCTGGGGAGGGGGGTGTTGTTTGTTTTTAATACATATCTACATTGGCGTGTTCTGGTTGAAAAGAATTATCAAGCACATCCATCAAATCCATGAGTTCCCCTTCTTTTATGTACACATGGACAGAAAGAAACCGGACATAGCACAGAGTAAAAATACCATATGTGTCACCCTGTGAACCGCTGGCACACACAGTGTTCAGATCTCTTTATCAAAGGTCAAGTCACCTCCTGATCATGTACAAAAACCCACTCACCTGGAGGAAAAGAGCCAAATGCACACAGCTGTGCTGAAAAATCACGTGCATGGTGAAAGGAGCTGGGAAAGGCATCTCAGCTGCTGAACAAGGTGTTGGGGCTGGCCCCTCACACATTACACAGGTGTGGGGTGCTGTGCTTCCAGGCTGGCTGGGCAGGGAGGGACTTCTGGAGTGAGGCAATTGCATTGAACCAGGAGAAGGGTAACATGGGGATGAGTGATAACAAACCAGGTTTTAAGCCTCTACTGTTGAATTCAACAGACATCAAAGCATGGAAAAAAAGCCCTTCTACTGATTGCCTTGGTGAAACAGGTTGTGGTTTTGACCTTGGCTACAGCAAGGACTAACAATCAGTTTTCTATGAGGTATCAGCTCCCATTTCTCACTGCAGTCCCTTTCTGACTGTTCTTCCTGTAACAGAGTTGTCTCCCCAAACCATATTTCTCTTTAACCTCCAGCTCCACTTTTTTCTGAAGGCTGAGAGTCATGCACTGGTCTCTTCACAGGTTCCTGAGGCACAGTTTCAAAAACCTTCATCCTTTAGTGGTTTACTACAGTGCTGTTGTCCCAAGCCATAGGACAATTGGGTCTCCTGATGATGACACATGCACCTGTACAGAGACCTGCTGAATGCATCACAAGACTGGAACAAACTTCAAGGCAGTATGAGAAGAAGACAGTGGTGGGGAGGGAATGAAGGGATAATAATATGCATATGACTTCTGCATGCCTAATAAGGGAAAATGGAGAGGCAATACGCTTTCTGGAGATCACAGCCTCTAGAATACTTCAGTCTCACCTAAGTGCAAAGCTCTGTTGAATCACTGCAGCTTTAGCAAATTAATGTCTCTGCAGCTGAAGGTAGAATGAAAACAGTCCATTATATAAAGGGCGGCCAATTATGGTTCTTTTACTCACACAGAGGAGTGATGGGCTGTTACATGTGTGCCTAGAGCAGGATGCTTCTGATCATAATGTCCACTTACCTCTGTTTAGACCCCTTCCTAGCCTTAAACACCCCTCTGACATCTACCACTCTTGCTTGAATGAACAACGTAATAGAGTATGACCTCTGTGGTAAGTGCAAGGAAAGATGAGGAGAAATGTGCTAGTCCTGTAAGATGAGATTAACAACAGTCTGGAAGAGTGGAAAACAGGCTTATCTCCTGTGATGCATAATGTCTGGTGGCACATTTTATTTTAGCATAAGTCTACATTAGTATTCCTATTTTATTTTATCACTAACATACAGGGACTAGTGCAGGTATCCTTATTCCTGGCAAGCAGTATATTGCTATGTAAACGTCTCCATTATTCTTAACCGTGCGGCTTCCAGAATAATATTTTCAATTCATATTTATTGTAAGTAAGAGTATAAAATTTGGACATGTATAATGATGAGGGTAAAAAGAGCTTTTAAAGGTGAGGTCTTTCATTTCAATGTTCTGTGTAATATACCTGAAATATTATGACATGTTTAATAACATGTACAAGAAAACAGAACTGTTCCCTTACTGTTAATGATCCTTGTTACATAAAATAGAAAATGTCTTAAAAAGCAGAACTATAAAAAGACATTAATATTTTCTAATGTTCTTGAATAACATTCTAATAAAATTAATATAACTTTCTATTGGTGAGGCCATTTTCATTCTCAGGCTAAAAAGCAATGAGCCATGTAGGATCTGCAGTGTATGGAACATGGATATTCCTTGAACAAAGAGGCTAAATTATTTAAAAGATTTTTAGGGGTTAAAATGAGTGCTCCTATTAATTTCAAACCTACTCTCACTCATGGTGCAGTTTTCTGGCCATCATAATTCCCTTTCCTCACTGTTGTGCCAGCAGAGCTATAAAGGATAAGGAGGGACTGGGACTATGGCATGCTTTGGTTTGGGATTAAAAAAAAGCAAGATAAAAAAAAAGCCAAAAGAATCCCAAACACTTTTATTGGCCACTCTGAAGATGTGAAAAACACTTTGGAGCTCTACCCTAATACTGTAGCACATACTTCAAAAGGGGATGATATTGCTGCCCAGACAACTAGAAAGTTCAAAGCAAAAAAGGTGAAGATCATGCAGTGACTAAAAACAGAGGTGAGGCTCTGCAAGGACTTCAAAGGGTTAGTCACCATCGGATGTGTGAGCTAACACATGATGCACCTGATGCAGCAGCTCAGTTTTTAGTGAAAGCTTTGCTTTTCTCACTAACCTTGTTATGGTGTCTCCACCCTATATTCAATCTTTGGATGGAAAATGAGATTTTTATAGTGTACCCAGCTACATCTAGCAGTTAAGACAGAATAATATATGTTATGAAGGTAAAGGACAGCATCTATTTCATGCTTCAATACTTACTCCCAAGTAAATATCTTCATGCAGATAATTTTTTCCAGAATCGTTATGCCAAAATAGCTATTCCCATGTGACTGCTTAGCCTGGAGCAGTTGTGAGAGCACCACATTTGCACTGATTCACTTTCAGATAGTTTACCCAAACTGGAGCAACTGCTATGGATTGAAACTCTTGTGCGGGAGACAAAAATGCACAGGTACAAGCTGTCCTTTGATGAACCCCTTTGTAAAAAACACATCCGTTTCAAAGCAAGTCCAAATGTTTAATGAACAGTTCAGTCATTGAGAAGACAGGTTTGGGATGAAAACCTTTCCATTTAAATGCACTAGCTCTCCCTCAGACACGCCAAAGTCATCCGTATGTTTTGAAATGTGCTGTTATCCAGCACAAGGTTTACTTACCCTTTACATTTTAGATATTTTTGTCTGAATACTGTTAGGTTTTATCCCCTGAAAATATACACAGCAGGTAATCACCTCCACTGGTGTAGCAGAGCAAGAAAAAGACACCATAGTCTCAAATTTTGCATTTCTGCTTTCCTTCCTTTCCAGTGAATTATTATTTTTTATTATCAGAGTTCTGCTTCAAGACCCTGCTGAGGGTAAACTTCTGTGGACATGATGCTGTGCAGACATACAATAACAATTTTATCATAAACTTCAATGGTTTTGCATCTTTGCTTTCTTTACTTTCCTACTTGGGACTGAGCCAAAATCTCCAGATGCTGATTCCTAAGACACTGATGGGGAAGTTAGGCTAGCCAGGTCTTTCTCTGCTTAGCATCACTCCATTCTCTCTACCAACACAACTGAAATGGTTAATGTTAGAGAAAATACATAGTTCTTTGTTCATGAAAGCAAATAGAAATTGCCAGAAAAATTATTACATTTTTCTCAATAAGTGCCCTTCCAGTGAGGCTGAACTTTTTTTCTTGTAGAAGAAGATATAGATAATGTTAATCTGTCTAAAAATCCAATTTCAATGTTGTTGGATTTGGTTTTCTTCAGGCAAAAATATTTTTTTCTTTAGAGGTTTCATTTGATATTAAATATTATTAAAAATTAAAATTAGGATTAAAATGTGGCTAAAACCTCCTAGATAATTGAAAATACTTAAACCAAAATATTTTCATAATTTCTCCTCCCAAAGAAAGTGTTATCTCTTGAATTATCATTCAAATTTAAACCTAGTTATTGTTTGCTACATGGCAAAACATTTTTGAGACAGAAACAGCAGCTTCTTAACACTTGGATTATCCCTCCCCTATAGAATAGATTTATAAGATGTCATATCAAGGAACAGAGAGATACCTGATGTCTCCTTACTCTGGGTCTTTTTAGAGAAATAAGCCCTAAATAGTTACAAGAAAGGCTCTTGGGAAAGAATAAACTCTTTTCAGGGAACCCCTGAAAATTTTTAATCTGATCTCATATGAACCTTCTTGACTTCCATGCTTGAATGCAATATTTAGTAAAAATACAATTTGCTGCTTTAAAATTGCCTTCAATTAAAACCCAACTATAGCATCCATTATTTTATGAGACAGTTTCTCCTTTTGAATAACAAAATAAAACTGTGAATATCTAATGTTATGTCCAACTAGCATGCAATTGTTTCCTGCCCAGAGGGCCTTTTGGGAATGGTCCACAACTTGCTGTGTCTGCCAGGCCCTGCCGGGGCATTGAAGGGAAGAGTGCTTGTTGGGACTGATCCAAACCATAGGCCGGATGGACAGGTTATTAGATGTGTTAAAAATGGGCTGGACTGCCAGAATCAGAGGGCAGTAATCAGTGGCTCAGTGCCCAGTGGGAAACCAGTTATGGATGAAATATGTCAGGGGTTGATTATCTTCATCAGTTACCCAGGCAATGAGGCAGGACAAAGCCTCAGCAAATTTGTGGATTAAGTTAAATTGGAGGCACTTGATATGCAAAGCAGGAGAGATTTAATTCAAGGGGACCTTGTTAAATTCAGGGATGGGACCAATAGAAATTTCAAGAAGTTCAGCAAGAAATGCCAAGCATTCCATCTGGGGCAGAGTAACTCTACTGTTACAAACATGAATACATATGGGAAACAGACTGGCTCAGTGTTGAACAGGACCTGAGAGTTACGATGGACACAAGGCTCAATATCAACCTAAAGTGTGCTCTCCTCACAAATAAGACAAACTGCAGAACAGTGTTATACATGGAGGAGCAAGGCCAACAGGAAAAAGGCAAGTAGCATCATCTCCTTGGCCCTGGTGAAACCACACCTTGCAAAACTCAGTCTGGTTTTGGGTCTTCCAGACCAAGAGGGTTGTGGAGAAACTGGAAAGAGTCCAAAGGATGGCTGTACATACGGTCAGTACCTAGAATTCCAACAAGGAGACATTAAGGGAGCTGGGATTGTTTGGTACTGTGAAGAGGAGGTTGAACAGAGACCTAACTGCAGTCTATAGGACTTGAAGGGGAGGCAGAAATTCCTTTCAGCAACAGCAGTAAGAGAATACATAAAAATTAGCAACACTCACAGACCAGGATACGGGCGCTTCAGGTTAGACATTAATTTTTTCATCAGCACTGGAAACAGTTGTCCAAGAAAATTATCCATTCTAAGATTTTCAAGTCAGCTAGTAAAGCCACACTGCTTTAATGCTGGTGATCTTCAAGGAGGAGGTTGGAGAAGACACCTGCAGAGACCCCTCCAACCAACATTACTCCTGGTTCTTACACAGACACGGCCTAGGGCTTTTATATAGCTTTATGTGAATTTTGCTGTGGGGCTGCTGATGTCTCCAGCTGCCTGCTCGACCTTTCTGCTGGTACTTGCTGGCCCTGATG
Source organism: Corvus hawaiiensis (assembly GCF_020740725.1). NCBI lineage: Eukaryota > Metazoa > Chordata > Aves > Passeriformes > Corvidae > Corvus > Corvus hawaiiensis. The sequence goes on from NC_063214.1 coordinate 40,714,833, forward strand.
AACAACAAGCAGAGCAGAGCCCAGGCCCCTGACTCCCCTGCTGGCCCACAGTCATGGCATGCACACTGGGAACTGAGGCACACAGCCAGTGCCACCCACTCCAATGGGGAAGGAGCTGTTAGACACCCTCAAAGAATACGGTAAGTCCTGACACCACCACAGCTGTTTGCTAGGCCAACTTTACCTGCCAGTCTGGGCTTAGAGCCATTTTCAAGCACAGCTTTTTCAAGCCTTGCAGAATGGAACAATAGAGCTGATATCCGTCCTTCCCACTTGTACGCCTCTAAATACATGGTAAATGAAGGAGCCCTTTGTAGAATGATGGTGTCTATCTGTATGTCTGGGCAGTAATATTCACAAAAGTATCTTTGCTGAAAGGATTCACACACAATAGGACAATTCTAGTTTTGCACCCAGCATGTTCAAAACTTGTGCAGTTCTGGGGACAGACAGTCATAGAAAAGATAATTGCAAGATTCTTACTGGGGGCAGAAAAATACCATTTTTCTCAAAAACATGACAGACTACAAAATGGCTGATTCTGCTCTTTATGTGGTGATTCATTATCCCCTGTTACCAGAAACAGATTTATCAATTCATCGATGTAAGGAAAACTCATCTTTTCCAATGATATACAATAAATCCTTGCTTGTCAGCTTTACCCTGAAAAATGCAAAGCATCCTGCAAGAAGCAGCCCCACTGTGCCCTCCCATGCACAAAAACTCTGTTTTCCTGAACTGCAAATCTAACCTTCCTAGGAAATACAGTAATTTGACTGTGATGATCATCTCATTAACAGAAGTGGTATCCCTTGTCTCCATTGTTAGTAAATGTATATTCATACAGAAAACGGCCTGTTTAACCCATCATTATTTTTGGATACGGATATGCTATTTTTTCCCTCTGTGGATAAAAACAAGTTTCACACAAAATGTAATGTTTCCCTTAAAACGTATTTGTATGGAACTGTAAGCTGCTAATAGAGAAGACAGGGTGATTGAAACCTTCTGGGCTTCAGTGCTTCTAAAGAACAATCCCTGTCATTGATACCTTCAGTGGGATTTATCAGACTTCATGTGCTTATACATGAGCCAGCCACCCTCCTCCAATGTCCAAACAGGCAGAGAGGAATGGACAATTCAAGGACAAAAATCAGTGTGTCCTGGTGCAGACACATAAGTGAATTGGTTGAATTACAAAAGTTCTTCTTCCTCTCCATTTCACAGAAGAGGGCCCAATGGGCCAGGTCAGGTGTAGATACATGCACCGCAGACACCTCAAGTTAGGTGAGACTATCCCTAACCCTGATGTGGGCTGTGTTCCCCCTAAACGGAAGGTAATCTGTTTTCAGAAAGAACTTCAAAGAATTATTCCCTCTTGTAAGATCTGAAGTTCACCTCTTTGTTCCAACAGATACAGTTGTCTCTGTACAATATGCCGTGTATTGGAGCCCCAGTAGCCTGTTTGTGAGAGTTGCATTTGCCCTCAAAGTAATATCTATGCACTGGAAGCACCTGTATCTTGACCAGCTCTCACAAAGATTACTGATTCTCTAAGTCAACTGGAAACATTCTTCTTTAAGTACATCCTTTTTTTGAAGGCTTTTGCAAAATAACTGCTTCTCAGAGGCATGGTGACTATCCTCAAAATAAATTCTCATTTCTTTTTTATCATGCAAATATACTCGACTTGTACTTTTAAAATCCTTTCTCTGGATATGTGATTTTGGTTTTCGTTTTCACAGTCTCTAGGATCTTGCTGATCTTGCAGTCCACTATGCACTATTCTGTTTTCCTTCTGAACAGTTATTTTCTGCAGCCTGACAAAATCTGATTGCTTTTCCTCAACTTAAAAAAGGAGCCTTAGCAGTTCTGTTTCTCCTTTGAGTCCCTCATATCCCATCTGGACTCAGATTCTGCAAACCCTCCAAAACTGCATATTCAGCTCTGCAATCTCAAATCTGTTATAAATGATGCAGCAGTCCCTTCCTTTCTTTCAGCTTCTCATATCAAGTTGATGCCTTTCAAATGCATCATTCTTTTCAAAGCACAGTACTTTTCAAATGTCTGTGACTGTCTAGCTGTCTTACTCTTCTTCATTTAAATATAGCTATTAAGCCTAGTGTGTCCAATCCATTAATATTAAAATAAAAATTGCTACCTTTGGTGTGTCTTCCTTTCCAGAAGGTCCATTTGCATTCATGAATACACAAAATCCTTGCCACTGATGTTTCCAGTTGGCAGGATTTCTGGAGTGTTTGAGGTGCTTTGGGGTTTCTACCTTCTGCTCCAGTTTCTCAAGTCTTCTCTCCCACTTTTCTTTTTCCACTTCCACTACTCCATGTAGAGTGGCTAATGTGATGACTAACATGAACCTTGACTCAGAGTGTTTATCTCTGAGGAGGCTTCCATATAACAGAAGATAAAAGAAGAAAAATTGTAGGAAAGAGCTTGAACGAAAAGGAGAAGGAGGGATTTTCATGCCTAGTTCTTTATCAGGTTGTTCATCAATTAACACTACTAAGACACAGGTCACAAGCAAGATGAGCCAGACCTCTTAAATGCCCAGTCAGCTGTACAACCCAGAAATTTCCATGTCTGTTACAAAGACAGAGTTTCTTTCTTTTATGGACTTTCCTTCTTTCTAAATCAAGAGAAAAGAAGACATGGTTGGGAATTACTGCTAATGGGTAAGAGTCAGACAGGATATGCTGGAAAATTATTTAATGACTCTTAAACACAATAAAAGAAAAGCTTGAGAAGAAACGTGTTATGTAAACTTGACTCTCCAGCCAAGAAGTATATCTTTTCCCTGTTTGCTTTAATTCAGCGATTTGGAAAAAAAACCCCAAAACAATCAAAAAAACAAACAAGCAAAAATAAAACCAAAAAACCAAACCAAACAAAAAACACTCACAAAAACCCGAAACAAACAAACAAACACATCAAAATGATTACTGATTTGAGGGCAGAGGGAAAAGGGAAGAATTCATGCCAATGTCATGGAAATGCGAATAGTTCTGTGGGGCTTAGTTGCCAGCTTGCTTTAAACCACAATTATATTATAAATACTAGGTTGGATGTGGTTTACTTTTTGTGTAATGAAGAGAACCATCCAGACTGTTGATTTTGAGATGAGCTCTCACCTCCAAATCCTGCACCTGGGGATGCAGTAATTGGCCCGATGAAAGAGCCTGACCTCCTTCCGTGCTGTGGAAATTGTCAGTGAGATGCATTGGGTTGGGGATTAAATCAGCCTGGGTGGTCTTGGCTGACTCAGAAACAAAGCTGATATTTCCAGGAAGGGAATAATAGAACATTTAGAACTAAGAAGCTTTCTGATCTGGAAGAGAGTTCAGAAACATACAACTTGCAGGTCTTTTTCTCATCAATATCCTTTATCACAGAATCATAGAATGTACTGAGTCAGAAGGGGTCCATCAGGATCATCAAGTCCAGCTCCTTTAGAACCTTTATAATTCCTTTATAACCTATTAAATTAGCTGCTGATACGAAAATGCCTCCACTGCTCAAACTTGCAAGTAAAATGGTGATTTATTTTTTTTTTTCCATTTATTATAAAGAGTAGCAGTGGCAACAGTATGAAGTCATGGTCATTTTTTATTCTAGCACTCTGCATTTCTCAAATGAACCTTCTGAACTTTTAATTTCTGGAGGCAGAAAACTTTTAATTTCGAATAGGCTAGAGTGAAATTCACTAAAATTATTATCACAACAAAGAGACAAAATCATTTCAATGCAAGAGAACAATTATTATTCACGAATTGTGTTAACAAAGTAACTTTTAAATGAAAGAACACTTTTTTACTTGAAACATTTTAATAGGTATAGTGTTTTCTTCTCCAAGTGTCACCTAATTGTCCATGAGGATTTGTCCAGACCTGGTACATCTGTGGCAGTTGTTCCCTCTGCAGCTGTGTTGTTTGGGGCCAGTTGCTTTCCAAACAGATGTGCTGTCAGTCTAAAGAAGCAAGGAACCCTGCCCTGTACACAGCATGGTAGAGGCAGGGCTGTGCTGTTAGTAATCAAGTCCTTGTACCACATCATGTAGCTTTACTGCCTCAGGTGTTTACCAGCTTTGTATCTCTGCATTGCATTCCAGGTCCCAGTGAGGATGTGTCCATAGAGAACTAGTGACTGACTGTCATTTATTTCCAGCCAGTGGACTCGAAGGCATGTGATAAGGTGCACCTGTGATAGACCATAAACCACCGTCAATGCATCCAGCAGATATCCAAGTTGATTCAATCCCATCCATCAAATAAAGCAGTAAGGCTCCTCCCTTGTCTCCTCCAAACCATGCACTCACTCTTGTGAATGAGCACAATGTCAGTCTGCTCACTGGAGCATACTATGATCCACCTGGCTTGCTAAGATAGCAGAAGAATATCCCCCATTTTTACTGGGTGATTAAAAGCTTAAAGAACAACAGAAAAGGCTGGCAGAAGATAAGAGCAAAAATGTGCTCCAAGGAGGGAGAACTGGGACTCCTCCTTTTTGGCAGCAATCAGCTGTTATATTTGGTGCAAACAGCTCTGTGCAAGACTCATCCATGAGGATGAAGCAGCTGTAGATTAAAAGAGAGGATCACAATGAATAGGTACAGTTTATAAAACTGTAAGGAAAGTCTCCAGCAACAGACCCACAATCCAGACTTGTAGATTTGTTTCCAACAGGGATACAGATCTGAAATGCAATGCTCTAGCACTCCAGGCCACTGTGCTTCCAGCTGGTGCAGTCAGACTCAGGAGCTGTATCATCAGCTCTCCAAAGGAGTGGTTACGAAGCTTTCAGACGTTTGGGGTAAAAGGGATAGAGAGCAGATTTTGTGTCAACTTGTGCAGTATGGCATGTAGAGTGGATTTCAAACATGATATTTGGGATCAGGAAAGCAGGAGATAAGTTATTTTATAAACATACTAATTTTTAGGCAAAAAACAGCATGGAAAAAGGGCATTTGATGGTGGCAATGCTATAGTGAAGACACGAAAAGGAGTGAAAGGTAAAGACCAGAAAAGCATCAGACCTTTGCCGTACATTTTTTCAAATAATGTAAACTTTTTGTGACTTTGCATAGATTTTGGCAAGACCTGAAATAAGCTTTCTTCCTTAACAGTGTGATATAGTGCATGCAAAGGGTATGTCTTGATGGGAAAAATGTTTCTGTGCTGTGCAGGACATTCAGCGCAGTAATGTCTATCCAGAACTTATCTCACACATTATTAGGGGTAGAGCCATGCTTTGCATAGTTGTTTCCCATGTGCTTTGCAAGCAAGGTAGATGCGGCAGAGATGCTCCTCTGAGACCTGTACTAAGCAGGGACTAAAATAATTGGAGATTTTAAAAGGGATTTGAAGGGGTGGGGGAAGCATGGGAGAAAGTGTAAAGCTGAAGAGATTCATCATTAGGTTCATATTTCAGATTTCACTGACTTTCAACATCTATTGATTCTTGGTTCCCTTTCAGCAGCTCCACCTTATTAGGAAGGTAAATTACTGACAAGAACTGAAGAAATTGCTATCACGTACTGCTACAGAAATACTGTGTGATTAGCACAAAGTGAGTCATATGTTTTTCACAGTGTGGGAGAAACCATATCTGCTTGAAAATAATCCCTTCTCACTCCGTATAATCCTTTCAGTAGTACACTCTAACACATAAAAGCAGGATCACAGTGCTCTCAGACAACTCACATATTTCAGTTGCCTCCTAAAAACACCAACTCCTGGTACTTTTGTTCCTTAGCGCAGTGTTGGAAGGAGCTGCTTTCTGCAGTGTACCTAACAGAGTCACCACTGACAAAGGAAGACTTACAGGTACATTGAACAATTATACCTAAGATATCGTAGGTCAGTTGACTAGAGCTCTATGACATTCATTGCATGGTGCATTTTTTTAAAAAATAGTGTAAATTAATTATTTACAGCCTCAGGCCATAAAGTTTTGTACAATCTCATATGGAAGATCTCTTCTAGAAGTGTGAGCTTAGTAATTCCTTCGTCAAAGGTATATCCTGAAAAATGAAGCTGGCAGCTCAAAGGTCCTGAAAGGATATCTGGTATTGTGGATGTCAGTCCACAATTCTTGCATTAGTATTTTGATAATCTTCCTTCTTGAGCTGGCTGCCTACAAAGAATAATGCTTAGTCCTATCTGCTAAATAAGTTTTCTTTGAAAAAGGGAGAATTACTTGAGTTTTAATTCATTCTTTAATTCAGTTTAAGCCTAAAATGTTCTAAAACAATACAGAAATAATTCTTTAAGAGTTCCATCTTGTCATCACCACAAGCTGTGATGGTAGCATCCCTACCCTAGATTGGGTACCACTGCAATATAAATTAACCATAATGACAGTGATTGTGAGATGGCTTGAAATGGGTGGCAGAGGGAACAGACACTTGCAACCTCCCCTCAGCATTAGGCTATAACATTTAAAAGCTAATGAGCTAAAAAGGAATGAATGAGAAAATTAATAATGCACTGCAGCGTAGAGCATTCAAGAGAAACTTCTCCTCCCCTCCATACCAGGGCTAATTAGTGTGATCTATCCTAATAAAAACAAACCCTAAGCACTACTTCTTCATTTTTAACAACCTGTATTACAAGTTAATGTATAAATGCTCTTTGTAAAGTACAGAATTTGAGTAGCTATGAATCATGACACTTAAAATGACATTTTCAATTGTGAAAGAAAATTCAAGGACACTGATTTTTCAAGTGGTTTGTTGTGTTCATATTGCTGTTAAGGTGTCCAGGTGGTTGTTCTATCAAATAACTGCTTTTTTTTCTTGTATTGGTGCATGCTCCCAAAACAATACAGAAGTTGGACAATTTTTGCACTAATTAATAGTCCATGCAATCTTATTTTACTGCAGACAAAGGACTTGCCCAGGATGCAACTGCTAGCAGTTTGGGCCTTCTGTGTTAAAATACTAGCAGCAGGCAAGAAATTGCTATAATGATCACCACGGAATACAAATGGACCAACTCGTCTCAAAGGGAATTTTGTCACACTAACAAAAAGGACATGACTTTCAAGTTGACATAAACTTGCAAGACAACTAAAGGGAGTGATGAATTAATGAGTCACACATAACCACTCCCACATTTATAGAAACTGTCCTTTCCTCAGAGGATAAGTAATGCATCACTCTCTTTTTATTCTGCATATAGAGAATCATAGCTCATAGAAACATTTAGGTTGGAAAAGACCTTTAAAATCATTGAATCCAACCATATAGATAGCACTGACAAATCCACCACTAAACCATGCCCATAAGTGTCACATCTACATGCCTTTTAAATACCTCCAGGGATGGTGATTCAACCACTTCCCCAGGTGAGTGCTTTTATCAACTTATTCACACATGCAGATCATTATGTCCTCATATTCTTTCCCACCTTTGCATTAGAATCAAAGAATTGTGAAATGGTTTGAGTTAAAAGTGACCTTAAATATCATCTAGTTCCACCCATCCTGCCATGGGAAGGGCATCTTTCACTAGACCAGGTTGCTTAAAGCCCATTCAACTTCACCGAGAACACCTCCAGTGATGTGGCATTCACAACTCTGGACAACCAGTTCCAGCGTCACATCACCCTCAATGTAAAAATATTTTTTTCTGATGTCCAATCTAACTCCATCCCCTTTCAATTTAAAAATGTTGCCCCTTGTACTGTCACTGCAGGCCATGGTGAAAAGTCTCCATCTTTCTTAGAAGCCCCCTTTTTATACTGAAAGACCACAGTGTGTATATGCAAGCACACAGTCTTTGAATGCTTCCTAGGGAATGCTCTGAAAAAGGAGAAAATTGATTGAGAAACAAGTGAAGTTCCTAACCAGTATTCCTCCTTGGGGAAGAACTGGCATTGAGAGTTACTTTTAACTTGAGACTTACTATAGTAGAGACTAAAACATTGACAAAAACCAATTAGGGCATGGTAAATTATAAACTAATATTTAATTTTTGGTTTTTTTTCCTTAGTTTGGCAATGTCTTGGGTAAAATAGTACATGCATAGTGCACGTGGTTAGTTCTGTACATGATTTGTTCTGTAGATGCAATAACCATAGGTAAAAATTTTTTGGATATTGCTTGAACAAAATGTCAATCTTGATGGTGGTTTTGCTACTGCTAGTGACTGGGGAGTATTAATTACAAGGAGATGCCAGATATCGCTCACTGACATCAGTTGTTCCTATGTCCATAAGTCTTGCAAACTTCGCATAACTTGACAATATCCATGAATCACCAGGTGACTTTCAAGGCATGGAACTCACAATTACAGAACTTTATGATTTATACTTGGGTTAATTAGAAATTTTGACTGTTAATAAAACTGCATGTATTACAGTTTATTTGGACCTTCTGTGACACATGTACTTGAATTATGTGGCTGTATGTACACATAATTTTTGTTATATTTGTATAAGCATTTAAATAAGTACACTGGGTGTAACCTTCTCCCTACCTTCCTTCTGGGGCTAGCAGGATAAAGAAAACTGGGGAAATTCTCATCCTATTGGAGAAGAGAGAGGGTCCTCTCCAGTCCCAGAGTGCTGGGGTGGAGGGTTACAGGAAGGATAGGCAGTAGAGGCAAGATAGCAGGTGTGACACTATATGTAAGGGAGAGGTTTGATTGCACAGTCCTTACAGTTAGTGGTGATGTGGTTGATGTGATGGCAGGAGACTGTATTGGCCACAGTGACGACAAAAGGGTTGAGTTTAAAATTTTCAGTGAAATAAGAATAAAGGACAGCGAAGTTTCTACCCCGGCCTTCAGAAGCACAAGCTTTGAGATATTCACAAAGATATTTAGCAAAGTATTTTCACTTTCCAAGGCTGGTCAGTCTTTAAGAACAATCTTTTATAAGATCAGGAGCAGGCAATTCCAGTGTGTCCTAAGTAAAGTAAGTGGTGCAGAAGACCTGACTGGGGAGAGCAGTCCTGCAGACAGGGATCTGGGGGGCTGGTTGGCGGCAGCTCAGTGTGAGCCTGCAGTGAGCCCTGGCAGCCAAGAGAGTAAACCCTGTCCTGGGGTCTGTCAGACACAACATTACCAGCTGGCCAGAAGAGGTGATTGTCCTGCTGTATTCAGCACTGGTACCCTCTCCCCTTGAATGCTGTGTGCAGTGCTGAGCTGAGAGCTCAGAAGGATATGAAGGTCCTTAAACACACCCAGAGGATGGCAAGGAAGCTGGTGGAAGGGCTGAAAGGAATGTCCTATGCAGGGCTGCTAAGAACCTTGGGCTTGTCTAGTTTAGAGGAAAAGAGGCTGACAGGCAACTTTTTGCTCTCTATAGCTTCTGGAGGAGGGGAAGTGGAGAGATGTTGGGGTCTCCTCCCCTGCCATGGAGCCCTGGGAGAGGGGCCCTGGGGGGGAGACGCTGGGTTTCCCTGCCCCTGGTCAGCCTCATTTCCCATTGGTTGGTTTGTGTTCCCCGGTGTGGCCAAGGACCCTGGGGTCCCGTGACTGCAGAGTTCCTGAGGAGAGCCCCGGCCATGCAGCTGGAGAAATAAACACCTCTGAAATATCTACCACGAATCTGTCCATATATACTTCCTTTCCTCAGGACTCCTGGTTTGATATATGCGTGTTACAGTAATCCCCGCAGTGAGAGACGTGCTTACGTCTTCCTCCTTATATCATCCAGAGATAAGATGAATAGGAATCGTTCAAAGCTGCACCAGGGGAGATTTAGACTGGATATGAGGAAGCATTTCTTTATGAGAAGGTCATCACACACTGGAACACGCTTTCTGAAGAGGTGGTCCATTCCCCAGGCCTGTCAGTGTTTAAGTACCATTTGGACATAGTTTTTCAACTAAATTAGTCAGGCACAAGGACTAGATGATTTTTGTAGGTCCTTCCAACTAAATTTGCCTATTCTATTCTATTCTATTCTATTCTTTTGCAAACTCATGTGCATTCACAACAGTTTTGTTTCCCTTTAGGTCTGCAGTGCTGCCTGCACCGTACATTGGTAGCATGTGAAAGTAGCATGTGGGATCAGCATAAGACAAGATAGAGCTTATCTGTTAGCTGTGTGCTAGTGCTTGAAGAGATCACTGCAGCCTGTACCCAAGGAGAGAGCCTGTGGACAAGATAAACAGTGATAATAGATAATAGTGCCCAGGTTTCCTATGCTCAGTGTTTCTGCAGGCAAGCTGGAGACAGAGGCAAGAGAAGACACAGCTGTAGGCATATAAGGTAAAATACTCAGCGATACACTGAGCCCTGCGCAACACAGGCCACTGCATTTCACCCAGGTATGCACAGACAGGCCTTGTGCCAAACTAAAGGAAGCCTTCCAGACTGACTTCTAGCCCAAAAAGGAAGATATCAGGGAACAGAGGTCCCATTCCTTCCCTTGCTGTCTTGTTCCTTTTGTCAATTGCTTACAACAGAAAAAGTTCTGCCTAATTTCTTAATTGCAAATGGTTATTTCCATCTTCTAGTATTGATTCTTAGTTCTTTCTCTCTAATTCTTTAAATTCCAGCATTCCTCTGTGTCATGAGAGCACACTAAGTATTGGTCTTATAGACTGAAAACAAGTAATTTGTAAGATTTTGTTCTAACAAACTAAAAACACTAAGCTCATTAATTTGGTCCCAGACAAGAATTTCCTTCAGCCCTCAAATATTTCTGTGGCTCTCTATTGATCATCTACAGATATTATTAAGCACTCCTGAAAGGATGCAGTACTCCAGTGCTGGGTTTATTTATCCCAAATACACAATGAAAAGAGCAGTCTGACGACGTTTACCAGTTACTGTCCTGATTACAGATTCAGTATTACTAGCTCTTTTTACCACCACATCTGTTTGTTCAACACAGTCAGGAAATTGCTTCACAACTGCTGCTGCTTAGGAGTTACTTTGCCATGCTGTGTATTCTCTACATGGTGTTACCACCTCGTACTGGTACTTACATGTGTAACTTTGTTGTTGGCTGTATTAAAACACAGCTTGGATGGACTAAGAATACTAAGCAACCCTGATCAGTCATTCTGTCTGCACATTCCTGTTTGCTGTGGCGACTGTGTTGGTCTATAGTTTGATCTGCAACAGAGTGAGAGACTGAATGAAGCAATTCAATGCCTTAAACTCCTAATGGGCTTATACTTGATAGGATCAGTCATTCATGTTTGAGGTGTGATTCATGTTATATTTAACAGCTTTACACTGTGTACGGGACTCCCTTCTTTCTGAGTCTGAGCTGTGATCTGCCTTCCTGCTTGGATCTCTATCAAGGATAGTCATAAAATAAATCTTGGGGCTTATTGCTAGTCCTTCCTATAGGGGTCCCACATTCTTTGCTGCCAAGATGCACGAATTGGGTAGACAGCTTCCTCTCAGACTGCCTTGAAGCAGTGTGGACACTGGACACCAGGCTCACACGCTCCATGTTAGAGGCTCTGTGGCTTCACAGTGGCTGCACAGAAGTGGGTAAGTGAGTGAAATGTTCTCTAGCAGTTTCAAGTGTGTTGACTCTGAAAAGATAGCACATATGTAACCTCACTTACCAAAGGCCTAATCCACAGAGTTCATGTTCTGCAGTACAGTACTGACTTTTAAGAGGAATGCCAAAGCAAGCTAAATGCTCTAAAGAGTGAGAGGTATCACTATCTTTAGCATTAGAATGGAAACCTGGATTAGAATGGAAATATTCTTAACATTTCCTTCCATATATGTAACCTTCAGTACATCAGCTTTACATTATATCACCTAACAATAGGACTTTGCTATTGCTAGGGTTTCATTACTGCTAGCACTATTATATTTCCCCCCTTTCATTTCTTTAGTTTTATGCATTTTTTATATTTTACATAGTGCTATTTCCCTACTTTCACGTTTTTATTTTTTGCCATTCCTGTCCACTGGCTGACCTCTTTCCTCTGCTGAAGAAGGGACTTGAGCCCAACACTGTGGGATTTTACTATCTTGTTTGCTTAAGGGCTCCTGTCTGCTACACTGTTAATGCTGATGATTTGTTATACACAGCCACTAAGGCATATTCAATTTGGTGCCCACCATTGAAGAGCACACTGCCTAAGCCACCAAGCTGTCATTTTCTATGCCACCTCTGAGCCCTGCCTCATTCTACAGTGTAAGTCTAATCTAATACTCCTCTTCCATTTCATCTGCTTTCTCATGGCTACACTGTTCTCCTGTTCTATTTTACTGATAATTTTTCTTAGACTGAAAACTATGTCCCCTAAAAACCATAAAATATATGTCTTACAGTTGGGACCATCTCTGTCTTTACAAATCCAGAATAATCAGGTCATGGTAGCTGGTATCCAGGTAGCATGTAGCTGTTTCAGAAATTATTTCATTTTCTAAATTCAGCATGGTCCTGTAAACCTCCAAGGTGAATTTAAGGAAGAAAGTTGTAATATTTTTAATTAAAGGGCAAGCCACTTCTAATTATCTTGCATTGATGGTGAGGAAAGGAAAAGCAAATTTCCCAGCCACTCATGTACCACTGACTCTTAAGTCATAATATTAAGGTCTGTTTTAACAATGAGTGAAGAAACCAATAAAGAATTTAAGATCTTCAGTCCCTGAAAGTGACTTACTTGGACTTCGTCAAACATTGTTATTTATTACAATGAGATTTAAAATAATAATTTTCCATATATTTTCCTCTATCTACAATATTTTAAATGTGTTAAAAAGTATATGAGATTATACATGCTCCAAGTTGTTTCATTTTCCTTGGAAATACGTGATTGGAAGTCTGCAGAACCTGCTAGGTAACTTCTCTGTTAGGATCTGGAGACTGCACCCAGCAGCAGTGCTTCTGCACAGCGGGACCTGCTATCCAACCAAGGTACAGAAAACAGAGGAGAGAGAAATTTGGGAAAATGGATTCCTAAAGGTCTCTGGAGAATGTGGTTTAAATAGAAGGGAGCTTTAGTGGAGCAGAATTGACAAAAAAGAGTAAGCCATTGATGCTTTGACTGATTGATGATTGATTGATTGATTGATTGATGCATTGAAGCCTTTACAAGCCAAATGTTGGTGAGAGATACTGGTGTGAACAGGCCTGAATGTGTCACTGCACATTAGATGAGACTAAAAGAAGAGGACTAAGCACCCAGCTGACCCCATTTAACAGGAAGAGAAGTGGGACCTGTGTTACAACATGAACTGGGAGTCAATGCCTAAATAGCATCTGAGAATGTGTAATGAATGTGTAAATGGAAGGGAGTCCCTGTGTATTAGAGTCAACTGAATCCTGCTATTAGTAATAGGCAGGAGATTGTTAGTGCCTGGCGTTTCAGCTTTCTTTCCATTTGTACAGCAGTAGCTGGCCTCCACGGGCTCAGCTTGAGGCTTTCAGTCTAGGGTATATTGTGGATAACAGTTTCTGATTCTCCTCCTCCTTTTTTCTCTCCTTCTTTTATTCATTGTGCTTCAAGTCAAAGCTTGAGGCAGCAGATGGATTTAACAGCATGGGATCAGCAAATTCCTATTATGATGAACTGAGAGAGAGAAAAACCCTAACTTAGCTCTATTCATGCAAAAAGGAATAATTGCTTGTGAGTCAGTGAAGCTAGGATTTCATTCTGTGCATCCAGACTCCTCCTGAGTACTTGAAAGTGGAAGCTCTGGGAGGGTTTGGCACTTTTAAGGGTATTCTTACAGAGAGAGATTGCAGAGGTTATTAATAAAGTAAAAAATTATCAAGATCGTAATATTTATTTTCCTTGAAAAATCATCTTAACAAGCTGGGGATGATTATACTTATAAAGCAGCGCAATTAAAGTAGAGCAAGTTCTGTTTCTGATGTATCTTGACATGCTTAAGGACTATACCTTCTGGTCATTAGGATAAGCTTGCTCTCTTGGATAGCATCCTACACATTGACATGTAGGTGTTGAAAGCAAACAGTAGGTGGCCTCAGAACATTAGCATTGCTCTTCCCTGGGAGCAGCAGCAAAGCGAGGGCAGAGCCCTGCTGATCCTCAGCGGCTCGGTACAGCTCTTTCCCTAATTGCAGGAAACATGCTGAGATGTGTCCTGCAGCCCAGCGCTGTGGCTTTCTCCTGGAACAAGGAGACGTGTTAAACCCGAGTGCAGACTCCTGTAATCTAACTTTGCTTTGCTGTTTTAAACCCGTTTGACCATTGCCATGTCTCGGAAATTATAGGAAAGGTAAGTGTTGAACAGAGAAAGTGAGGAGATAAGCAATTCTCATCATCTGATGTGGCACACTGGATCTGTGACCTACCTGTGGCAGTGAAGAATGACTGGAAAATTCACTTGCTGCTTTACCATGAAATATTCTCTACTCCCATGCCTTGCCTTTCCAATATCCAGTGAATGGCAGCATCTGGTGGTTTGGAAGATGAGGGCTCATTAGCCACCATGAGCTACTCCATGATTTGTCCTGCCTTCTTTAGGAAGTTTTGCAGCCAATAAAGAATTCACATCAAACCTGTAGGCTTCAGTGTCATGAGAGTCAGTTTGCAGCCTTGGTCAAGGTTTGGTCCCCTCAAGTACAGTCTGTATCATCAGTATCTAATCCTGGCCCTGAATTCCTATGCTTCAGGAAAATCCTTTATCTCAGATTCCAGACCCAATGCATGGGGGAAATCCATTGGCAATAACATAACCTGTTCCATCAGTGCCTTTCTAGACTACCAGATCATATCAAGGGCAGGGAGAAGGAGAGTCTGTTATTGCATCTACTGTTCAATTTTTTCATTGTTAACTTCTCAGAAAATAAGAGGAGCCTTGTGCACTACAATGGCAGACGTCATTCTTCTTCTCAACCCAGGCTGCTAGGGCAGAGGTGCATTTTCATCCCACTTCCTCGTGTGTTCTCCGCGTTCATATAGGTAAAACCACAGGTTACCTCGGGGAGTGTACCCCTTCTCTTGAATGGGGAGGCACCTGCTTTTGATAGCAGAGACTCTGGTCTGTACTGGTGGAGCATGGAAAATTTCCTCTTTAATCTCCTCTCTAAGTTTCTTGTGGCTCTCTTTAATTTCCTCTTTTAAATTCCGGAAATTCTTGATCATTCTTTCCACAAAAGAGATGTAGGCCGTTAACGAGGCAGAAATAGTTTCTTCTTATATCTGGAGCGTGCCAACCAAAGTTTCCACTTTTGGTTCTCCCTCCTTCAATGAGATCACTCCCAGTGATATGACACTGGTTCATTCCATACAAATTTCTGCCTCATGTTTTATGTGCACTGGATGCTGTCTGGATTATTAGGGAATTGCTCATTATCTGAAAATATTATCTCCAGCACAGCTGATTCTCTCAGGTACCAGACACCTTGTGCCATGTTGTTCCACCCTTTGTGGCGCACTAAAACTCATCTTTGCATGGATATCTTTCCCTCACACTTGACAAGAATTGTCTAGAGAGGCTGCAAGTTTCTGGTCTTTTCCTGATTCCTTGGTCAATACCAGCATCCCGGGAGAGGGATCCCAGTTGTTTGGCTTCACTACTATCTAGTGCCACACCATTGGCCACAATGTCCCAGCATCAGAGCAGCCAGCTCAATAGGGGCTCCCTCAGGGATGGGGATCAGGTGATTATCACTGGTCCCGTTTCTTTGACTGGTTTTGAAGATCCTGCTTCCTCTTAATCACCCCCTATGAGAATTGATTTGGTCTCGTACTTCTCCTTAACAGGGGCAACTACTACTGGTGTGGGTTGTCCCTCTGGTTCAGCTGCAGTGTCAGTGGCCATTGTGCCTGTCGGTCTGCTTTCCTTCCCCTCCCCTGAAGGTGCGGTACAGTAAGAAACAGCATGTGGTAGGCAGTAGCCAGGGCCCAGCACATCTTCATTCCTCTCTGGAACTGCCACAGCATTTTCTTTCAAATATTCTGCCATTTTATCAGGGTCCTGTATTTGTTCAGGGATCAACTTCCAAATCATTGGAGCAGAATACTTCTTCAAAAGCAGGCCCATTTTCTTTCATATTTCATGCTACTCAGGGCAATCCACCCCTGTGACAGGTCTCTGGACAAATTCTCTAGAAATCTCTGTCCTGACTCTTAACACAGTGTAGACCATACAGAGAGACATTGCCGATTTAGCAGCAAGGATATGCTGTCCTTAACAACCAAAGGGAATTCAAAATTCTCAAAAACTGTTGTAGCAGACCTGAATGAGGATAAGAGGGTAAAAGGCTGGGAAAAGTCATCCTCTCCTGTTCCCCCCATCAGCTGGGTACTATTATTAATGAACTGCCAGAGGCAGCAGCCAAGGCCAGGACAGGCGAACAACACCAAATTCACATCCCAAATGACCCTTATTGTCCTTGTCGTTATCATGTCATAAACTGAGGTCACAGTACATCACCAAAGCAATCCTACTCCCTCTCCCTACCCTGACAAATATTATCAGGAGGAGCACATACAGGAAGATATGCTGGGCTAGGTACCACACCCACATGAACAGATCGAGCACTGTAAACCGAGAGTTCTGTATGCAGTACACAAATACTTCCATCAAAATATTATTTCAACTTCTCTGTTGAGCCCTTGATGTTGGGCATCAATTAAATGTGCTGGGTTTAGCCCCAGCAATGAAATTAAGCTCCAAATAAGTCACTCCCCTTCCCCCTCCTCTTCCAGTAAGGAAGGGACAATAAATGAGGGATTATGAGTTGAAATAACAATTTACTAAAAGCATAATTACAACCACAGTATTAATAGCAAAATTACATAAAAGAGAAGGTGTTTTATGCACAAAAGGGTATTCACCAGTGGGAACAAATGAAAAAATGCCTCCTGAAGATCTTTATGTCTCTGCCAGAGAGAAGAAATGCTGCAGAAAACACACTGGCAAGTCTGCCTTTGTAGAAAAGATCTCCAAACTAAAAAACTGTGGTGGGAGTGCTGCCATGGGTGTAATGAAACTTTGCCTGACAAAGAAGTGTTTTATTTTGAGTCTAGATCCATCAGCAGAGCTGCCTCGGAACACCTCATCCATTAGACGAGTTTGGACGTCTGGAGGGTTGGCTGACACTCACTGCAAAGCCAGGATCCTGGGACTGCAGACAATGTTAGGCTGCCATGTCTGTCCTCAGCTACCCCACTGCCCACAGCAACCCCTGTGCACAGAAGCCCTTCCTGTGATGGGGTCCATCCTTCTCAAAGAGGGGCCTGTTCAGCCTGACCCCTTCCTTTCACAGCTCCTGTGACTCGCTGCATGCCTTTATCACCTCCTCTGTATGGTAGTTATCAGATCAAATTATAGCTGCATGGTCCACAATGAGTTAGCTGTCAAAGTAACAGCAGCAAGCATGAGATTAGTTACGATTTGACCTGTCTGGAGAGTGAATACATTAACAGTTTATTGAGGCTGTCTTTCAGTCATATCCCATGTGGAGCAAAGTATGGGCCTGGACAGTTTTGTGCTGCTGGGACAACTGCAGCAATCAGCATTTAGCTCATCAGAAAACAAGATTTGACCTCTCTGAATTTCAGTAATGATGACATCTAGCTGAAAAGGGAAATCCTTCTGAAATAATCCAGATCCTGTCCTTCCATTTAAGTTCATCTGCTGCTGGTTGCACTTCAGTGCATGGGAATCCCCAGTATTATCAGGACTGATTAGCCAGCAGTGTGAGGCAGAGGGATAGGATGTACTATTTTCCCTCACCATGAAATTACCATTCATGCGTGAGATAAGAACATCCTTCATTTATTCATTAATACGATTTCAAAAGAACCCTGCAATTTCACTTGCCATGCATCTGATGCTGACCTAACAATATGAAATGCCATTTAGTGAGTTATCAGTCCAGACAATTTCAGTCAAAATTTGATTATTTTTTTGTGTTTCTTGGACTAGATTCATACAACATTTAGTTGCTTAAGGCAACTGACTTAGCTGGTACTATCTCAGTTCAAACTGTTGAGGGTTCTACTCTTAGTTAAGTATCCACATCACATTTGCACAGGCTGAAAATGTCTTTTAAATTGCAGGAAAAGCTCAGAAAGCATGAAAGTACAGTATTTAAGTTCAAATAGCACATCCTTATTCTTCTAAAAATGTGATAATATTTTTCTTCTCATCCCATTAGTTTTACTGTCTGAGTTGATTAAATATTGGTCATTTTCAGCAGCTTTGGAGCAGAGCAGACCTGGGTTGAGTAATCTTTATGTGGCCATTCTCTAAAGAGCTGCAATGTTCAGGATGTGTAAATCAATACACAAAATTCTGTGCTTTGCTTATATACTCTTGTCTGACTACATCATATAACACATCTGCCTTGCTATACAAAACTGAGGAAGCATCCTGCTGAGAGAGTATCTTGCCATGAAGCCAGGGAGAAAGGCTACGCAGCCCTAGGCCCTGGGTCTCTTCCAAGTTCAACGTGATGAGTCCCTTGAAGACCCTAAGCCGTAATTCCTACTCAGTTCGCCTGCGGTTTTCCCCTGTTCAGATCCATAGCAGATGTGAGGCTGTGGGTCTTAGCCCAGTAGGAAGATGTTTTCACAGTGTGAAGCCCACGGTTTGCTATGCACACCCTCAGAGGGGAGTTCTGGGGGCACAGTTGGAGGTCAGTGCAGGGCAGAGGGCAGCAAAGCTGAAGCAGTCATGCTCAGCTGGTCTAACAGGAGGCAGTCAGGCCGTGTGCTGCTCCTGGGCAGCAGACAGCCCCAGCCCAGCCTGTGGGCATGCTAGCAATGCAGCACCGGTCCTCTGACTTGGAACACTTTGTCAAGAGAAGCACAACCAAATCCTTTTTTAGTCTTCTTTCTGCCTTAAGAAACTTCCCAAGTTTCTGTAATGACATGGCAACCAATGCTATGATTCATTTGACCTGACTTCTATTATATAAATACTAGGCTTGGTCTAACTCAGCATCTCTCTACATTCAAGAGCACATCCCAATCCTAAAATTACTTCTGAGCTGAATCTCACTAAAAGTTGTTCATAAAGAAACACGGGATGTTTGGGTTAGGTTTTAGCCTGGTTGTTGACAAATCTTAAGTAAACCACTGAAGTTCAGTGTCTTTCAGAAAGCAATAATAAACTACCTGTCTCTTAAATGGAGTATGACAAGACTGCAAACCTTTTTCAGATCCATGGCTTAGAGGTGCTGCTGTAATCAGAAGGTACAATAACAGCTTATAAATGTGACATGCTGCCATGATCATTAATGAGAACAAAAATCATATTTATCAGAGGGGAAAAAAAGGCACAGAGCTTAAACTTGTAAATAATTCCATAGTGTTATACATTTTCCCAGTTCTCCACTCCAAGTTAAAAGACAGGGTCTGGGTCCTGATAAATGTGCTACCTCATTCAGAAAATTATAATGCACCAGAGGAATTCAAACACAAAATGTTTTTGGAAAACACACATAGCAAAGCCTTGAGGGAAGATATGATTTAAGGAAAACCTTGCAGCAGGAGGGAGAGGATAAATGAAACACAGAAGTGGGAGGCTGATGGGAGAAAAAGGATAAAAATGGGACAAATTTTGTTTTCAGTTGCACTAGCATAAATGATTTTTACCCCAGTAGTACTTTCCTTTGGAAGGCCTAGATTTCTTTTATATTGGTTTTCTCTTAAAAACCAAGGACCAGCCAAAGCCAGGAAAGGAAAACCATATAGTGTGGTCAGTATTCTGATGTGGGCTTACAGAATTTGTTGTAAGGAGGATGGGTATGTTTATTTTATCCCTGTGGGATGGAATATGGGGATTTTTTTTCTGAGCAATGAAATAGCTTGTTGTAATATACATATTTGGACTTAACAAGGAGGTGGAGGAATTGGGTTGATTTTTTATCTTTAGTGGACTAGCTGACCTGAAAATTATTCTGCCCTTAGATTTCAT
Organism: Corvus hawaiiensis; assembly: GCF_020740725.1. Taxonomy (NCBI): domain Eukaryota; kingdom Metazoa; phylum Chordata; class Aves; order Passeriformes; family Corvidae; genus Corvus; species Corvus hawaiiensis. The sequence continues at coordinate 40,734,673 of NC_063214.1, forward strand.
GCATATGTATCCATATGCATATACAGGTAGAAATATGGCAGGTCCAAAAGGCTAATAGGTAAGGTCTTTGGAAAGCAAGTACATTAAGAGATAGTAAAAGGACAACACAAAGATTTATCACCAATACCCTTAAACCACTGACTGCACAGGCCAGGCTCACATGCTCTCTTGACATGCAGGATTAGGTCAGATGGACAATAGGACAAGGTAGAACACGTCATATGTCCTTACCCTCTGCACCTTACAGACCACACTTTCAAGGCTGAGCTCTCCTGCATCCGTAAGCAAAGCTTGCAATCACAGGATCTTGGCATACACATGGGACACCACCTAGATTGCTCATGGTAAGATGAAGGCCAGGTGTTGGAAGGAAGCTGATGGAATGGGGAGAGAAGTGCCCTCACAAGACCCTGACAGAGAGATCCAGGTGTCACCTGCAGAACAAGGAGACCTGCAGGAACTTCACTGGATCAATGGTAGATTTAACAAACTTAGAATTTTGCCAAAAGGGAAATACTGGAATGGCATTCAGAGAAGTGTAGGGGGTGCAGACAGAGCAGAACAAAATGCCAGTTGACTGAAAGTTTCTCTGTTGTCTCATCTAATGTTTAATACCCTTTTCAAAGTGTGACACATACCAGCCAAAGTGTGGGAGGTAATTCTGTATCACTGGCCTAGGTTTCCTCCTACACAAACCAAATGCTTTTGCTTCGGCCTGTGCTCAGCTTTCACTGTGAGGATACACAGAGTCAGTTCTTCACCTTTTGGAAGATGAATTTGTAATTCAAGAATGCTCTTATCCACACATTTGCAATGAGCAGGTATAACAAGCTCTGCCACCTCTGAATCCTGAAAACTGTTGTTCCCTAAACTAGGATATATCCCTATTAACAGAGCCCTCATAAAGGTACATGGACCTGCCCCAAACTGCATTTCATTGCAATGCCATCACTTTCAGTCAGAAATTTAACTGCCCTCACTATTTTGTCAGGTGCCAGTTAACCAAGGTATATAAGCCAGGATACTCTTCGTGGTCTTTAGGTAGCCTTTCAGGAGTATGTAGGTATGCTCTAGGTACCATGACAGAGCTACCAGCCCCATGAACACATTGTGAGTACAGTGCTGCTGGGACTAGCTACAGGCACTCAGACTAGATGTGGATACCTGGACCCCACTCCTAGTGGCTGATCTCTACCAAGCTGCCTTCTACTCTACTCTTGATTGTACTGATTAGTGTAGGGATTCATATACCCAGACATGTGCAGACCCATTTGAGCCTCCAACAACCTCTTTGAAAAGATACGGGTTTCCTATAGGCTCTTTATCATGGTAGCCAGCCCTATGCAGGTGTTTTTCCCAGGAAATCCCAATGACATTACACACTGTGTTGAGGCAACTGAATGAGGATTCAGGTCTCCATTGTCTGTGGAAGTATTTTAAATACCTACCCTATAACTAGTTTTCAGTGCCTAAATCTCAACTGAATGTCACTAGGAGATGGAAAGCGGATTTTTCGCTACAGGATAAGACTAACACTGTGATTAATCCTCCTCTGGGCAGCTAAAATACAGTCTTTCAGAAAACAGAGTTTTTTTCACTGTGGATGGAGCCTTTGAGTCTGGAAAAAATCACTATGATATGATGATAATTTGCTACAAATAACCATGGAATTTGCCACATGTGTCCATAGGCAGCAACTCTGTGGGGCCTTTATATAGTAACATTTTGAAGGAAAGGCTTCCAGATGTTTACAGAATCAGAGAATAGTTGAGACTGGAAGGGATCTCTGGAGATCATCTGGTCCAACCCCCACACTACAGTGGCACTAACTACAGCTAGTTCTCCAAGTCCATGTACAGTGAGCTTCTGAAAAATTCCAGGGATGGAGATTCCTCACTGGGCAATCTGTCAATGCTCAGTTATGTCACAATAAAAAAAGTGTTTCCTGATATTCAGAGGGAACCTTCTATGTTTTGGCTTCTGCCAATTGCTTCTGATCAGCGGGCAATACCGAAAAGATCCTGTCTCTGCTCTCCTTGCACCTTCCTTTAAGGTATCCCTTGAGCCTTCTCTTCTTCAGGCTTGACTGTTCCAGCTCTCTCAGTCTTTCATTATATGTGAGGTGCTCCGGCCCCTTAATCATCTTTGTAGCCCCTTGTTCAACTTTATCCAGTGTGTCCATGACTCTCTAGAACTGAGGAGCTCAGAACTGGACACAATGCTGCAGGTGGGGCTGAGCAGAGGAGACCAACAGGCTGACAATTCTTGGCCTAATACAACCCAGGATTCCATCTGCCTTCTTTGCAGCAAGGACATATTGCTGGCTTGTTTTCAGCTTGGTGTCCACTCCTAGGTCTTTTCCTGCCAAGAAGCTTTCCAGCATATACCGGTGCATGGAGTTTTTCCCCCCCAGGTGCAGGACTTTGCACTTAATGAGGATAAAGTTGAAGTTCATGATGGAATAGAATACCAAAGGTAGAAGAAATGTAAGTTGACAAATATTGATGAAGTACTCCAGAAATTCAGAAACCATTGACTAGATAGTTGGTGCTGAAAGGAACTTGGGATACTGGCAAGCAGGGACAGTGGTGGCTTTGGTTGGACTATTCAGAGGTACACTTTTCTAAAGGAGTCACATGAGTATTGGATGGTGTTTGTCTTTATCCTGCAGTTTGATGCAGTTTGCCCACGAAGCCTAAGAAGTAGGAGTGTGAACAAGAGTTCAGAAGTTATCAAAGGCAGAAAGTAAAGTGGTGAAAGGCAAGGGCACTCCCAAAAGTGAGCTCACTGGCTAAGTCTACTTATAATGACCCAAACAATAGGTAGGAACATTACAGGGCCCTGGACCTTTGGACTGTGGAAGCTCTGGGCAAGACCAATGAGCACTCTCTTAGCCCATAACCGATCTGGGTACTGGCCTCAGCAGGGGCTCAGGATCATCTCAAATTTTTTGAAAGATAGGCAGTGGTTGTACCCATCAGTCCTCATCCCAGAAAGCAGTCCTGGGAACATCAGAGATAGAGAAGATTAGGGTACACATAACAGCTGAAAACCCTCAGGTTTTGCACATGGCAGCTATCCACTGTGTTCTGCTTCCCAAGCTGAATTGTCACTGCTGCCCCTTCCCAACCTAATGATATATTCCATCCTTAGCCTAGTCCCTCTCCAGATGCTAAAGCCCCACCAGCCACAATATGGTAACCTAAAAGGTCTGGGAAAACACCTCTTCTTGCTAGTGCCTCTTTCTTTCAGCATAGATTATTGGCTAACTCAAAGTCAGAATGCATTTGTATCAGAGCTTGTTTGCAGGCTGTCTTTTTGCTCTGCCACAGTTAGTATGGAAGTTAAATATCTGCAAATGGGGAACTTTGGTGCAACAGAGTCAAGTGGAGGTTGTATATCTTTCTTTGAGGTGATATGAGGGAACATAAGTGAAAGAGGCCTGTTAAACATCTAGAAACCCTTGTGCATTGCTGTAGAGGCAGAAAGACAGAGCTGCAGATGAAAACTTAACCACCTAAAGCCACTTCGGATGTGTATTTTCAAACAGGCAAATCTTACTGGTTTTGTCAGGCCTTGTAGAATTCTTAAGACGCTCTGAAAAGGAAATGAAACAACCCAACAAAACAAGCAAACAAACAAACAAAAAGTCCAACCAGAACCGATAATTCCATCAATCATTGATTCCATTTTTTCCTAGTAAATGTAAAAGGCAGTCCATTCACCTGGGGCTTTTAGAGGTTAAATGCTCAGATGCTGAAGGATTTCTATCATTTTGCTCCTCCAGATCTCAAAGTCCAAGTTTATTCCTTAATCGTGAGGAAAAGTCTACAAAGTAAGATACGCTTGTTAACAAAACATTTCTCTTCTCATTAGTCCCCATTGTTATTAGCATCACTTCATCTGCCATATGTTTCACATTTAAGCCTTGCTTTAGAAACTCCTAAATCTTGCCTGGGATGTATGAAAATAATTATGAATTCAATAAAATTTGAAGTGTAACATATTCTTGATATAATTTCCATGTTTACCATCTTGACAGATTGGTGTAGTAGAATTTCAGTTTTACTGTCTCCTATTCAAAATAACTTTAGCTCCCCTTGAGGAAAAAATTAATGAAACTAAGACATTTTAAATCTTCAAAATGTGAGATTCTTTTTGTCACAGGATGTCATGCACATGAAGATTCACAGCTATTCTGCTGAGTCACTGTCACAGCTGCATCATGTTGATTCTATTCGTTCCAATACAGAAAAACGAAGTAACACACTTCTGAGGCAGAGTATATTGGGAGTCAAGACACAGAAAGGAATTTCCTAGCATAGTCATGCCTAGTTAGAAGATACTTAAGGCATTTAAGTTTGAAATAAAAGCATCTTGTTGAACTGTCTCTGCACAGCACTTATACATGGTTTTCATGTGCAGGAAAGAGGAACCTTATAAGCTCAAACAATACCTGACTACAAGGTGTACATGCTCCTTCAAGGCCCTGGCATAACACTGTATCTGTGCCCTCTGTATGTGCTCCAGAGGACAAGGGAAGTCTTGGTCACATCAAGGAGATTGATCATGCAAATACCAAAGAAATGAACTGCAATCCCTTACCCTGGTGTCTTCAGCACACACAAAAGCTGAAAGTCCAATACTATTTTAACTGGGCAAAGTTGAAGAGATATTTAGAGAGATTTCAAAAAGCACAACAGTGTTGTGAGACCATCAGCTGAATTATAGGTACTTTCTCAAAGCACAGAATTGCTGAATGTTCTTAATGAATTAATTTCTAAGAGTGCTTATAATAAACACGTTTTTTTTTTTTTAATTAGGACTGCTGATATTTATTCCAAAATGTCAGAGGTAAACACATAGAACTGTGGGTTTCAGACCAGGTCTTTAGTTCGACAAAATTTTAAGTGCCTAAAAGTCAGCAGAGACTCCAAAAATGATGAAAGCTGGGACAGCAAAATATGGAAGAAAAAATACACAATCGGTTAAGACTGTCATGTGTATGCCATGTAGGGATGCTAAACTGTGGTGGGCTGGCCATGGCTAACGCTTAACTCCCCCCCAGCTGCTTGCTCACTTCCCTCCTCCCTAGGACAGAAGCGGAAAAGGGTAAAAAAATAAGAAGAACAGGAATAAAAAAGCATGTGGATCAATATGAAGACAGAAGGATTGCTTACTAATTACTGCTGTGAACAAAACACATTCAATTTGTGGAAAATTAACTTAATTGACCCCAGAGGAGGAGGTGCTGTGGAATCTGTTCCCTCTGCTCTGTCAGCCAAGACTCCTCCTAGAGCACAAGTCTATGAAGCAGCTAAGAAAAAATGAGAATCAGACAGAATCATAGAATCATGAAATAATTGGGGTTAGAAGGGACCTTTAAAGGTCATCTAGTCCAAACTACCTGCAGTGAGCAGGAACATCTTCAACTAGATCAAGTTGCCCAAAACCCCATCCAGCCTGACCTTGAATGTTTCCAGGGACAGGGCACCTCTGAGCAATCTGTTCCAGTGTTTCACCACCCTTATTGCAAAAAGTTTGTTCCTTATATCTAGTCTAAATCTACCCCCTTTTAGTTAAGTCATGCTTCAGTGAAATATGTTTTGGTTTATTTGTCTTTCATAAGTGTGCTTCTGTTTTGTCATCAATTGGCCAACCTCATCTTTGCAAGAACACACTCAGCTTCTGCCCTAACCTTGCCTATGCTTGAAGCATATGCTTGGAGCTTCCTACCGTGTCCCACAATCTCTGTTTTCATTGGTCGCCTCACCTGAGGCACTGCTGATTCACTCTTAGTGTCTGCTTGTCAACATGTTTTCAAGCTCTAAAGGGCATTGCACTGAACTGTGAGAGTAATTCTGGGTACCAGTGATATCAGCTGTCAGGTAAATGAAGAAAAATATGCCACAACCCATGGAGTTCAGTATTCTGAAACAGCAGGACTTGGGGTGGAAGAGGCAGTGATACCTGCACTGTCTGGTATTAACATAAAAAACATTAGCCTGTAAAGAAATGTTACCAGCTTGAGATGGTAAAGATTGATTTAGCCTCAGTTCAGTCTCCTACCTATGTGGATCTATTTTACCAGAATCATTTCTTTTTCAACACTTATCATATCTACACTGCATGTATGTGGAGCTAGTTTAACAGCATGGTCAGCAAACCTGGATGGTAGGGTCACCTGTCTGCTTCATCTTGAGTTTGTGATACATACATGCCTTGACATACTTCTCTTGACTGGAGTCAGGAGCAATATATACATTAGAAAGTTATTGTCTCTTGAACCAGCATGAATGATATAGCAGGTTTTCCTCAGACACCCATCACATCTCCTGAGGTTGCCATATGGTGGAGTTCCTGCCAAGTTTATTCCTATCCACACTCTAGTAACAAGCCCCTTTTTATATCTCTATTGGTCTTTTAAGCCTTCACACTCTTCAGGAAAGCAGACATTGGGGTACCATCCCAGTGAAGTATCATTACGATTCTTCCCTTGCACAGTTCATTCTCCCCTCCCTTCAGGATTATTTGATGACACATTTCCTTGCTCAAAACTATGGAAGCCAAAAAGAACATATGGCCCATAGTTTATAATAAACTCCTGGCAGCCTGCCTCTACGGATGTTTTAGCACATTGTGGGGACTTGATAGCTTGCAACATTTCCTTCTCAGACAGATTAATTTCCTGGTAGTTAGTGTTGGCTGTGTTGACAGCTGCAAGTTTGTGTTGGGACAAAGAGACATTTACGTGTAATGAATAGCAGTAAAATGCCTGTGTGATAGAGCTTGAGAGGTATAAGGGTTTGCTCTACGAACTGCTCTACTGGCCTTGAGACAGAAAATGAAGAGCTTTCTCTCATTGTAAACTACAAATTGATTCCCCCTTTCCATCAGATCATTGGTAAGCCTTTTTCTTAAATGCAGTGGCAGCATTCAAGTAAGTCCATCTTCAGGATAAAGGATTTCTAGTTTGTGAGCTTATGTAAAGAAATCTAGTACAGATTTTTATCCAAGGTTATAGATGATATGATAGATTTCTTCTCTAGTCATTTTTTCTTGCCTCTGAGTCACAACTTACTGCCGCATGGATTGGGCAGATGTAGCTGCATGCTAGTTTCCTCTGGGGTAAATTGTGGCAGTTCCACAAGGAGTTGCATTGAATGGAAGGGCAGCTGAACTGTGCCATATGCAGGACAGGATCTGCTTGACTTGAGTTTGAAACCACATCATATGCATCCACAGAAGACATCATTCATAAATATTCTCGTCCTTTCATATGTCCTCAAATCTGCATTTTCCTTTTACCTTTAAAGTGCTCCTACCTCTATCAAGACTCAAATTATGGTTAAGCCACTTCCCCCATAAAAAAATAAGGAGCTGGACTGGAGACAGGATTAATTGCCTAAAGGGAAGTGAACTAGACAGTATCATAGAATCATAGAATGGTTTGTGTTGGAAGGTAACATTGAAGATCATCTAGTCCAAATCCAGTGCTATGGCTAGTAACATCTTCCACTAGAGCAGGTTGCTCTAAGCCTCATCCAACCTGGATTTGAATATTTCTATGGATGGGGCATCCACAACTTCTGTGGACAACCTGTGCCAGTATCTCACTACCCTCATAAAAAAAATTCTCATATCCAGTGTATATTTATTCTCTTTCAGTTTAAAATCCCTTGTCCTGTCACTGCATACCCTTGTGAAAAGCCTCTCTCCCTCTTTCTTATAGGCTCCCTTCTCTTCTCCACACTGAACAGCCCCAGCTTTCTCAGCCTATCTCCACAAGAGGGGTGCTCCAGTTCTCTAACCATTTTCGTGGCTCCTCTCTAGACCTGCTCTAACAGGACCATGTCTTTTTTATGCTGGACAGAACTGGACACGGCACTCAGGTGGGGTCTCACAAGAGCCAAATAGAGGGACAGAATCCCCTCCCTAGATTGCTGGTCACAATCCTTTTTATGCAGTCCAGTATACAATTGGATTTCTGGGCTGCAAGTGCACATTGGTGACTCATACTTTATTTTCACCTTACTAATAAATTGAACATAGAATATCAGGGTTACAGCATATCTGCACCAACACAGCAAATATGACATAAGCCTCACATAAGACTCATGCTCTTCTAATGGAGCAACTGGAAGACAAGCAGAATAGTCTGTTGTGACTAATAAGTCCCCGAACAGCTATTCAGGCAATGGAATGACAGCCATGTGAAATGCACCTCCCAAGATTACTTTGGTCTTGGTCTTGCAAATTCCTGTTCAGGGACAGGAGCCTTTCTTTTTGCTGTTCTTATACATGAAACATGGATAGCAAATAAAGTTCAGGTTTTTTTTTTTCTTTTTTATTTATTCTAGGAAAATACTCCACCTCAGCATCTTAAACAGGACTGTGTTCTTACATAAACCCAGCTGTTCACTCTGGCAAGGTCTCAGTTCGAGGAAAAAGACTAGAGCACAGAGGAAAGCCTATTCTATTTATTGCACCTGGCTCAGGTGGTTCCCATCCTCAACCCATCCCCACCTATTCATTCCTATTTCTGACAAATTATCTTGGTTTTGGAAAATACCTCTCTGAGAATTTATGATCAGGATTATTTAACACTTCCAAGGGCAGGCAGTTTTATTACAGTGTAAATCTACAGAAAGGAGCGAATTGTAATCTCTGATGATGGAGAGGGAGAGACAAAGGACAGCAGTTCATTCCTTGGTTGGTGAATGCTGAGGGCAGGAGCCAGTAACTAGCTCTGAGCACTATCCTTGGAGAGCTGGTTCATCTGGGTCGTGTGCTGGATGCCTATGCTTCATTTGTTGACATAAATTAGCTTGGAGCAGTTTAGACTTTTGTTGCCTATTATCCACAGATGCTAAGCATAGTTTGAGGGAAACACAGACAGTATCTGCTACCTGACCTTTACCTTATAAGATTTGTCTTTCTAACTCAGCCTAGAGCAGGTTCTTTAACCTTATTCTGGTGTTATTTTCCTCCAAGAAAAGGTTTCTTTCCATCTTACAGCTACTTCCTAAAAGTGACATGTCCAGTCTCAGTGAGACACCAATGGTCCTCTGAAAAGTGAAATGATAGACACCTAATTTGGCATCTAACGTCTGTTTTACTAAGAGTATATATCCATATTTCAAACAGTTGAAGTTGATTGAATTGATTTAAAATATCAAGCCTTTTTAGAAAGTGAACCAAATGGAATTATTATTTTTGTCCTCTGCTTCCCATGGAAGCTTATTTCCCTTATTCCAACACTCTTACATAGGTGTTAGTTCACTTTGTTCTCTGAGAACAGGTGACTTGGGCCTAGGCAACAGCAACTTCCACTGAAAATCAACGTCTAATTTCTTCAGGACTCAAGTAGGATGTGGAAAACCCAACTTGACCATACAGGGGCAAAGAACGGAAGAAAATGCCCTTGAGAAATCCTGCAGGCAGGATGCCAGTCAAAAAACCATTAAAATCCCATCAAAGTAATTTGATGACATAGTGACAAAATTATATATATCTCATCTTTAACATCTCATTGTACAGAGGATCACATAGCTCCACTCAGGAAATAGGCCGTGAGTCTGGTGCTGGTTGCTCTGATGCATGCAGTCAGCACTGCCAGTGCCAATACTCTCCGGATCCTGATACCTACTGGAGTAAATTGGCAGGGCTGACAAGGGACTGGAGCAGCTGCTCTTGTGTAGGTGCAATGTGCTGTGAGTTTATTAAAGCAGCCTGCAGCCTGCTGCACTCTATGTCCCGGGCTGTGAGTGTATCAAGACACTGTTAACTGGCTCCCTGGCAACACTGATCCCTGCTGTTCTGCATAGCTGGGTGAGTAAGAAGCCTGGCCATGAGGACCGAGGTAGAAGCATCCATCATTTAAATTGTGTCTCATGGGTTATAAGGTGGATGCTAGATGCTAATGGGTATTTATTAAACTTTTCTCCTCACTGCTGTTTTTTATCCTTCTGCTTCCAAGGGGTCACTAAAGCTGCTGAGGACATACAGTGACAGATAATTGCGGAAGAAATCAAGGTATTTATAAAATTGTCCTTCATTTCCGGACTGAGCATAAAACATTCAGGTATATTTTGAAAAGACATTTTGAGGAGATGGCTATGTATAGTAATGGTACAAATTACTTGCAAAGGAGCAGGGAATTTCAGACAAAGGAAGAGACACAGTCTGAGAGTGGTGACATACTGTGATAACTATAACTGATGGTGAGGGCCTCTCTAACCCTCCTGAAAAACTGGTGTGTGTCAGTCCTGTGAGCACAGGCCTGTTTAGCCACTCCTAGGAATGCAGAGAATTAGAAGGAACCATTAAAAGTCATCTAGTCCAAACCCGCTGCCATGGGCAGAGACATCTTTCACTAGAGCAGGTTGCTCAGAGCCCCATCCAGCCCAATCTTGAATGTTTCCAGGAATGGGGCATCTGCCATCTCTCTGAGAAACCTGTTCCAGTGCCTCACCACCCTCATTTTTCTTGCATCTTGTCTAAATCTATCCTCTTTCAGATTAAAAGCATTACCTCTTGTCCTATCACCCTGTTAAAAAGTCTGTCCCCATCTTTCCTGTAGGCCCCTCTTTAGGTACTAGAAGGCTGTTAGAACACATCCCTGGAGCCTTCTCTTCTCCAGGCTGAGCAATCCCAGCTCTAATAACCTTTTTTCACAGGAGAGGTAGGCCAGCTCTCTCATGATCTTTGTGACCCTCCTCTGGACCTCCTGTAACAGATCCAGGTCTTTCCTGTGCTGAGGACTCCAGACCTGGACGCATTATGTGTCCCTCCTTAGGACAGGGGCCAATTCAGTCTGTGTTAGTACAAAGCATCTTGCTGTCTGTGGCGTGGGGGTCTGTTCAATCCTCTGTGGGAATAAATGCATTTTTTTTTCCTGGAGCAGGGACCTTTGCCACCCTCCTTAAGAATCAATATGTTTTTTGGATCAGGGGCCTGTTCAGCCCACATTTGCATATAGGGCCTTTCTATCTATCTGTGGAGCAAGACAGTTCAGAATGATCTGAACACTAACCTCCTACAAAAATTTCTGTCAAAGAACTTTGGTAGTGCCTCAAAACATTTCTCAATAATTTCCATTTTAATTATTTTTTGTTGTAAAGTAAAATAATCAAATTTTATTGGATGATTTGTAAAGAGGATTCTGATAAGCTAATGAGTGAGGAGGCAAAGGATTTTAGGAGGAAGCTCTCCTGGGATGACCTGGTATGGACAAAGGACAACATGCCTTTGTACAGACTGGAGAACAGAATCACTCATACACTGACACATTAGTTATGCAAGCAGCAACCAGCTCTGATGACAAAAATGAGACCTAAACAGTGGGTGATTCTGCAGTGGAGGAGGGCACGCCACTGAGGTGATCTTGTGTCTGCAAACATGCCTGTGCGATCACACGGAAATCAATGCGGTTGCATGGCTACCACTGAGGGCAGCCTTTGGCACAGCGTTCCAAAGAGGTCAGTCACACAATCAGAGCAGTTACATCACATGTATTAAATAACATTTGGACAAATCAGAATCAAAGGAGCAGCTCACTCAAAAGATGCCAGCCTTAATTTCTGAGTGCCTCCTTTGCATATGACCTCACAGCTATGCGCCTGAATTATAAGTACTCAACTGCATACTTACATGTTTCTTCTTTTGGTCCATTACTGAGTATCTCTTGGACATGTTTTGTATGAGTTGAAAGGGAAAAATGTTTAAGGGTGAAGGTTTGGAGGGAGAGGCAGAGAGAAGAACTTGTTAGGGCCTTGTTGCAAGATTGTAGTGGGTTGACCCCACCTAGCAGGTAAGCTCCACCCTGTTGCGTCCCAAGAGGGATGGGAGAGAAAGTCAGAAGAACAAAAGCAAGAACACCTCATGGACTGAGATAAAGACAGTTTAATAAGTACAAAGCAAGGCAGTACATGCAAGCAAAACAAAAAAAAAAAAGGATTAATTCACTACTTCTCATCAGCAGGAGAATGTTCAGCCATCTCTAGAAGGCAGAGCTTCATTGTCTGCAATGGTTACTTGGGAAGACAAATGTCAGACATCCCATTTTCTTTGTCTTTCTCTGAGCTTTCATAGCTGAGCATGTCAACATAGGATTAGAACAGCCCTTTGGCTGGCTTGGGTCAGCTGTCCTGGTTGTGTCTTCTCCCAACTTCTTGTCCACTGCCAACCTACTGGGGAGGGGAGAGTAGGAAAAAGAAAAGGCCTTGGCACTGGACAAACATGTTTCAGCAATAGCTAAAATATGTTATCAACACTGATTTGACCACAGATCCAAAACAGCGTCCTCCAGGCTGCTATGAAAATTAACTTCATCTCAGCAGACCCAGTATGAAGGTTCATTCTTTTTCTTCTAACATAGTTGGTAGCACAGCTAATGCTATGAAACACTGCTGACAGCTGCCTTAGACAAGCTCTACCAAAGTGTTCTCCCATGTCTGCTCACACTGATCCCTTTGCAGCCAGGAGGCTGCATTTTAATCCCCAGAAGCTGCAAGAGCAGAGAGACTAAGAGTGTATCTTTACTGACAAGTAGCTGGCAGGGGACCTGCCTTTCAGTTCTTAACATTTTGCTTTCAAAATATTTTGGTTACTTTACCATCCTGTTTACCCAAACTCAGTTAATCAAAATTCTTAATTAAATAAGGATTAATTTTACCCTCAGGACTTGACAGTACTATTTCCTGGATCCAGAAATCCAGAAGTCAATATCCCTTGGACAGCTTCCCAGCACTGCACTTGGAGAGAGCCACACTGCAGCTTGCTGAAAGCCAGTTATGCTCCAAGATCCCACACATCCCACACATAATGAGGATAGCAGAGCTGGCTTTACAACTTTGGTTTCTTGACAAGTGTTTAATTCAGCAAACTCCCAGTTTCCTCCTTAGGTTACCTGAAGGTATATCTCAAAATGCTCTTCCAGACTCTGAGCATTTTAATGCACTTGAGTTCCAAAAGACTGTATCTATCTGAACGCTTTCTTGCCTTCCTGTATATCTCACCTGAAAAGGGAGCAGCACATGCAGTATCTGCAGTTAAGGCATCTTTCACTACTTGTGCCTTTAAAGCACAGAATAGCTTCTAATACTGAATTTCCAGTAGCATGTTGTGACTAGGAAGGTCCTTGCTTTCAATTTGTTTCAATATACAGGAAATAAGATGATTCAGCAGTAGCTTCTGCTGGGAAAATTCATTTGGAGTGACATCCTTTCAATTGCAGTGCTTCTCTTCCATGGGATGTCGTTAATGAGGTTGTCCTGCATACAGATAGCCAGGATTGTTTTGCAGATTTTTTAATAATAGGAATGTCCAAGATGTATCTAATCTTATGTATGATGTAAACCTTATGTTTATAAAGGCATAAATCTCAGTTTAAGCTCCAACAGTATCTACTTTCCCCACAATGTGATGTGGCTAGGTGTAATTAGCACTTTCCTCAGGGCTTGAGTCGCTCATGTATTAAATACATAAAGGTGAACATGTTTTATTCTAGTTTTAACTAGAATTAAAAATAGAAAAATATTAAAATAATAACCAACTGAATTTCAGAGTTGTCCTGATTTTTAAAAAAAAGCCTGTCGTGCATGATTTTGAAAGCAAATTACTTATATGACAGTTTTACTCTTAGTATCAGACATTCTCTACATTACCTTCTGTGTGGACAATTGCTGGTTTTTACCTAAAACAATCACAATGAAGTGAATACCATACATAAATGTCATTTGAAAATATCTTCCAGTGTATTTGCTTCTCTTTGTTTTGGGTCTTCTTTTCTTGACTTCTTTGCATGAAGAGCTCCATCTATGTTAGGCAAGGTTAGAATTTTGTCATGATAGATGATAGCTGAAGTTTTCAGAAATTTTGCCAAATAAGCATACACTGAGAGATGTTAAATTCAAATGTTTTGGAAACAAAGTTTTGAAGCCTATGAAGCAAATCTCAGCCTGCCAAATAAATTTAGCTGTTACACATATGCTACATAGGTTACAGAAAAATTATTTTAAATGTTTTACAGATTTTTTCATGCTTAAGATATTCAAACTTTGTGCCTTCTCAGACCTGTAATTAGATGCCTCCATTTTAAATTAACACAAGAATTTAAGCTTAAAAAGGATGCAAAAACCCTCCTCCAAAGTGATGTTTCTATATTGAAAGTATCCATTTCCAGGACAATAGCCTGACATTTTCGGCTTCTAACAAATATAACATGTCCCCTTCAGCAACTCAGCCTCTCTGATTCAGCATGCAGAACACTCTCCAGACTTACAGGATGACAAGGCTCCAGACACTGAAACTGGTATACTGGAAACATGTTACTAGCCCAAAAATGAGTGTTAATCATCTTGCAGCAAAGCTGATCAAAAGAAAAATTCACAGTAGGGAGAACTCATTTATCCACAAGGACAAATAGAACACCTTTTTCTCACATGAAGAATTTTTAAAAGGTTGTTTTTTATTCTGCCCAGAAGATTGGAATATCAGAAAAGAAATGGATTAGCAAACAAATGTGACTAGAATCAAAGGGAATGTAATTTTCCTATTTGACATGTGACTGCTAATTTTTCTTGGAAAGTTTCTGCTATTGTGAAACCTTAGAGAGTTCCTCTGCTTTTGTCTTCTGGTTCTAGGGAAGTTTCTTGTGGAACTCCATCAAAGAAGGAAAGTAACACAAGCACATAATGAACAATTTCCAAGAAAAAAGGAGCATGAAACTGCTATGTATTAAATGCACTGTTGGCAGCAGTGCACCCAGACATGCAGCATAAAAGTACAGGAGAAAAGAATCATAAGGGCTTACAGAATACACTGGTATTTCAATGTAACAAGCATTTATTGTCTTAGACAACTTTCTACAGAAGCGGTGAAAAAAGATCCAAAGGCATTTATGCAGAGCAAACTCTTAAACCTTGTCAATAATAATTATTAAAACCTAAAGCTGGCCTCACTACTAAATGAATTGGAAGGAGGTTTCCAGCTGCATGTTGTTTTCAAAAGACAGGAACAATCTGAAACTGGATACTGCAAATAGCAACAGTGCAAAAAAGTTAAAGGTGTCATTTTTCAAAGAGTGACGATTCAGGTATGTTCTATTTCATCGGTTTTGTCAGAAGGAGGGGAAAGTAGGGCAAGTGGTATTACATTTTAAAAGGGTACTTTTAAGTAAAGTCTCTCTGATATTTTTAAAGAAACAAGTGCCATTTCTTTCAGTGAAAATTATTTGTTTGCCCATAATTTACCAGGTACATTCCTTCCAGAAAATAATAACGTTAACACTAATGTTTTACCTTTCTTCATGTGGCACCCGCTCAAGATTTACTTCTAGCTCCAAAGATTATCAGCAAAGTGACCACTGGGTTGAATTTTAGCAACAGCAACTGATGGCTGCTGTCATCGCACCTGATAGTTCTGCAGTAACAGTTGAGTACAACTCTGTTGCCTGTAATGGTCTGACGGGTTTGGTTTTTTTCCCAAAAGTATTTATAACTGACATGGTTTCTGTTCCTGGGGATCACCCAAATGTCTACCATAAAAATGCATTGTCTGGGGTGACACCGGGAAATGTACATAAGAACATGTTTTTCTTCATTCAAGCTGGTGACCTCACCTAATGGGATTTATAGCTGTGCTGAAGGAATTGTTGGCAGGGAAAGAATAAGAATGGGCAGAGACCATAAAGTACATCGCAACGTTACACTTTGTGAAGAAGATTATCCCTTAACAGGGAATCTCTTCGATTCCCTGTTAAGCTTCCTGTGCAGTTCTGACGAAGATTTTGCAGGAAAATATGCACGAAATGAGTAATCTGAGCTTCTATCCAGTGCACACTGAAAAGCTCTGAGGGGAGCTATTGCATCTAGCATGTTTCTTCCAGGCTTAGTTCAAATTCCTTTCCTCTGACAAGTCTTTGTTCTGCGGGAGAGCAGGTTTTTCCTAGGGCAAAAGCACTAGCGAGGCACTGGCACAGGTTGTCCAGAGAAGTTGCGGATGCCCCATCCCTGGAAATGCTCAAGGCCAGGTTGGATGGGGCTCTGAGCAACCTGGTCTAATGGAAGGTGTCCCTGCCCACGGCAGGGGAGTTGGAACAAGATGGTCTTTAAGGTCCCTTCCAACCCAAACTGCTCTATATTACTGGTAATATGATTCCTTTAGTGTTTGCTTCTGGGTGTGATCAGCTTGCATGAATAGAGAGGCATAAATAGACCCAATGTACCTGAGTGATGGGATTAGTATCTGTCACATAAATTTTTTTTGCTGTTTTGATTTTACAGTTTTTCAAACTACAAAAAGCCATGGAGATAAGACATCAGGGTGACATCTAATTAAAGCACCCCGAAGTTTTGAGAATGGATGAAAATCTTTACATGTACGAACAATATATTCAAATTTCTTTTTTTTAATTACTTTCTTACTTTTGAAAATAATTAGGTTTTGTATTAAGGATTTTTGTTTGCTTTCTTGCTTTTTTCACCCTTAAGATTTCTGATGAAGAAACTAAGATTCCATGGCATTCATCTGGCTCCAAGGCCTAGGATTTTAAACAAAAGAGCAAAACCCATGACTTTTGAGAGAAGCTTCATATAATCATCTGGTGTACCTGTGCACAAATAATTTGAATGACACAGTGTGGATGGATTACATGGTAGTTAAGAAGCAACTTGTGTTGAAGTTTAACCTGATCTGTTTGAATAGAGTTTGTACCACACTGATAGTTATATGAGCTACTTTGGCTAAGCTGACAGATATAAACTGGTTAGGGTGAGGTTAATGTTTCATTTATTGCACTCCCTTCATACCAGTGTGAATATGGCAGCAGTAGAGACATTTAGTCCCTGGTTTAGTTTGCTGCTATTGCAGACATTTGTTGCGCAGAAACTTGTTCACAAACAGAATAAGCTTCTAGATTTATACCAGCTGTGAGTTCATCTCTGAAACACTGAGGACTAAAGTGTCAGATCTCACTCAAGTGAGATTCTTAACAGTGGCAGAGGATAATTTAGAAATGAGTCCAAATTGGAAGAGAACAGAGAAAATGCTATCTGATCTGGGAAAATGTATTGCTCAGAAATTCTAGGACTCATGCCTGATTGACTAAGGATAGGTAAGTCCGCAGAATTAATGTGTGATTTTACTACTCACAGGGACCTATCAAACATCCTGGATGCATGGGAAAGATGGAGGAGGAATAATCAAGGGAATAAAAAATACATTGCTTAAAAAACAGTGAAAAACATACACTCTGTGTCAATTACATTATTTCTAGAAGGAAAATAATTTCCTTCTCTTTTCTTCAGTGCAAAATTTTGTCACTTTTTTTTCTTTATAAAACTACTATCCTCTAAGCTCCTTTCTCTCCACGTCAGAGCAATTTAAAATAATAATAATAATAATAATAATAAAATCTAGCTTAGCTTATTGCATTCCATAGATATTCTCATGTATTGGAAATTTTGCTCTGTGCTGCTAGGTTTAAAATTTGATTTATTTGAAATGCACTGCATTTCTAAAAATTAAATCTGACAAACTGCTGGAGTACCAGGAAATCTGTATAAGCAAGTTACAGCTGAACCTGAACATCATATGGCCTCTCCCATTGCCTCATGATCTCCTCTTAAAGACAACAGTGTTATAGTCCCACACAAGTATTAAAGGGTATATAGGAAGTGGTGACAGAGCAGGTTAACATATACAGTATCTCTAAATATCAGTAGTAGTGACTAAATGGAATATCCAGGGCCTCATCCAAGCCTCAAATGACACAGATAGAAATTGTTTTTCTGATGGCAGGAAGGAAGTCCTATGCCTGGAAAGCTGGTAGGGAGGCTTTTCACGTGAAGAGCTACTGTGGGGATGCTGGTGGGCAGCAGTTTTTGCTCCAGCTGGGACAGAGATCACAGCTGTTTGGGGAGAGGGGGAGTAAGGTTTAAGATAGAATATAGGATCCCTCTTTGAAAGGTGAGGCTAGCAAAGCAGAAAGTGATGAAGATGGAGTTCAAGTTGGAGGGGAGGAGTAATGGTCAGGACATGAGATGGGTACTCAGGTATATTGGCATTTTAAGGGAGGCACAAGGAGATGAAAGCTGTCTGTAAGGCTCTGTATGCCCATCCCATTTCATCTCTGAGGAGAGGGGATGTGCAGGAGTCCTCATTAGACTGCTACTGAGGACACCTTCCACTCACCACAAATGCCTAACATTTGTGGTGAGTATGCAAAAGCACACTCCCCCACACAAAAGCAGTGTGCTCCTGCTTTTGGGGGGAGCACACTTTTGACTGACAGTTTTCTTTGCCTTCCTGAAGAACTGAAACTTCTATGGTTTTACCATGTCATTTTGGCATTAGGTCTTACCTCCTTCCTTTTCCTTCCTTCCTGTAGAATATTTATAGAAGATTATGCAACTTTGACTTCAAAACATGAAATGATGGAAAAGCTACCATGCATGGATTCTATCTGGACTAACAATGATTAGAATGATAAGTCTTTGAGTATACTAAAATTAAATGATTGGATATACATATATTGATAAAAGATGTGCTTTCTCTTCACTCATAAACAAGATTTTGGGTGCCAATAGTGGCAAAAGGTAGAAAAAGCCAGAGATGATTATATGTTTGATCCCTGCATGGCCCCTTCACTTAAGAGCTGGACTCTGTCATGCTTCTAGGTCACTTCCAACTCAGAAAATTCTCTGGTTTTGTGAAATCCCTGATCCTACATTTACTTTTGTCCTTGCAAACCGACTGGTTTTGCTCTGTATTCTGAAGCCGATTCGGATATAAAATCACCCATATTTTCCCTTTTTTCTTCACTACCACTAGCTTCAGGGCCCGTTACCACAAGCTCCATCCCAGCCCTGAGGAATCAAAGTGAGGAAGGAGACTGGAAACAATGACCTGAGATCCCCAGTAAACTGGGCTAATGGAAATGAACATGCTGAGAAGTCCATCACCCTGTCTCTGACACTGGCCAGCACTGAGTGAGCTGGGACCGTGAGCACTACCAAGACACTGGCAAAGGATAATTTACCATCTTGTACATGATGAAGAATAGTCCTGCCTGTGGACATTTTTCAAACCCTTTACTTAGTTCCTGATGTTTCTTTCACCGTCATGGTAGTCAGAAAATCCTCAGTGACTCACTGAAGTCTGAAGTACACCATTTTGCAGAAGAGCACAGGCCAAAGAAACCAAGCGTTTCATCTCAATTACATCAAGAAAGGAAAGAAAGACAAAAAGAGAGAAAGACAGAAAGACAGAAAGAAAGAAAGAAAGAACAATAACATGCAGGGACTGCTTGGGGTGATCATAGTCATTACTGCTTTGGTACCCTAATAAAACTATCTAGCATTAGTTTTCATTCTGGGATTACAAAGTACAGGTTTGTACTCATAATCCATCAGTGTTGTACTTACTTTTCACTGAAATTTGTTACAAATAGATTTTTTGAAAACCCTGTCAGCATTATTACTATTTGCTTTCTTCATCACTCTTTTCTGAGAAGTGGCTAAGTAGCTCAAGACACGCTGCTAACAAAAATTTTAATTTTAATGATTTGTGTCAAATTTTGGGTTTAGCACAGAAGTTCCTCTTTCCAAGTATTTATTCTGCAAACTACATACATACTGCAAGTTACTCCTTGACTTTTTGATTTTTTAAAGATGGAAAATATATGTAGGTTTACATACTGCATGTAGGGAAAAGACTACAAGAGTCATTACTTTTTCCTCTTTTCTGCTTTAGTCATATTGAAGTTAGACTTCAGACAAAGTCAAGCTGAAAACTTGTCCTACATTTTCCTGGACAGCCATTATCTTAATGTATATTTAAAATCAATAGAAAAGTGCAAGGACATTTGTAGGACATTTTAATTATAGTCAAATCCATGTAGGCATATTTATTCATATGTATGAAAAAAATCAAGTTCCTCTCCGGTTTGGAAAGAGCTTTGGTATTGTAGTAGACCATGAGCAGCCACAATGAAAATGCTGAAGATGTTCAGAAAGAGGCATCTTGTAAGAGAGTGGATTTTCAGACCACTCTGAGTAGAACACGCAACTGGGTGGAATTAGATTAAAATAAATGTGTACTTCAAAGTAATGACAGACTTTCCTGGCTACCCTATTCCATTAGAAAAACTGCTATTAAGGAAGGAGACTTACTAAATATTGCAGTGCTTATTAAACTTGTCAGCCCACACAGGCCTTCTTATCTCATACAGTCATCTGACGTTTTAAATACCCCTTGGACTGCCTACTCTAATGTTCTCTTGAGCCTCACTGATTTGTTTGAAGGGAATATTTAGTGTTTGATTAGCAGATGTATTAAAAAGTGGAACAGTGCTTTTATTGCCCTATGGGAAGGATGACTGTAATCAACTTGAGATTTAAAATTCTTCCAAAGACAGTATTAACACATTAAATATTCAAATTACAGACTTTCTGTGTCTATCACTGTGGAGAGATGGTTTATATTATGAAATAGTCCATAAAATAAGGTTTCTTAAAAGACTGTAAAATCTCTGTCTGTAATTAGAAGTTTGTGAAATTAACTAGAGGAAATTGTAAATTTTAACCAACAGCAAACTTTTTGCCCCAAGAAGAAGAAGTCAGTCAAGGGTAGTCAGCTTCATATTATGGGAGCTACTTTAGCAAAAGACCTCATCCATCACAAATTTGTCTTCCCATCCTTTTGATACAGTTAGAAAAATCAACAAAATGCTAGAACACTTTGGTCAAGGAATGATGTAATTTTCATATGTACCATATATAGAATTATAGTTCTAGGTGCTCTGTTCAAGATCTGAAGATCTGTTCAAGGTCTGTTCAAGCGGGAAGATCTTCAAGCTTGTCTCATGCTCCTCACTGGTGTCAGCACAACAACTCACAGGCCTGCAGGGATGTTTGGAGCCCTGAGGAAACCACTTAAGGGGCCTAAGAAGTAACCAGAAATCCCCATTTCCCATGGGAGAAGTTCTGAAAAGCTGTGGCAGGTCAATTACCACTTCAAGTTGGGTAAACCTAGTAAACCCTGAGAAAGGATTGTGTGGTTAGAGCTGTCTTCCCACACAGTTAAGAATAAATACAATCTGTGTGTTCAGACAAAGCAAATAGGTCAAGAAATGGGTGGGAAGCAGTGGCTGGAGATTTGTGTTTGGAAGCTAGATGAAAAGGTTGGGGATGGGATGGAAGGGGAGCAGAGGGGAGGGGAGAGGGCAAGCAGCTTGTGTTCATGTGAACATAAGATTTTTCATGCTCCCCAAAATGTGTTCTATCATCATGGAGCCTGTGGACTGCACTACATCATTCTCCCTGCTCCACTCTCATCAGAATTCAAAGTTCTTGTTCAAAACTGTCCTGTCTTCTTTTTATCTTGCAGCTGAAACTTTTAATTTCTCCCTCTGACTCACTAGTATCACCAACCCTTCGATGTCCTTTTCCATGCTCCTTCCCATCCTGTTAGATCATCCTGACTCTTAGCAGAATTAGACCACCTAAAGTGCACAGACGGTAATGTACAGATGGGAAGGTACAGTAAGCCCCAAAGCTGATAAACTCTCCAGCACATACGGCTGCTCACTTTCTTTGCATTGCAGTTCCCTTCTGCTGAATTAAAAGCCATACTCCCTCATTGCCTTCCCATCCTGCCCCTATGTTTGCACTGTCTTACTGGTCTGATGCCTTTATTCTAGCTCCTGTGGTCTTCTTCTCACCTCCCACTAATGCTGGTGCAATAACTTTGCATGATCTTTGGCACATTCCCAGCCACTTACATTGCTCCCTGTACTTATCTCACGCATTTTCCATCTTCCCTTACCATCTTTCATCACACCATTTTTAATTGGTGAATATCTTTAGCCCCAGGCTACATATGCATGCAAGATCCATGTGTTCAGTTTTTACTAGTTATCTGTTAGTCTGATCAGGATATCTCCCAGTCTTCACCACCTCATCTATGTCAGGTTGCAGAAACCTTGTGGCAAGCTTCAGTCTTTCATCATTTCTTTAATGGGCTGCAGGCAACTCTTTCATTACCCAGCTATTTATCAGTCACAGTCTCAAGCTTTCTGTTACTTTAGCTATACAGTCACAATAAACAAGCTTTATGATTTCAGTGCCTGCATGACACTGTGTTAGTCTTCAACCAAGCCACTGGGATACTCTCAGAAGCAGATCTGTTTCCTTCTCCTCATTCATACTTCTGGTCTCACTGAATCCAATTCTGTCTTCACTTTCTCAGGCACAATTTTCAGACGTTACCACGTCACTTTTTAAATGTGTTCTCTTTTTTTGAGCTGCAGCATCTGAGACATATGATAAATACGTACAGATAAAACAAAAAATTGCCTCTTTTATTGTCCATTCTCTATCTGTCTATCTATCAATCTATCTTGCAGCAAATAACATGTATGCATCTTCATTATTTCAGTCTGATCTTTTATCTTTCTTATCTATACACATCCTCATTTTGGGCTAGACAGTACTTAATATCAGCCCAAAGAACTGAACTACAATAATACCCAATGACATTAGTAAGGTTTCTTAAAAGCTGGAAGGTGTGGCAGTAGCACTGGAGAATTTCCATCATAAACCATGGTCTGCTTGTAAAAACCAGTGGCCAGTCACTGCACAAACATACCTGAAAAAGCTAGTACCTACCTGCCTCCTCAAAATAGCACCTAATGATGGGATTTACCTTCTCTAACTTTACTCATTCTAAAAGCTAAGTCCCAAACTAAAGTAGTAAAAGAGAAACTAGCATCTCCAGAGGAGAGTTCATCCTATTCTGAAAGAGATGTCTAAATAGAAACTAATCAACTGTGAGGTATGATGTTGGTCACTCTCTTTGCCAAAGGATAATAGATGACTAGAGGACTGTCCTGAATGACACACTCAAGACCAAGATGGGTAAAGTTAAACAGATGAACAGTGTCTCAAGAGTCTGGGCATCTGACATCCTTAGCACAGCAGGGCACAAGCAATCCAAGAGGTTTCTGGAATATGTTGATGATAACTTCCTTCTCCAATTAATGTGGGAACCAACGAGGAGAGGTGTTATGCTGGACCTTGTTCCCTGATGCTATGCTGAACCTTGTTCTCACCAACAAGGAGGGCCTGGGAGGCAATGTGGAGCTCAAGGGCAGCTTTGGCTGCAGTGATCATGAAATGGTGGAGTTCAAGATCCTTAGGGCAGTGAGGAGGGCACAAAACCAGGTCACTGTCCTAGACTTCAGAAGAGCAGACTTATGTGTCTTCAGGGTCAAAGCACTCAAGAGAAGATGAGCCCAAGAAATATTCAAGGATCACCTTCTCTAAGGTCAGGAATGATGCATCCCAATAAAGAGGAAATCATGCAAAAATGCCAGGAGATCTGTGTGCATGAAAAAGGAGCTCCCAGACAAACTCAAACAAAAAAGGAAGCCCACAGAGGATGGATGGAAGGAAGGACAGGTAGCCTTGGAAGAATTGTCCCAGAGATTGTGTGAGCATCCAGGGGTCAGATTAGGAAAGCTAAAACACTGAGAGAATTAAATCTGGCCAGGGACATCAAGAGCAATAAGAAAAGCTTCTACAGGTATGTGAGAGATAGAAGAAAGAGTAGGGAAAATGTGCACCCTCTCCAGAAGGAAATGAGAGACCTGGTTACTGAGGATATGGAAATGGCTAAGGAAATCAAGGAATTTTTTGCCTCAAACCAGCAAGTGTTCCAGCCACAGTTCAAGTCATAGAAAGCAAAATCAAGGACTGGGAAAAACCATGCACTGCAGGAGATCAGGTTCGAGAACATCTACAGAACCTGAAGGGGCACAAGTCCATGTGACCTGATGAAATGCATCCAGAGGTCCTGAGGGAACTGGTGGAGGAAGTGGCTAAGCACTATCTGTCATGTTTGGGAAGTTGTGGCAGTCTGCTGAAGTTCCCACTGACTGGAAAAGGGGAAACACAGCTTCCATTTTTCAATTGACAGGCCAGTCAGTCTCACCTTGATGCCCAGCAAGATCATGGAGCACATCCTCCTGGAAACTATGCTAAGACACATGGAAAATAAGGAGGCAATGTGTGACAGCCAATATGGCTTTACTAAGGGCAAATGATGCCTGAAAAATCTGGTGGCCTTCAGCAGTGAGTTACATCATTAGCATTTTACACTGCCCCACATGACATCCTTGTCTCTAAACTGGAGAAACATGGATTTGACAGGTGGACCACTCAGTGGATTAAGGAATTGGCTGGGTGGTCACACTCAAAATTTTTGCAGTCAGTGACTCAATGTCCACAAGGAAAGACAAGTGATGTGTGACATTCCTCAGGGTTTGGTACTAGGGCTGTGTTGTTTAACATCAATGTCACCAATATGAATGGTGGATTGAGGGCAACTTCAGCAGCTTTGCCAAAAACACCAAGCTGTGTTGTGCAGTGCTGGAGGGAAGTGATGCCACCCAGAGGGATCTGGACAGGCTTGAGAGGTGGGCCTGTGCAAATCTCATGAAGTTCAACAAGTGCAAGGTTCAGCACCTGGGTCAGAGTAATCCCAAGCGCAAACACAGGCTGAGCAGAGAATGGACTGAGAGCAGCCCTGAGGACAAGGACCTTGGAGTGTCTGTTGATGAGCAGCTCAACACAACTTGACAACAACAGAATCACAGAATAGTCAAGGAAGGAAAAGACCTCTAACGTCATCAAGTCCAAGCATCAACCTAGCACCACAATCATGTCCGCCACTCAACCATGTCCTCAAGTGACATATCCACACTTTCCCATATCCATGTGTGCTTGCAGCCCAGAAAGCCAGATGTATCCTGCTCTGTATCAAAAGCAGTGTGGACAACAGGTGATTCTGCTCCTCTGCTCTTCTCTGATGAGACCCCACCCTAAAATATTCTGAAGACCCTCAGTACAGGAAAGACATGGACCTGTTGGAGTGAGACCAGAAGAGGGTCATGGAAATCATCAGGAGGCTGGAGCATCTCTTCTATGGAGACAGACTGACAGTGTTTGGGTTGTTAAGTCTGGAGAAGTCTCTGAGACATTAGGACCTTCTAGCCCTAAAGGTAGGCTACAGGAAACCTGGAGAGAGAGCTTTTAGAGGGATATGTAGTGATAGGACAAAGGGGAATGACTTTAAACTGAAAAAGGGTAGGTTTAGATCAGATATAGGGAAGGAATTCTTTGCTGTCAGGGCAGGAGCCACTGGCACAGGTTGCCCAGAGAAGCTGTGGATGCCCAGTCCTCGGCATTGTCCAGGACCAGCTTGCATGGGGCTTTGAGCAATGTGGTATATTGGAAGGTGTCCCTGCCCATGGCAGGGGGGCTGTAACAAGATGCTCTTTAAGGTCCCTTCCAACCTAAGCCATTCTGTGATTCTATGAATAAAGAAGATTTTATTTCAAAGTCATTATGTCTTTTTTTGCTCCCTACCTGTAAACATTAGCATTCTTTGTAGCTGTGGTACTCCATAACATAAGGGCAACCCTGCACTACAGAACAGTGAAGGCTGGCTTTGGTTGTTTCGCAATCAAATTCACAGTGACTTCTCTAGCTAGCAATAAAAGCACCTACCACCCACTCCAGGAATAACATTTGACCAGCTTTATATTCCCTAACAAGCAGTGAGGGTCTTCTGACATTTGCAGAGTTTATTATTTCATTTGTTACTGAGTTTATTTGTCAACAAAGACAAAAAATGTTACTTTACAGTACATTCACCTAAATAATACTTAGCTCCAGCTGGTTTAGTCCTTTTTTTTTTTTCATGTTCTGTGAAAGAAGGTTAAACAAGAGGAGCAGAACTTTATTTTGACCTTAGGGTGTAGTGTTATAAAATATTATATAAAAGATAGATATGGACTTGTCAGAGTCAATTACAAAGTCGCATTGAAGTTAGAAAGCTCAGCTGAGCTGATAGCCAGCCCACACAGTAGTGAGTCATTTTTGCCCCATCACACACGAAAGCACGCAAGTAAGGCATGTCAATAGTGCGTCATACACATCTCACCAATGGCTGCAGCTCCACTTCTGGACAAAATAAAGTTACTCACTGCACTCAGCTTCTCCTGAGATTCCAATAGCCCATGCTCAGGATGTCACACTGACATTTCACAAACACAAAGAAGTTACTTCTGTTCTGCTCAACCAACTCAGTTCTGTATAAATGCATCAGCCAGAAAAAAAGAAAAAGGAAAGAAAGTGCAGGCTTGCTGCTTCTGATTGAAATGCCTCTGTTTAAAACCATTACCAATTCAAATGTGCTATTATTTAATATCTAAAGTAGAAAACTAAAATTATATTTAATGAGCGTGAAGATTGCAGAGGGACCTCAGGCATCTGGCCATAAGCCCACACAATATATGTTTGCCAGTGTGTTATATCAACAAGAAGGACAAACCAGTGTCTTGGTAAACAAGAAAGGCTTGATTCAATTGCCCACACAGAAACATCTAATGTCATTTAGGGTGTGCCATGGTGCCTGGTACAGACACCCAAGGCTGTCACAGCACCTAGAAAAGGCTTGTGACCACCAGTAAGGCAGCCTTTACAGCATCTCAAGGGCCACAAGTTGATGTTAAGGGAGCCAAATTGATTTCTAATGCAAGTGGACCCTTCTTCTATAAACAAATGCATCAGTTTGCAGTGATTGTATTTCCAACATCCAAATGACATGCCCAACCTACTTCTCATAGCCCTGACCCTTCCACCCCAGGTATGAGTCTTGACAAGCTGAGATGCTGTGGGGGAACTGACACATTTGCACAGAATTGATATGTAGAGCCCATGTACTTCTGGCAAAGCATCTGGATGTCAAAGATGGTTCTCAGACAGCCCCAGACACCCATGTTGAAATAACTGAACTGTTTTCCGTGTCTAAGTTTCCATTTTAGCCAATGGATGAACTACTACTAATAATATTAATATTAATCAGTGCATGAGCAGTACAGTGAATGTAAGCTACTGAGCACTTTAGAGATGCCTGCTGTTGGGTGATTTTCACTGTTCTCTGTTCTTCTTTGATTGCTGTGGGAGCTCAGACTCTTGTCTCATCTCCAAACACCCACGTGTCGATTTCTGCCTCTGGATGTGCATCCTACTTAGTTTCTATACTGCATTTCCCCAAATACAAATGAGGATAGTAATAGCTGGCCTTTATTGGTGTCATTGTGGAGAACATTCATTAACAAATCAGAAGTAGAGCTATCATGGTACTGTGAGTGCAGCACCATGAGCAGCTGAAGAGCACAACTGATTTAGGTGGCTCGCATTCAGTAAGTTCACTGTTCAAGAGTTCTCCGAGCTTTTATAGGATGAGATACCTACAAGTATTTGTAACGCACAGAAGTTACTAGAATCACCTTTTTGGGCTTGGATGGGGATGGACCAGGCAGTCTACCAAGCTGCGCAGTCTTCCAAATCCAGTTTCTAATTTCCTGCAAACATCGGGCCCTTGGACAGCTAGATTGAGGAAGTATGCATGCTCACACACAGCCCTACCCTAACTTAGGACAGCACCATGGCTTGTGGTCAGCTGGATAATGCTTCCCAAGTAACCACAGCATGCAGCTTGAGAAATATTTCTCAGATTTTTGGAGATGTGAAGCATAATATTTTTTTTTATTCCTCATTTAGGACACATGATGAATAAAAAACCTCCATATGATTCTTTGCTGAAACGTTCTCTACTTTTATCATGATGTCATGGTTCTGCTCCTTAAATTAAAGGGGGAAGCAGAACATAAAAATTTGATATAATGGGGAAATTAAACACTTTCCTTCCTAATTGCACTTCTATCAACTTCTGCTGAAAGACTCTTGCAATTTCCTCCTATTATTAAAATAACATAACAATTTTGTTACCCCAGTTATCAGGAAATCTTCAGGGTTTTTTTATTTCTTTTGCTCACTGGGTATGACAACAAAGAGAAAGAGAGAAAAATTACTACAGAAAGCATTGTACAGCTGAAAATTGCTTTTTCATTCAATGGGGACAAAAATTTTCACATTCACAGAGTCATGTAATAGTTTTAGTTGGAAGGGATCTTAAAGACCATTAAGTTTCCAATTCCTACGTCAGGGGCAAGGGCACCCTCCCCTATATCACGTTGCTCAAAGCCCCATCCAACCTGACCTTGAACAGTTTCAGAGATGGAACATCCACAGCTTCTCTGGACAACCTGTTCAAGTGCTGCAACGCTCTCACAGTAATTTTTCTTTTCTTTTATCTTGTCTAAACCTATGCTCTTTCAATTTGAGGCTGTTCTACCTTGTCCTATCACTACATGCCCTCATAGCCCCCGTTAGGTACTGGAATGTTCTATGAGGTCCCCTGGAGCCTTCTCTTCTCCAGGCTGAACAACTCCAGCTCTCTCAGCCTGTCTTCATAGCAGAGATACTCCAGCCCTCTGATCATGGCCCTCCTCTGGACTCACTCCAACAGGTCCATGTCCTTCCTGTACTGATGGCTCCAGAGCTGGGCCCGGTACTCCAGGTGGGGTCCTACCCGGAGAGTGCGTTAAAAGAGCAGAATCCCCTCCCTTCAGCTGCAAAGTTCACATTATAAGGCTGAACATGTCATAAATCCATACACACACAAAGATGTGTTCGTGTATAATCTAGTCAGGCTGCAGTCATATAACTTCATACAGACTGCTCAGTATTTTCGGATTTATGTTTGAAGGGACACCGCTGGCTTACAGTAGTAATCCTGCAATTAGAAATTTAAACTGGGACAGGGTCCTCTTAGGAAGGAAGAAGAGAATACAGTCCAATGTAGAATGATCTCGTTCAGGAAGAGGAGGCCTGGAATCTCTCCTAAACTCCTTTAAAATTATAAGCAGAGATTTTTGCAGCCTGTGGTCAGCAAAAACCCCAGAGACCATAGATATGACCTAATACTGTGGGTATGTAAAAGGAATACTGACTGAGTGCTTCAAGCATTAAAATAAGCCTAAACTTCTTAGGGATATTGTATAACCCTGATAACTAATTTCTAGTACTGATTAACTAATAGCTATGGGGTCCTGATCCTGGATCTGACCCTGTACTACATCTAGGAGCCTGTTTAACATAAATCTTATCCAGCTAGAGAAACTCACAACTCAGTTGGCAATGGAGAGGCATTTCCAGGTGTTTCCCCAGAAGCATTCGCATGACCCACCTTACAGACATCAAACCAGAGTAAGGTGAATCATGACTATAGAGGGGAATCAGGGTGACTAACTCAGATGTGAGGGCCTGCAATGCAAACACCTGGAGGTGGTCAGATAAGTCCTGCCTTGACAGACCAGGAGCATTTGCAAGATAACCATAGGGCTAGAAAACAGTCAGGACGGAGTACAAAAAATATTACAATGCAGTCATTCCTCCTGCTGGCTACTCATGTAATATAAAATTGGTCAATCTTTAATTGACTCCATCCTTCTTTAGAGGGATGTGATTTACCGGACTTTCCCCTTTTCTCATGGTTTTTCTTGTCATGTTGTATCAATCTGGGCAGAATTTCACATAGATCTCAGGGGCCCTAAGCCTCCGTATCAAGTTTTGGGCAATAGTAAAAATAAAACTGAACATTTAGTCTCATAAAAGTCTGGATGCAGATTCCAGTCACTTCAGATATCATCAGAAGGGAAATAGAATTTAACACACCCCCCCAGACAACAACAGCAACAAAACCAAAACAACAGCAACAAAACAAACAAACAAAAATAACCAAAAAAACCACCACAACAAAACCCAAAAAAAAAAACGCCCCAAAAAAACCCCAAGAAAACCAATCAAAACCAAACAACACCACCAAAAAAAACCCCAAAAACCACAACAACAAAAACAAAAACCAAACAAAACAACCCCTAAAAAAATACACCAGAGAAAATCTAGGGAAAAAGTGTTAACTATAGTATAATTTCTGTAATAACAATCTTATATCGTATCAGGACCAAAAATTTTGATAGCTAGTACCAAGTCTTACAAGGATACCAAGTTTTTCCGAAGCTTTTTTCTAACATAATGATTAAGTACATTAAGTAATTCAGAAAAAAAAAGTTGAAAAAGTTGTAGCTTTTTTCCTCAGACTGAATTTATTTTCTACTTGTGCAGAAAATTTGTATATCACTTAAGGGCTCTTCATGCTGAGAACATACTAGAAGTTCATAAAGATGTCTCTAATGCTATTTTCTTTACGCCGACTCAATTGGATCTTCGTGGACTTTTCTTTGCCCATTAATCATAAAGCCAACATGACAATCTGCAAAGCTGTCAAATGTTCAGCTCAGTCCTGGCAGCTTTATCACTAGGATGTGATAGATGTTAATTGCAACAACGTTCTGTAAAATTAATCACCCAAAGTTATTTCCTGAGCTTATAGCTCATGTGAGTCTCCTGCATTTCAGGTAGTGATTTGAAGAAAATGGAGATAGCTACTGATGCTTGATTTGTGGCCTTCCCATTGCAGGGAAGGTATTGTGTGAAAGACTGCTAGAGAATAAAAAATGTGTCATGTTCAAATGGGGGATTCCAGATAGACTCACTGAGCTCAGTAAAGTGACACTGAGAAAGATCATTAACAGAACTGCTCTTTGAAGACAAAAGATTTTGCAGGGTGTTTGGTCAAGTTGACAGCATCAATCATGTTCTCAACATTTACCAAATAAATTTATAAATTATGTCCTTTACCTAAGATACTTCAGACCACTTTGGCTGTATGCATACTTTTAGACAAGTGGTAAATGTTCATCATCACTTTTTTGCTTTCTTGGCATATCTGTCCTACATTAGCATATCAACAGAGCCATAAAATCTGCTCCATTGTCCAGATATTCATCAGCATGTTCCCTTTTGAAAGTGCTGTAATACTAATGAAACACAGCAAATCAAGCTGGTGCAGAAAGCTACGAGCACATTTGTGTGCCAGCTTTGATGATCTGCCTCTTCCAGGTTTTAGTGGGTTTTCATCTATACTGACATTGTCTCTTTGTATTATGCAATTGTTAATAAAGTCTGGGAGATTATTTGTGGTTTTGCATCAGCTGACCATGTTCTGTGGCTCCATTGCTGCCAAGAAGAAACAAAGCCCACAGACAGTTATGTCCCACACTCTCTGACCTCTCAAAGGACACAGATGAGTCATAAGCTGATGATGCCTTTCTTCCGAACTGCCTGTTGTTGTAGGAATTGCATGGTAGATTTTAGATATTTTCCATCAGAATCAATATATACTGGCACTCATTTCTCTGAAACCTTTACTTCTGACAAGATAATCACTGTTTTTAGCTACTCTTCTGGAACATGTAATAGTTTTACTAGTACTATACAAGCATCTCAGACTTTAGGAGAACTAGCTATTTTGATCATAGAAAGGCCAAACATGACTAAAATCCTCTTTAGTCCTGGAGTTAATGCTGACACATTGTAAAGCTGTATCTATTGGTTTAGAAACATACACTATACTTTTCCATGTATACCATGTCTCTGCTCCAGCTACTCTGGGCCTCATAAGAATCCTACACTTTCTTGGAGGAGATACTTCTAAACTGCCTCTGTTCCATAAAGTTTTTCACTACAGTGGGGAAGCCTTAGTCCACATTTTACCATTCCCATCGTAAAAAGGCAGGGGTATTAAGATGCAGAAAAAGACACCAGCAATGCTTTACAACACATCCAGTTAAAAAATAAATAAATAAAAAGAGAGGAATAATAACAGGCAGTCTGAGGTCACTAGAAAATAATTTAGAAGTATGGACAGAGATACTATTCAAAGTGAAAATACCTGGATACCTTTTTTTCAGTTCATGAGACAATGCTTAGCTCTCAGAGATTTCAGACATTTATCTGTGTTTTGGGTGTGTTTCCAAGTTTCATAAGGCCAGTTGTAGGCTACTAGTATTTCTTCTTATCTTTCAGGGAGAAGTCCAGAGACAATGAGGGCCCCACTTTGTGATTTCAGCCCCCACAGGATATAGGATAGGCAGGTCCTGAAGTGCAGTGTTGAGATGGTGTGTTGGGTTGACCCTGAGTTGATGGACAGTCTTTAAGACCAATTACGCTTCTCACAATTTACATATTTAAACCGCACGGAAAGGCGGGACTTCCCCTTTTTGGTCGGAGCTCGCCTGCTGGAAGGTGGGGGGGCTCCGAGCCTCCCGGCCCCGCTGGGCCGGGCCGGGGCCACTGCCCCTTTCCCCCTTTCCCATCGCTGCGGCACGGACCCTGGGTCACTGAGGGGGACTGTCCCAGAGCCGCAGGCAGCTAAAACCAGCCATGGACTGCTCACAGCTAAACCCATCCAGCGCGGCTTCTGGGGACAGGCGGGTCCCTCTCCTCTCCGTGCGGAGCCGGCGGAGCCAGCGGGAGCCGGCAGAGCCTCCTGTCTGCAGCCAGCACACTCCGTGCTGAACTGAAGAGGACACCACGCAGCCAGCAGCACAGAGGGAGCGAGGCTTTCCCCACCGTAAAGCCCGAACAAGAACACCCTTCAACATGGCGGCTTCAGAGTCAGAGAGAAAGAGAAGTGAGTCCCGTGGGACGGAGCTGAGCATGGCGACAGGAGAAAAGAGGGCGGTGCCGCGATTCTGGCGCGCAGCTTAAAAGAAACCTTCTTGCATGCCGTGGTAAGAAACTGTAATACCACAAACTGTTTGTCTCTTTAATCCATTTGAAGAACATGGGGGGGGGGGGGTGGAGAATCAACGTGTGCCTATGAAGTTTGTGAAGAGTGCCTATGCCAGGCTATATAGAAGTAGTAAGAGGCTGTTAGAGACTTGTGGCGAAGAAAAGCCTCTGTGTGCAGGCCAAAATAACTTATCCTTAAAAAGATGAATAACCCCATGTGATGGCCCATGTTCTGTAGTGTGAAAGAACTGTGAAATTCTTCATGGGAGAGATGTTCTACCCATAGCAGACTGTTTGTTTCCGGGCGGGTCTGCTATTGGTGGCAGTTTGGGAACCACGTGCAACTGAAGGAAAACCCTTTTTTCCTTAAGCATAAGAGAGAGACTTTTCAAGAACTGCAACACTGACTAACATCCCATGTTCTGTTATCCCTTGTGTGAGCTGGATAAAAGGAGAGAAGTGCTGGAAAGAGGGGGGGGGGGGGGAATTTACTTTAATTTTGTTTTGTTTTCTCTTTACTTTTAATTCTGTTAGTAATAAAGCTCTTTCATTGTACTGCAACTGTTTAAGGTTTGTGGCCTGCTTTGCTTTTCTCCTAATTCTTATCTCACAGAAGGAAAATAAGTAAATAATGAATATTTTGAATCAAAACCACTACATTTAATTGGTGTTTCTGCCCGGTTTCAAACTCAACCCGCTACATTTATGGTGGAGAATGCGGGCAATTAATGAGTGCTGTGAGATGAAGACTAATTAGGAGAAAATAATAAGCAAAGCAAGTAGAAAGTTATAAAATTAAGTAGAATAATAGAAGAAATTTGCTTTGTAGTAGTGGTAAAAATTCTAGGGGTGGAGGTTTATGTAATTTGTTTTCTTTTAGCTCTGGTTTTGCTATTTTAAGTAACTTTTGGATATGTAAATTTTAAGAAGCGAGGGGTGGAATGTGTTGGGTTGACCCTGAGTTGATGGACAGTCTTTAAGACCAATTACGCTTCTCACAATTTACATATTTAAACCGCACGGAAAGGCGGGACTTCCCCTTTTTGGTCGGAGCTCGCCTGCTGGAAGGTGGGGGGGCTCCGAGCCTCCCGGCCCCGCTGGGCCGGGCCGGGGCCACTGCCCCTTTCCCCCTTTCCCAACGCTGCAGCACGGACCCTGGGTCACTGAGGGGGACTGTCCCAGAGCCGCAGGCAGCTAAAACCAGCCATGGACTGCTCACAGCTAAACCCATCCAGCGCGGCTTCTGGGGACAGGCGGGTCCCTCTCCTCTCCATGCGGAGCCGGCGGAGCCAGCGGGAGCCGGCAGAGCCTCCTGTCTGCAGCCAGCACACTCCGTGCTGAACTGAAGAGGACACCACGCAGCCAGCAGCACAGAGGGAGCGAGGCTTTCCCCACCGTAAAGCCCGAACAAGAACACTCTTCAACATGGCGGCTTCAGAGTCAGAGAGAAAGAGAAGTGAGTCCCGTGGGACGGAGCTGAGCATGGCGACAGGAGAAAAGAGGGCGGTGCCGCGATTCTGGCGCGCAGCTTAAAAGAAACCTTCTTGCATGCCGTGGTAAGAAACTGTAATACCACAAACTGTTTGTCTCTTTAATCCATTTGAAGAACATGGGGGGGGGGGGGGTGGAGAATCAACGTGTGCCTATGAAGTTTGTGAAGAGTGCCTATGCCAGGCTATACAGAAGTAGTAAGAGGCTGTTAGAGACCTGTGGCGAAGAAAAGCCTCTGTGTGCAGGCCAAAATAACTTATCCTTAAAAAGATGAATAACCCCATGTGATGGCCCATGTTCTGTAGTGTGAAAGAACTGTGAAATTCTTCATGGGAGAGATGTTCTACACACAGCAGACTGTTTGTTTCCGGGCGGGTCTGCTATTGGTGGCAGTTTGGGAACCACGTGCAACTGAAGGAAAACCCTTTTTTCCTTAAGCATAAGAGAGAGACTTTTCAAGAACTGCAACACTGACTAACATCCCATGTTCTGTTATCCCTTGTGTGAGCTGGATAAAAGGAGAGAAGTGCTGGAAAGAGGGGGGGGGGGGGGAATTTACTTTAATTTTGTTTTGTTTTCTCTTTACTTTTAATTCTGTTAGTAATAAAGCTCTTTCATTGTACTGCAACTGTTTAAGGTTTGTGGCCTGCTTTGCTTTTCTCCTAATTCTTATCTCACAGAAGGAAAATAAGTAAATAATGAATATTTTGAATCAAAACCACTACATTTAATTGGTGTTTCTGCCCGGTTTCAAACTCAACCCGCTACAGATGGGTTAAATTGGAGGCTAAGCCTTCAGGTGTGCTAACATTAAGTTGACACAGGTCACAAGAAAGCTCTCTAACAACCTAATGGCTGTTTTAACCAGGTAAGATTTAATGTGGCACCATTTAAGCTGTTGTCAATTTAATTATCCAAATAGAGCATTAAAAGCTAACACAGAACCAAAGAGTATATTCACATACCACTTCTCTTCAGAACACCAAGTAATCTAACAAATATGCTGCAATTTCAAAATAAAACAGCAAAACTTTTTATTGTATTATGTTAAAATAATTACTAAATTAATATTAATTATAATTTTACTACATTTTATTTATAGCTTTTTATTTATAACTTTTTATTTATTTTTATTTTGAGTACACAATTACTATGTTGAAAAAATAAACATGGAGAAACACAAATCCTATTTCAGTTCTTCCTTCTTGACAGATTTTTACTTTATGCTCATCAGCCTTATTTCTTAGTTTCTTCCCACCCAAGGCAATTCCAACAGCTGAAGTGTGCAGAGTTGATTGTTGTAGAATATGTTGTTCAGTGCTGTGTGTTGCTGAATGCTTTATTGGAGAATGCCTGGCCGCAGAAATACTCCTTTCAGTGACAGCAGAAAAGGCAGCAGTGCTTCCAAAAGCCATTTGCTCTGATCGGAGATCACTCCACAGCCTGGAGGACTCCCCAAAGAGCCTTACACATTGATGCATGAGCACTGCCCATGGCAAAGGTCTGAAGATGACCACTGAGTAGGCATGAACACCAGGACTCCTCTGGTAATCTGGACTGCCTGGTTC
Source organism: Corvus hawaiiensis (assembly GCF_020740725.1). Classification (NCBI taxonomy): domain Eukaryota; kingdom Metazoa; phylum Chordata; class Aves; order Passeriformes; family Corvidae; genus Corvus; species Corvus hawaiiensis. The sequence goes on from NC_063214.1 coordinate 40,770,341, forward strand.
TTGTTCTCCCAAAGCTGCTTCCTCTAGCCCAGGAGGTGCTCCCTGTGCCCTCCCAGTGCTGACCACAGCCTTTACTTCTCTCCTCACCAAACTTTCACTTAAAGGAGATCTGGAGGTGTAAACAGACTCTTGATGCTCTCTTGTACTAGACATTCCCACCAGCTGTAAAGGAACAGAAAATAATTTCGACTCAAAATCTTGAACGTAAATCCACGCTAATTTTGGTCATTGTTGATCTTCCACTACAGAAGACTCAGTCATAATTCTGGTACAGATCTTACATCTAACTGCCCCTGGGATTTACAAAATATAATATAATATAATATAATATAATATAATATAATGTAATATAATATGAAACAGCTATCAAACCAAACTTCAGAGCTCAGATTTTCAAGGAAGATTTTGATGAGTACAGGAATTATCCCATCTATTTCTCTAAAGATTTAGGTTTTAGAATTAAGTTCTTTGTGGAATACAGAAAGGGAAAACCCAGGGACATTCTACTGGGAGAGAGAAGGTATTCATGTGCCTGGTGTCAGATTTTTCCTGTTTACATGGCAAGGAGTCACCAACTTACCCTCTGCCTTCACCCGAGCCTGACTGCATTGTCTAGTGATGGATTTGTATGCTGCTTTAAAATACATTTTATGCTGATATGACAGACTGCATACAAGAGTCTTCCTGATTTCCCTTCCAACCTGAGTTATCCTGTGATCCTGTGATTGCATAAGGACTTTGACTGTCATCAAGCAAAAGACAGCCTGTGGTAAGATGAACTTCAGATGCCACCTGGGGTATTTATAGAGGACAAGTCACTAGAGAAGTATGCCTGTCTCTGTGTGAACACTCTAATTTAGCTGCATTGGCTCATGGCACTTGTGTGTTCACACAGGCAAGTGATTCTGTCTGGTGCTGTCCTTTTTACAGTTTCAAATACAAGCATCTGGGAAAGCCCGTACTTAGTCATCTGTCTGGTTGTCTCCTTCCAGGAACTCCACAGAATGCCCATATGTTACGCTGTCAAAAATGGCATTGCTGTTATCCACTGAGAGCAGAGAAACAGTAAGGGGAATGTTCAGAGAACCCAATGCTGAACAAGATTTTCTTTAAATAACCGGGTTCTAATCTATGCAATCACTCTTTATTTAGGCATAACAAAATGATATGACATTTAGATGAGCTAAAATCTGTAAACATTATTTTTACACACTTAGGCCAAAATGCTTACATGTAAACAGCATGTAAACAGCATATAAACTGTAATAAGCCTAACTGTAATTGTTGGGGCCTTTTGGTGGTGCTTATCACTAAATAAACGACAGAAATTTGGTTTGTGTCAGCACCATTACAACCATGGAAGAACTCTGAAACCAACTGAAGATGTCTGTGGATCAGAGAGGATTTTGGGGGTTAGGTTTTTTTGGGACTTTGTTGTTGTTGTTGTTGGGGATTTTCAACGGTATCTTTAATCTTCTTGACACACGGTGGAAAAGATACAACAGATTCAAGCAATCCAGAAGATTGCTGCAGGATTCCATGTCTCTGGAAGAGATGATGAACACTTGCATCTGCTATTCACTATCAAGGAAGAACTGGTGACAATCTTAGCTCTAGTGTTAATGAAATAGTGTCCTTCAAGGGCTTGAGGGACTGAGAAAAGCAAGGAGCAGAGGACACAGCCAGGAGTTCTGGTCAGTAGACCTCAGGCTGCTCAGGCAGGTCAGAGATGGTATTCCATGGGAGACAGTATTGAGGAGAGAAGTTGTTCAGGGTGTCTAAACAGAGATGTAGATAAACTGATTCAAGTCCCTCATGGGACCAAAATACCCAGGAGATCCTAGAATTATAGAGCCCTAGAATGTCCTGGGTTGGAAGAGACCTTAGAGATCATGTCATTCCAACTTCCCTGCCTTGGGTAGGGACACCTTCCACTAGATCAGGTTGCTCAGAGCCACATACAGCCTGGCCTTGAACACTTTCAGGGATAAGATATCTACAGCTTTTCTGAGCATCCTGTAGTAGTGACTCACCACCCACACAGTAGAGAACTTCCTTGTAATATCTAATCCAAATCTGCTCTCTTGCAGTTTAAAACCATTCCCCCTTGTCCTGTCACTAAATGCTCTTGAGAAGAAGTATCTCTCCATCTTTCTTGTAGGTTTCCTTCAGGTACTGGGAGGCCACAGTTAGGTCACCCCAAAGCCTTCTCTTCTCCAGGCTGAACAATCCCAATTCTCTCAGCTCTTCCTTACTGGAGACGTGCTCCATCCCTCTAAGCAGCTTGGTGACCCTCCTCTGAACTTGCTCTAATAGGTCAATATTCTTCCTGCGCTGGGGACCCCAAAGCTGGACTCAGTATCGAGGTGGGATCTCACGAGAGCAGAGTAGATGGGGCACTTATCCTGTGAGGAGACACTGAGGAAGCTGGGCTTGTTCAGAATGGAGAAAAAACAGCTTCAGGGGGACCTTATGGCAGCCTTCCAGTACCTATGGGTAAGTTTTCAAGAAGACGGAGCCAAGTTCTTGACAGTTGTATATGGCATGAGGACACGTAACCATGGTCATAAACTGTAAGAAGAAAGATTCCACTTGGATATAAGAACTTTTTCACCATCTGGACAGACAGGTACTGGAAAAGCTGGTCCATAAAGGCTGTGGAATTTTTATCCTTGAAGGTTTTTCAGGGTCCAGCTGGACAAAACCGCGAGTAACTGAAATTACTTGGTCTGATCTCCTAGCTGACCCTTCTTTAGGCAGAGGCTGGACTAGTGATGTCTGGGTCCCTACCAACCAGAATGATTTTGTGAATCTTCTGCTGCTGTCATGTTTTCATGCAATCAACAAAAACTTCAGTTTGTGTCAAACTCTAGAAGCTATGAGGTACAACTCTCTGGGGTCATCCAAGAGTAATATCAAAGGCAGGACTTACTGAGATAGATGTACCACAGCAAACCATCCTATTGAAGAAGGAAAATACAGAGATTGTTATGATTGCATTAGAGGTCTCTAAAAACTTGAAATTCAGTAGAGATTCATATCAAGTGGATCTGCAGAGCATGATGATGACAAGGGATAAAGAATTACATAAGCTATTCTGAGTAAAAAACCGAAGCTGGAAAAAAATAGTTTCACTTAGTAGATCATATAAAATCAATTAAAAAAAAGTTTCCTACAAATATGTTTGAAATGCAAAAAACTAAGGAAAGCACAGGTCTAGTAAGACTCAATATTATTTGCAGATCATATAGTAGATGATGCAAAGAAGGCTGAAGTATTCAGTAGTTTCTTAAATTTTTGTTTGGGAAGAGAAAGCGTGCTAACAATCCATGTGAATTTCAACAAGATAAGAATTTGGCTAGAAAGCAGAAAGGACACATTAAATAATGAATTTGACTTGGCAAGGCCTGGTGGACTTCACACCAGAAATTATGCACAGCCTGTCTTCCCTCATCCCATTTTCCCTGAAAATGGAGAGGAACAAACCCAGTACTTATGTCATAAAAAGGAAAAGGACATGCACATGAATAAAAGACCCACAATTTAGAAATAATTTTTGAAACATCTGACTGCTGTCTGAGCTGCACTTCTGTAAGTTGACAGTGTCTGACTTTGATGGAATTACAGAAGTAAAGAATTAGCCATGAAGTATTACTCATAACTTGAGGCCTGATTAAAAGCAACCTATGGGAAAAAACCTCTTATTGAATTCAGGTTTTTTGTAAGCCAGACCAATTCCTTTCATATTTAATTTGAAAGACATCTTATGAAAAAGATGTTCACTTGTCAATTATGAAAGCTGGTTAATACAATTTTCTGTAAATCTGCAGGTTCAAAAAGAGACAACAGATACACTTCAGTTTAATGAGCTATTAGGAAACATCTGTGCCTTAGTATACCTCAAGTTTAGAAAAGTTCTGCACCAGGAACATTTTTTCCAAAGGTCAGATCAACCTCTATTTTAAATTTTAGCATTAATAACTTGCTAATTTTCTCCTATGGGGCCTAAGAACATATCACTCTCTGTGCATCCTACTCCCAGTTGATCATGCATGATTCAACACAGAACATTTCTATGAGTTACATTCATTTAATGATCTCATAACTAATTAAATGCTGAGACTGAGAACCATCTACAGCTCCCCTTAATAGAGTCCAGAGCACACAACACCTGGCTACCTTTCGGTGCCTAGTTACGATAGTGATCTCAGTGAGTGATTGGCCCAGTCCATTCTCATGTTCAGTTTCCTCGACAAAGTCATTGCTTAAATGAAAGATTTTGGCACAATTTAGAATAGAATTGAGACCTAGAATAGAAAAGGTCTTCAATATAGATATTTTATTTCAGTTTCACCTTAATTTCATTTCAGAATTGATCTTGCCAAGTCCAAGAGTTAAGTCCTTGCTCCAGTTCCTACAAAAATCAGTAGAGATTGTGAGGTTATTATTTAATTTCTGTTTATTCAAGTTCTCTAGAACTGAGACTCACATACTCTAATCCTAACCAGTACAAACCAAAAACCACCAGTCATATATAAGTCAATTAAGCTGCAACAAATTATGCCAGCAAAGAATCTAGCATTCCTTTTTAGATAATATAAATTAAATAAGTGGAGTGGATCATCTCATAGCTCTGAGTCTTATTATGAGTTCACAGCAGCTCCCGCTGTTCTGAATTCAAAGTGCTAAATGCCTTTAAAACCTCTGCAACAGTGTGGATTTTCAAAATGCCGGAAAGCCTAGGGAAGCAGTCTCCTGGCCCCATGGAGAGAGGAGCTCACACTGGAGCAGGTTTGCTGGTAGAACTTGTGACTCCATTGGGGACCCACACTAGAGCAGCCTGTTCCTGAAGGACTGTGCCCCATAGAAGGGACCCACGCTGCAGCAGTTTGTGAAGAGCTGCAGCCGGTGGGAAGGACTCACATTGAAGACATTAGTGAATGACTGTCTCCCATGGGAAGGACCACACACTGGAGAAGGCAATGAGTGTGCAGAGTTCTTCCCCCAAGGAGGAAGGAGCAGCAGAGATAATGTGTAATGAACTGACTGCAACCATATTCCCCAGCCCCCTGCACCACTGTCAGGGAGAAGGTAGAGAAATTGGGGGAGAAGTTGAGACCAGGAAGGAGGGAGGGGTGAGGGGAAAATGATTTTAAGATTTGGTTTTATTCCTCATTATCCTGCTCTGATTTGATTGGCAATAAATTAAACTAATTTCCCCATGTCAGATCTGTATTGTCTATGCCAATAATGTGTGAATTCTCTTTGCTTGCCAGTATCTCAATCCAAGAGCCTTTCATTCTATTTTCTCTCCCCTGCCCAGTTGAGGAGGGCAGTGATAGAGTGGCTTTGGTGGGCACCTGGTGTCCAGCTAGGGTCAACCCACCACTTTTGGGTGAGAGCAATTACAGGCTGACTTTTACTCTTAGACACTTCTGTGCATCTCTGCACACAAATTAAGCTTCCTTCACAGTATTTGGGCTTCCATGCCTAATGTTTTTTGTATAAACACGAAGCTCTAGTGCTGTTGCAGATACCCTGTGTTATTTAAGGCACCTGTGTGGGATTTGCTAATGCAACACAGAACCTGTGTAAAAGCTGTCCTGTTCTGGACTTGTAGCTGGTGCCAAGCCAGCATACCTTAGATATTCAAAGGCAGTGAGCTGTCTTCCAAAACCTGAATTGAAGTCCTAGTCAATGCTGTCAGTAGAGCTTCCTGAATGACCAACCTCTACATGCCTGCTTTAAGATGAAGTGAATCATTCTGTCCAGGTTCCCTTGACTGTAATGAATAGGACTTACCTGCCTAGGCAGATGTTTCTAGTATTATTTGAGGTGGTATGGGGTCATTACTTGGAGGTGCAATGCCAAAAGGGCACAGGCTTGCTGTATGACCATTGTCACTTCTGCCAGCCCTGAGCAGAGATTCTGGGCAGCCTCAAGGATGTCACATAACACTATGTACTGAACTGCAGTTAGCTGAAAGGAACCCTAGAGCTCTCCAGACTATAATCATAGCCTAGACACACAGCTAACATATAGACATCCACACCCTAGTTTAAAGAAATTAATTTCAAACTGAATCCTTTGTCTTAACTCTGGTGCATACTTCACCAAGCTTCATGTACTCAGGTGCCGCAGATGAGATCAGCCAGTTTCAGGAAACTGTGGGATGACCTGAGACAGTCAATGATGCTTCAAGCAAGAGAAAGCAACAAGTATCTGTGTGGGGGACACAATGAGATTAAACTAGTGCCCATTATACAGTATAATGAGAAGCAGTGACACTCAGTGTAATGAGCAGTGGTGATTGCAGTGCATGGTAACACTCTCACCGACAGTCTGGGAAATAGAACATGAAATACATGAACCCAGAGACCTAGTGATCTTGAGTCGTGTCTTGCTCATCATTAACACCTATATGAGTCATTAGAACATGGTGAAGACATTACATAAACTTTTATTCACTATCTGATGCAAACTGCATTGTTTAACTGCAGTTCTGACTATAAAACTAATTTCTATCAGAAGCTATGAAAAGAAAAATAAAAAAGAAAAACAAGAGTGAGAAACAGTTCTGTTTGTTGGGGACAAATTGCCAGTCAGACACCCTCTTCCCTGGGATACATATCTGTCAGCTTGGTTAATTAGCAAGTCGTTGAAGAAAATGACTTTTTACTTTCCATACAGCTTCAGTTATAACTATAATTTGACAGGATGGACTTCAGTTTAGTCATATTTGTGATAAACCAAGCTATGTAGTGCATGAGATTTCTCTCATCATCATTTGAAGGCATAAATGTTACTGGGGCTCTAGCTCCAAAATCCCATGGACCATGGTGAAAATGCTTACTGATTTATGTCAGGTATACATTGACAAACTCTTCCTGTTCTGGTGAATCATCCTGGACATATCGCATTTTTTTTCTGGGCAGCTAGTCTACTAAAGGATATTTGCAGTATGGCAGAGGAATACTGTCGACCAAAGGGGTGTTGTGGGATCTGGGATCTTGTGTGTTTGACAAAAGTTACATGGTTGACCTCAGTTACAAAGGACTGCATTTGATTTGATTTGATGACCCCAGTTCTGTGTTTCTATACAAAAATATAGCCCATGTATGCGTATTGATCAGCATTTGAGCACTGGCCATAATCTTTGTTAAAACTTCTCTTCTAGTCTACAAAATACATCAGCAAAAACCCCAAGAGCCCCTGGAGAGACTTTATAGAAACAAACAACCCTTGTGTGAGCAGGGGCTTGTGCCAGAATGAAAGAGCACAAGCTATCAGCCTGCCTAAGACACTCTAAGTTTGAGACTGTGGCTGTGGTCTCTGAAATGGGAAAGAGCTGAACTATGCAGAACCGTGTTGCTGTTTTCTTTCAAAGGAAAAAAAATGTGAAGACTGTATTTGTCACATGCTGCATTATGAAGCAGATATGTTTGGTACAATACGTCTCCAGAAAGAAGTACAAAAAAGCCTTCTTGGTGGTGGCTGCTGTGTCAGCAGGTCATGGAGGGCTGCAGCTGGAGCACTGATCTGAGCTAGCAAAGGTAGATGCATCTTTTTCCCACAGATTGGATATTTGCTTTCCCCCTCAGCCTGGCCACCTTCTCACCTTTTCTGTTTCATGTCTGCCTTATCTAACTGGAATTTAATCTTTGCAGTCCAAGAGGTCTTACAAATTAGCAATAGTGTCTTCGCACTCTCTGAGCCAGCCTAATCTTGCCTTGCTTTAGAGATAGTGAGACTAGGCTTCCTTTCAAGAGAGAAACCGGTTTTGCAAGTGTAGATGTCAATCTAGGCAAAATGTTCTTCACTCTGCATTCTGCCCTATTAGAGACTAGTTATTCCAGGTTTCATATCTAGTACCTGTACAAACAGTTTCAAACCACCATATCTTTAATGCATATCATTAAATTTAGGAAATTCTGTGATGTAATTATTATTAGAAAGCCAATCTACTTCCCTTATCTGCATCTTTAAAGGTCTGTGTTGTGGCCAGGACAATTCTTGCACCCAGCCAGAACAAGCATGTGGGCGTGAAGGAGGCCATCAAAAATTTAATGCAACTCTACTGTAGATGTCTTTGGTGAAAGCACTCTTCAGATGTGGTTCACTTGAGCTTTATTAAATACCTATTTCAGAAGAAAACCACCACTGCAATTTTATCAGAAAAACCATCTCACCTACTTCACTAATTTACTGTTACTGGGATTGGGAACAAGTAGTTCAGCAGTAGTTGAAAATATCACAGTCAGATGAATCAGCCCTAAGTTTCTCTGACACCTAGTTTTCAATACAGAAGACACTCGCCTGCTATGCTAAAGAATGAATTCTAAAAATTTAGATAAATAGAATTACACAGTTCTCTTAAGCTTTATCCTATTTTCATTATATTGATCCCTGCTGCCCTCAAGTAAAGGGTCAACAAAAACAATAGAAATTAATAAATAAAAATAGGGATAATTTTTATTTGGGAGTTTCACAGTGAGATTGCATCTTACATACCTATTTCCTCCAGAATTTTAATTTCTAACAAGAAGAACTATGTTGCATGTCTTAAACTACCCTAAATGCTGTCAGCGTTCAACAGACCCTGGTGGCCTTTGCTTGACAATGTGACAGCACAGTGATGATACAGCAAACTGATCTGCTTCTCTCTGCTGTTTAGCATCAGCATAATTACAATGAGCAAGAAACTTTCTTCAAATATTCATAAATACTCCACATCACCTTGCAGATATTCTGAAAGAACAGCCACTTGAGGCATCAAAGAATTAGCATGACGAAGAGTGCTGAATTAACACAAATGCCTTCTGGCTTATTCCCTGTGTTTATGTGCAGCCTGCCACCAGTTACCTGTATTTAGGTTAAAGCAGATGGAAAAGAATGTGATGAAACTGAAGAATCATTCTGCTCCTCAGCTTAACTGTGAGTCCAGAAACTAATCCTTCAGGAAAAAAATTACTCATGCTGACCTTAGATTTACTGGTCATCCTTTCTGTTTGCAGGGGCATTCACACACGTTGATGTTGATAGATAGGCTTTGGGACATACAGATACACTGGCCTGCTGTAAACCCTCCTTCTTCGCTTTTCTTGCCCTATTAATTAAGAAATAATCCATGAACTATTTTCCTCTGAAGGAATGTGTCGATACAACTGTTATAAGAGAAAAATGAGGAAGAAAAAAACCCACTTCATTTTAAAGACGTGCTTTCCTTTAACAGTATAAATTATTTCATGAATTCACTGATAAAATTATTTGGTTCATGAAGGCACTATGTTCTGCAATACATGAAGGTAAACAGTGATGTACTTTTCTTTAAATGAGTAACTTGGATGTTTCATTACTTTTTTTAATGTAAAGAGATGTTAAATGACACACTCTTATTCCCTGCACTTTACAATAGTTTTTAATGTAGTCTACTTATCAAAGAAAATGTACTTGTATGCATAAACACATGGATATTTACAGACACACAAACCAGTCTTAACTCTGAAGGAAATTTCCTTTTGAACATACAGGCAAGATTCCACAAACTTTGCCAATTCTTCAAGCAGTAACTAAATCCATTCTGCACATGCGACCTGCATACCTGACTCACAGGGATGTCAGGCAAATCAAGGTTTGAGCTGATTGGTATTTGTTATTTATTAGATGTACTTATATACTGTATTTCATACTCCTGGAGACTCTTCAGGCAGGGAGCTGCTCCCCACTGAGCATCAGAGGTGTTTTCCTAATACAATTATCCATCCTTATAGAATATTTCACAGTACTGTAAACTTCATATCTTAATTATCTTTTCCAACACCTGCTGATCTGTTATTACCAAACCCAGTTAACTTGGTTAGAGAATACAGTATCATACAGTCACCCCAGGACACTTGGGTAGATAGAGAGCCTGTTTCTTCTTTCTCTGCTCCTAGATCCCTCCTTTCATCCATAAATCCAGACATCTTTTGTCACATAAACCTCCTTGACAGTAACATTTCACCCTTACTGGCTTTCATAGGCAGGCATAGGTCTGATGCAAACAGGTAATGGAACAAAATGAGAACATAATTATAATGCAGAAAAAAGCACTAGTGATGTTAATATATTTCTATTTTATGTTGGAAGGGATCTCGCAGTCTGCACTTCCATTTGCTGTCCGTTCACTGTTCAATATACATTTCGTTCAATTTCAGGCTTCATGTTTCACACAGCTTGTCATTCCTTATTCAGTCACTCTCTTCAACATCAGCATTGCCAGGCGCATGAATAAGTAATTGCACATTTTACAGGCGTGTCTGTGGGAGGGCATGAATGAGTTATGACCTCCTTTGATTTACAGTCAAGAGCCTCCAGAAATTCTGTTTTAGAGTACAAATTTGCCTTGTTGCTACCTTGCCTTACCTAGCTCTCTGGTAGCAAACCTTAAGCCTCCAGTCTGAGCTTGGTTTACCTTCCTTAATCTAGATTTTTCATTACCTCCACACAGAAATCTGTCTCCAAGCCCGAAATAAAATCTTTTCTTAAAATAAGAACCCATTTTTCTTTACTGTAATAAATCAGATTACTTCTGTCTCCTCCAATCATAGCACATGTGGAGAACAATTGCTCATTGTCTATTTTATAGCAATTTGTTACAACCAGAATGCTGTCTTTATACTTTGTCTCACGTTTTCTTTTTCTAGATTAAACATATCCAATTTCTTCAGATGTTCCTCTAAAGTCATGTTATCTAATTGTTTAATTATTCTTGGAAAGAGCTCTGAGAGCAATTAGAATTTGTGTACATTTTAAACACGATGCTCAAACTATAAGAAGCATTTTAGTAAGGCTTACCTTAGCTAAGTACTTAGTAGATGGGAAAAAAACCCCAACTCTGTGTTATCATTTCCTCTTCTATTAATGCACAACACAACTTGTATTTCTGGAAAAAACATTGCACTGTGCCTCACTTTCTTTGACATGATAACTTGTTTGGTTGGTTTCAGATTTATTGCACCCCTAAATCCTTTTTCCGCATCTCTTCAGCTGGGTTACTCATCATTTTTAGGTTTGTGCATTTGATTTCCTATTGCTAAAAGTCATTCTCCATGACTACCTGTATTGAATTTAATCTTGTTGATTTTAAATTTTGCTCTCTGAAGTCTGCTGGGATCTCTTCACTTACAGAAATTCTTGCAGGCAATTTTTAATGGTTAAGCTCTTTAATGACTTTAGAGTGAACTTCAGTAGGTCTGAACAAATTGAATCCATCTAACTTATCTAAATGCCTTTAATGTTTCTCTGCTCTATCTCGCTCTGCACCTCTATATTGTCATTAAAATTAATTTAAGTACCTGGTGATGGCTGACATTGCCTTTTTTGCATTGACTCAAATGAAGCACTGCATACCTCCATCATTTCTACTGTATCACTCGAATACACCTCTTCAATGTTCCCTTTTTTTTCACTACAACCATGGTGAAAATGCACAACAAAGGTAGCAAGCAAAGAGATTATCCTTCCCTTTCAAAAGGAAATCTAGCCTTGTTATCACAATGAGATGTTAGCAAGCCGAAATGCATTTCTTGACTCTAGAATGCTTAAAATGTAACCAAGGTCAGACAAGAAGATACATAATAATGGCACTTCCTTGCTTAGCAGAGTTGTTCCCCCTATTGGGATGACAGGATAGTATCTGGGCAAAATATCTTCTTTTTCTAACTAGCTGCATTAGTTCTGGTGTACCAAGCAAGAGAGAGACACACTCAGCTCTCCTCAACTGAAAACAAAATTCTAATGAAACTTTTTTTTCTTAATGCAGATAATGAAACAATAAGAAGGCAGTCTCACTTTTCTTTTTCACAGATTTTGAGTTTGTTGCTGGCAATCAGATGCATCATTTGAAATCTGAAAAACATAGGAGAGATATGAAACAGCATACAACTATGTTATATGTATGGGCTCTTATGCCCATTGCTGTCCTGATTCTGCAATGAACTAATCATGGGTGCATTTTTGTACTTGAAAAATTTACATTACTGGGAAAGTAGCCATGGGCTAGAGTAACAAATCAGAGTACTATCTCCAGGATAATACTAGAATAATCATAGAAGATAAATATATGAGAGCCTCATAAAATAATCCAGGTTGAAAGGGACCTCAGGAGGCCTCTAGCCCAACATTTTGCTCACAGAAGGATCAGACCAGGTTGTTCAGACCTTTATCCCACTGACTCTTGAAAACTTTCAACAAACCACATGCTTGGACTCCACAACTTCTCTGGGCAGCCTGTTCCAGTGCTCAGTCATCATCATAGGAAAGAAATGTTTCCTGGTGTTCAGAAGGTACTTCCTGTCTTTCTCTTTGTGCCCATTGCCTCTGGTCCTGGCACTGGGCACTACTGAAAAGAGCCTGGCTCCATCCTTTTTGTTCCCTCCTTTCAGCTATTTATTGATATTGGTGAGATCCCTCTAAACCTTCTCTTCTTCTGAAGGGATGCTCCAGTCCCTTCATCATCCCTTGACTGGACTCTCTCCAGTGTGTCCATGTCTTTCCTGTACTGAGCAGCCCAGCACTAAACACAGCACTCAGATATGGCCCGACCAGTGCTGAGAGAAAGGATCACCTTCCTCTCCCTCAATGCATTCGCTAATGCAGCCCAGGATGCAGTTGGCTGCTTTTGCAGCAAGGGCCCATTGCTGGCCCACATTCAACCTGGTGTTCAGCCTTTCTGCCAAGCTATTTCCCAGCTGGAAGTATGATATACATATATATATATATATATATATATATATATATATATATATATACACACATACAGGTTCCTGGGGTTTTTCCTCTTCAGGTGCAGGACTTTGCACTTCTCTTAATTGAATTTCATGAGGTTCCTGTCAGACCACTTCTCCTGACCATCCAGATGCCTCTGGGTGGCAGCACAACCCTCTGGCATATCAGCTACTCCTCCCAGTTCTGTGTCATCAGCAGAATTTTAAGGGTACATTCTGTCCCACCATCCAGTTAATTAATAAAATTGTTGAATAAAACTGGTCCAGTGTTGACCCCTTGGGTGCATCATTAGTTATTGGCCTTCAACTAGACTTCCTGCCATGATCACAATCCTTTGCACTCAGCTGTTCTCCAGGTTTCTACCTACTGTATTATCTGTTGATCTATCCCCTCTCTATGACAATGTTACAGAAGAGAGTATTGAAAGCCTTTCTTCAACACCACCATAGCTTTGCACCTTCTCCTGATGTTTCTTCTCCAGTCACTTCTCCGGTGGTAAGACACTATCAAGCTAACAGTCACTGCTCCTGAGGTTTTCTTGGGGATGGTTGGGGTGTCCAGTTCACTGTAATCTTCTGTTCAGGGAACAGTGTTACATTTGAGCTCTTCCATCACATTACTACATAAGGTGACCATCTTTGGTTTCAGATGAGTCACTCCTGCAATGAGCCGATGCATATTACAGCAGTGGTTCAGACTCCATGCAAGAAGTCTTTGGCTCTTTGCCTCACATTTTCTGGACTGTGTCAAGCCATCCATTCTTTTCTGCAGCCATGTTGAACTTTTGCCAGCTGCTGGATTTGGAAGTGGAGACTTTCATAACCTCATGCCTTTCTAGTGGCCTATAAGTTGTATTGCAAGTGAGGCGTAAAAACTGCATGTTGGCAAAGGAATGAGTGACAACAAACACTCTTGAAGGAAGACAAACTGGAAATAGAGGATAAATTCACTGACATAGTCACAAATTTAGCTGGTATTAGCAGCATAGAAAATACCAAGGTACAGATAAAGAACTGGATGGTTTGGTAACCAAAATATGTTGAGCATTGAACGGTGCAAAATGGTACTCTGGGTACCAATCAACTAATGAGAATTTTGTCTGAAAGATGAAAAGTCATCAATTGGAAGCAAATGAAAGAGATGACACTGATTATTCTTCAGGATAAGCATAAGCCACCAAAGTGAAAAAGGTTATCCTGCAGTAAATCAGTCCAGGAGTTTCCCATATGGAGCATGAAGCATTGCGTAAGATATGACTCACCCAGAATGCTGTATACACTTGCTATTCATGTCCAAATATGAATTTAAATTTGAAAAGCTGTAATGAAAAGCTAGGATAATGGAGGAAATATGAGGACTCTTAAAAGTAGGTGTTGCGTGTGACATGAGCTATTAAAATGTGACTATAGTGATATAAAAATGAGATTATTTTTGTCTGACTTTGGGGGTTTTCCTACTTCCATTTTCAGTATTATCACATTCCCAGCATTATCGATTATTCACATTTTTGATTTTCCAACAATCTCTGGAAAATTCCATGGAAAGAAATAAATCTCTGAACAGAAGTAATCTCAACTATTCCTCTAAAGGGATAAAAGGTTAGACAATAAGGAAAGGGAGACATCTATTCTAGGAGGAAAATAACTAAAACAATTTTTTGCATATTCAAATATTTTTATTGTGTGGAGTGACTGTCTAGTGTCTCCCACTCAGTGGTAGTTGGTTGATTATTTGTAAGAATGGAAATAACTTTTAGGGAAGTACTTGAATGAAAAGAGATGTGCAGACTGGTAGGTAAGCTCAGAAAAGCGTTCGCAGGGCAGGAGAGGCAGAACTTTCCAAACAGCTCTGCTATGCAACTAGAAAAAGCACAACTTAACAATCGAGGAGATGAAATATACAGAAGTGACATCATTATGCAATACCCTAAAGGTGGAAGAAGAATGACAAACTTCGTGCAATAAAAGGGAAGAAAGATAAAACAGGATTTCGCAGATAACAAGGCAGTGCTATTTTAGAAGTTAAAATATTACTTGTGTAACTACCAACAACCACAGATCTGGAATCCAGATATCACCCTTGCTCTCTATTCCTCTACTCATTTTATCAGCACTGAAGAGTCAATAATTAAAATTCCATTGTTTCCTCACTGACTGATCAGGTCAATGAGACTCCAGCTCAGTCTTCCAAAGCAATGAAGAGCCCATACAGCATAAGTTATTGGCTTGCTGCCAGATGAAAACAGAACTGGTTCAAAAAAACCCTGTGGTGGGTGTTAAACAGAACATGGGTAAAGTCAACTTTTTGGCCTTGTTGCAGTCTTGAATTATTTTCATGTGCTTCCCTGTTGGCTACTTTTTCTGACACCTCTCATCACTCTTGCTTTCTTGTGTAAATTACACCAATTTATTAGACTCCAATTTCCTGGCATGTAAAATAGCTTGCTAGCTTCAACAGCACCTCTGAACTTAATTCTGCCTGACAAGGAAAAGTTGCAGGCACACTGTGTGTGGTGGATACAGGAAAAATAAATGCCCAGAGCAGCATGATATATCACGTGGTGATAAAGCAGAGCTAACAGCTGCTTGAACCCTTTGCAATGAAACCACAGCTATGGCCTATCCATTTTCAGGAGACCTTGAGAGCAGTTTTACGTCCACAGTCAGCAATCCTACAGAGGGGAAATTTTTATCTACTTGGTTTCACACAGTTTTTGGAAAACCTTGAAGCTGTATTGTGTACACTAACAAAACCTGCAAAATCTTATTAAATGGTGGAGTTTTTGGACTGCTGTGTGCTGCAATGCTGGGAGCAGACCAGAATAACAGAACTCAGAGCTCAGAGCACAGGGAGTTATTTGCCAGTTCACAGAGTGAATTTAACACAAGCCCTACAGTACCCTTGTTATCTTTTTATTGTATGCTCAAAAAACTAAAGCTGGAGAAGAGTCCACAAGCAGTAACAAACTCTCCGTAGTGCCCTTTAAAAATATTTTTTTTTAATTAAAAAAATAAAAAATCATTGCCTTTCGGGATCCATCCTCATAGCCATTTTGTGGAAAGGAAGAGATGCTTCTGAAGAAACAGGAATTAATTTTTTTCCTTCTGATCTAGCTGCTGTCTAAACTCGACAGCTAATATATAGGGAGTGTACTCCCTGTACACCTGCTACATGTAGGTCTGTCAGTTTGTGAAAATGGTTGTGATTAAATAGGTGAATTGCATGAACTCTGCCAGTGACAATACTGATCTCTTGCCTAAAGGTAATTAAATTATTTTTTAAAAATCTTTTTAGCTTATTAAAGCATATATGAAAGAGCAAGCCAGCATATGGATATCATGTCTCTTCTCTGAGGGTTTAAGGTCACCAGAAAGAGGACCATTTACTTCTTGCCAAGGTATTCAATCACAGTCTAAATCATATCCAAACATAAATACTTCTTTGCCAGATTATAACTGGTGCTAAATTAACTTAAGTAGTAAAGAAATCTGCAAGGTGACTGAAGTTCTGCATTTTTTCTTTGTTATTGCTTAATTCCAGACTTTAAAAACTACAGGATTTTTTAACTGCGAATCCTGTTTCTTCAACAGGGGTTCTGGAAATCAAGGTAAGGTTTGTCCTGGCTAATCATGGTCTCAAATAATTTCAGAAATGTCTTTATGGGGAGACAGGGGGCTGTCAGAGCAATTTTAGATGTAGTGAAAAGAACACAGCATGGTAATGATAATTTCAATGAGTTTTCTTTATTAGCGGTGCTGATAACTGTAAAGTCAAGAGCCTTGCTGACTATCAAAGATGAAACCTAGTTTGCAGGACTGAAAAATAGATTTTTTTTTTTTGTGAACTCAGTAGATCTGCTGCTGAGTCACTGAGACAGAAATATGGCACCTCTGTTTTTTTCTGATAGTTATTTTTACAGCCCATGTAAGCACTTAATGGATTTGATATAATGGAACTTGGAAAGGGAATCTAGATCAAAACCGTGTTGCAACCTGTATATATCCTACCATTATGTCACCAAAGTAAGTTCAGCTTCTAGAGTAGTCAGAAAGTAAAACATTAGAGTAACAGTACCATGCAACAAGACAGGTGAGACTATTATTAGTATGGTCAAAATCAAAGCTAAAACATTCTTAGTGGTGGTTCAAGCCCATTAGGGGTAATATGGTCTCGTTTAATAATTAATAGCACAGTAACCAGTTTCATTAAAATGTCTGCAACAGGCTGTGAAACTGATGAAGGAACTAATGTACCTTCAGCCATTCATGAAAACTTAAAGATTTTATATGTTGATACTCCCTTGAATACTGATCAAACAAAAAAAAATCACTTTTTCATATTAGCTGTGCCACTGAAGTCTTACAACACCTCTTTGTATATGCATTGCACTAAAATACAACTTAACCCTCCTTTGCTGTTTGTGGACACACTGCATAAATATTAACGTGTGAAAGCACTCAATTTATAACCAATCAGTTACACTCCCAAAACTTGAGGATCTCTCCCCAAGCCCTTCTCACCTCCCACTGCTGGCCGCACTGAGAGGAAAGAAGCATGTCAGCAACTGGATGAAGACAGAAACAGCAACTTTGCTCATATTTACATCCCTTCTCTGAGATCAGATGCTAGCTCCTCTTTGCAGACCTTTTGCCACTCAGCCTGTTTCTGATGGGATGTATTTTTCAAGGCAAAACCTAAGTCCAAGTGACTGAGAAGGCACCAGTAGAAGAGAGCAGCAGTTGCCAGTCCTGGCTGTGAGACAATGTTTGGGCAGGACCAAACATCTGCCCAAAGTTGCTGCACAACTGAATGTTGCACGTGCATCTAGGATTGAGAGCATCCCTGTAATATTGGACTGGAATGTGATTGTGAGGATGCTGCCACTTCCCGGATGCTTGGTAGCAACTGCTTAAGTGCACTCAAATGACCCTGGTCTGAGGAGCCGTTTTAGAACAACAGGCTTCAATTTGGAAGAATTTGCCAAATTGGAAAGTGTCAGATTTAGCAGATAGGAGTGTGGCTGTGAAAAGCAGAAGGCTGTTTCTTTATCCTGTAAACTCAAATGGTGTAAGGTGGCTAAGTAAATCTAGAATGTTGAGTGAGAGGCAGCAGAATGAGAGAAAACCAAAAGACAGTACCAGAGGTGCAGGTTTTAATTCTGGAATCAGACAGGCTACTGACCCCTACTATTCTCCTGCCAGGGCTGACCTTAAAGGATGAGTGGAACACACAGACGCTCCATCAGCACAGTTTCAAAGTCAAAATGGGTTTGCTACAGCTCTTTAGGACACCTGAAACACCAGGATGAAGAGAGACAGAGTGATCCAGACCAAACCAGAGTAGGGACTGATAATAATAACTGTGCTGGGAAAACTGGAGAGGAACTCACCACAGCTGCATTGTTATTCACCACACTGTTCGTTATTCCAAACTCAGCTCTGACAGACGCAGAGGAAACCAACAGCTCTTTTAAGCAACAATATTGTAGTAAATGGGAAGGGATGGAGATGGGAAAGCAAATTGCTATTGCAAGGAACTGAAATTCCAGGCAAATTAAACCAGTTAGAAAAATGACAGTGCTCTTAAACAGGCATACCTTCATGGAGTGATGGATCAAATGAGGGAGAACCATTGGATTAGCAGCAGGGGAACCCAACTAGAGCAGCAGCAAGTACTGAATCAGACTGGAAACCATTTCTTTGGCTGAATTAACACAGAGATTTGAATAAGCAAGAAAAATGTTGAGAGGTGAACAAAAGGCTCAAAGAGATAATAAACACAAGAATGAGTCAGGGCTTTATCATTTACTAATGATGACCTGCAGCACTCGGACTTAAGAAAGAGGGATAAGAGTGAGGCATTGTATGAATAGGAGAGCCAAATATGGTACTAATCCCAGAAGTAGAAAACAAGAAAAGAAAAGGCAGCATCAGCTCCGAGACTCCTCTAACATTCATTCTGAAAAGTTTTGAAAGAATAAGAGAGCCACATACAAAAGAGTACCTAACTGCTAGAGTAGCTAGTGTTTAAAACTGCAGAACAAGACAAGAAAATGGCATACAATTAGAATGAAAATGAGCCATTCAAATTCACAGAGAATATTGTTAAATTCAGTGAGGCATGTGAGGAGGTGCATGAAAGAAACCTAGAAGGGGGGGTTCCATTGGCTACAAAATCGAGGGAAAAAGAAAAAGGACAAAGTAACACATGTAAATAATTAACAGTTGCAAGTACGGTGAATTAGGTGTGACCCGTCAGTGGGAGAGAGATAAGAGGGATCAGCTATTTCATTGAACTTGGAGAGATCTAGCTCTTGAATATTGAAGTTAACACTATGATGTCTGATTTTAAGTGACATGTGAAAACCAGTATTTTTTTCAGAGTACAGAGAAGGAAATGAAAAAACAAAACAAAACAAAATGTACCAACCAAAACAACTAAACAAAAGGAAGGCAAAGGTGATAGAAGCCTATGCATATGTAAGAACTGCTAATTTAAGATAAAACAAACTTATCAGTTATAAATAATAGATAAGAAATGGATAATGAAAATTAAATGTGTGCTTAAAAACAATAGCATAGCCATATTAGCTGATGAATTATGTGAAATAAAAAAACAAACATGCAGTTAATCAGGCCTTTAAGATCACTAGGAAATCCTATGGAGAGAGGTACTTAAACTGGAGTAACTTGGATAACTATTAATAACAACCCTTAAGCTGGAGTAACTGGGATAACTATTAATGACAACCCTTAAGCTGGAGTAACTCGGATAACTATTAATAACAATCCTTTCTGCTTCATCTGCCAGTGGTAGAGCAGAAAAGGAATCTATTCAAACACTACAAATATATTTAATTATAAGTTCCTTGACTTCGTTTCACTTGATTTTAATTTTATTTTATTATCATACCTGAAATGGGATAGATATAATGCTTTTATAGGTCAATTGCCTTGTCTAGTTTTCTCACTGATGGAGGACATATCTTAATCTATTCATATGAATATGATCAATACATCACCAACTCATAAAGGTGTGTATGTAATATAAAAATGCACATGGATATGATTTTGTCTGTTTATAGAATGTACTATTCCAAGTGCTGAAAAGCAAAGGTAGGTACACAAAGTAAGGGTTGCATTTTAAAAGACTGCATGTTTGTGTAGTGCCGCTTGTGTAGGCTTTTTAAAACGACTAAGAATAAAATCATGAACCTGGGGTGGAACAAGATGGAATTATCTGGATAGTCTCTACAGAAGGAAGACAGCAAACATCAGGGCAAGATAGGCATTACACTTAGGAAGATAACAGCTTTTTGCTCAAAAAGTGGTCAAGAGTGACTCTGAAATTGTGCCATCCCTATCAAATTAATCTGTAACTCTCTATGCAGGCTGCAATGGTCTTCGTGCGTGTTTTGTGCCCAAACTACCATAAGCTACTTTACAATATGTATGTATGAATTTTTAGTAAATTCTATGGAAGGATGTTATCTGTTACTATATACATTTAAAAATAACATTTATGAATGAAATTATTGCAAATGTGTGTTATAATAGGCCATTAAACTTTTGGGGTGAATTTTAATCAATTGCCAAAAATGCTAAGGGTATTTAGAAGGTGAGCTGAGTTGGACTTCATGCCTGAAGAATGATCTGGGTGATTTTGGTGCCTGTGTAAATTGTGTGGAATATAGGAATTCAAAGCTTAACAGGCTGGTACCAGTACTAGAAGATATCAGTAGGCTGCCCTTAGACCTTTGCAAGTTCTCACATCACAAAACCAATTGGGAAAAAGTGAAAGCCTTGAAGAAGATCCTCCATTGCCCCGTCCTGATCCTGACCTCATGTACAATGATTTAGAGTCTCAATATTAAAAACTATTAGTGGGAACTTCGTCCCAGTAAAACCTTTGCTCTATATAAACATGAGTTTCAGAAAGGCTTTACTGACACAAACAAATTTTGGAGGCACATACTTTATTTCAGTCTAACATTTGAGGTTTTTTTCCCCTAAACAACTAAAATTCTTAACAATTCTGCTTTAAACTTGCTATCTGACGTGAGATAGCAGTACCAGAAGTACAAGTAGGCAGAACTAGCAAAGTGAAGATTAAGGCTCACAGGCACTATTACTCAAGTGCCAAAACCTCATGGCATCATAGAAGTATTGGTGTATTCCTGTGGGCATTATAAATGGCAGTGCTTCTGTAGGAGTTACAAAACCAGGAGAGTCCTATGACACAACAGTGTTAGGCTACTTTTTCCTTTCCTCTGAAGCCTTTGCAGTCTCATGGAAGACAAGACGATTTCATATCAGTGAATAAGAGCATATCTTAGACCTAGAGGTGTTGGTGGATGGCAGGCTGGACATGAGCTGGCAGCACAGAAAGCCAATTATATCCTGGGCTGTATCAAAGCAGCATGGCCAGCAAGGCAAGGGAGGGGATTCTGTCCCTCTGCTCTGCCCTCATGAGGCCCCACTTGGAGTGCTGTGTCCAGCTCTGGGGTCCCAACACAAGAAGGACATGGGCCTCTTGGAGCAAGTCCAGAGGAGAGCCATAAAGATGGTCAGAGACCTGGAGCATGTCTCTTATGAAGACAGGCTGAGAGAGCTGAGATGGTTCAGCCAGGAGAAGAGAAGGCTCCAGGAAGACCTTACTGCAGTCTTTCAATACTTAAAGTGATCCTACAAGGAAGATGGGGACAGACATTTTAGGCCCAAGCCATGAACTCCTGACAATTGCATAACAAAAGATGTGGGGACCTGTGGCCCAGTCAGGTGACCAGACACTCAGTGATACAGCAGGAGCTGAAGGATCTGGAGGAAGAGCTGAGACTTTCATGGGCTTGGACTGTGAGGGTATAAGTGCCCCAGGGGTTCCTTTGTTTGGGATCCCTTCTCGATGGCATCAGCTCGGGTTGTTTCTGTGTTACTGCGCCATGAATAAATTGCTTTATGGAACAAGACATCTAAGACTCTGCTATGTAAAACCTGGGGTCAAATCTGGGGTTGAAGTCTGGGGTAAGGAAACCTGGTCTGCCTGTGTGTGAGCGTGGGGTGTGTCTGGAGTTAAGTGAGGTCCCATGGGTCACTGGAGCTGCCTGCTGTGAAGGGGCTTCGATCCCAGTCTCTGGCATTGGGAGTGTGACTTCCAGAGAGTCTCATGAATGGTCAGACTGGGAAGTTTACCACCATCCAACCCAAACTATTCTATGGTCTTCCAGCATGCTCCTTAGCCTTTCCAATTAGTTTTTCTTTTCATTGCTTGGTCATGTTACAGTGACACAGTTTTAGTTAGGACTGCACAAGGTGATATAAATGCTGCCATTTTACTAGACCCATTAGACTATCCTCCTCCAGCTTCACCTACCTGGTCCCATGGTCCCTGAAAAAATGTAGTCTCCACAGTCGTAAAGGCCCTGACTGAAACAGGGAACTTATATAACAGTGTAAGCCATCATGTTTCAAACACAGGGGAAAAGACAGGAAAATGCTTGTAATTTCAAGGGCCTCTGAGGAAGTCTTTGAAACAGCTTTCTAAAATTATGCTAGTGTGGAATAAGAAAAAGGAAAAAAAAGAAAACAAGATTGGAAAGGTTTTAATAAAGGAAATTCCTGTAAAATTATGAAAGCTTCTTCAAACATTGAGACACAAATTCGGGAATGAAGAAACTCTACTATAAATATAGAGACAGAAGGACTGTGATGCCAAGAAATGGTAATCATAGCTAGTAAAAAACCGACTGAAAAAAAAGGTCCAGTTTGTCCCAAAAGTTGGCCAAAAAAGAAAAAAAAATTTACAATGACAAAGCAGAATGACATGCACATATATGGATCTAAGACTGCAGATCACACACACTGTGGTTAGGCAGACACTTGGGAGAGAATGCTCTGGAGCTACTATTCTCTTCAACCTCCTTTTCCCAGAAGATACAGGCAAGTAATCTCAAACCTTGCCAACCCTTCTGCTACAGACCCTCAAGAAGATATCTAAACCTCACCATGCCCCCCTGTTGCTGATTCGTCCTATGGAACTGAGCTGCTTGGACCCAAATTTTAGGCTAATGTCATGTCATCTCCAAAGTTACAGGGCAGTCCTGTCCGTAGCTTCTATTCTCCTTGAAGATGTATGAGCTTTTCTCAAGTTCTAATGCTGGCTAAAATGGGGGAATCCCATTTGGGGGAATCCCCCCAAACATGCAGAGGTTCTTCTCTCTCCACTCAGTGACTATTGCGAATGCCCCCTTAGCAGAGTGGTTGAATGTATTTCATCCCCTCCATACTGCTCACACTGACCTGACTTTTCATGGTTCATTAGAAAGCTGCTTCCCAAAGTCTCCCCTGAAACCTCTGTCCTGAGAGTGACTGGACTGGGTTTATGACTGGAAACAAACAAAAAAAGACCCCTAAGTTCTCATTTCCCTCAAACCATGCAAACACCATTAGAGCACACCAAGGAATTTTCCTTCACTTAGTCTGGGGAGGACAAAAATCAATCCAATGGAAGTCAGAAGGACATAGAGGAGCTGGTCAGTTAGGACAATCTGGCTGGCAAACGCTGGTACAGGGGCCAGCCTGCTCGAGAAGCCTAGACTAGACTTTCAGAAATGAAAAGTGAGCAAAGCAGTAAGGTGAGATAATGAGCTACAGACAGGTACCTGGGGAGAGAAAAAGGAATCAGCAGCAAGGGAGAAAGTCAATAGCCTCAGACTAATGTAATGTTGATGAAAAAAAAGAGAATCACAACAAATTGTCATGTGATCAATTTGAAGAGAGCTCGAGAGAACATTTAAATATATAATTTTCATTATCAGTGGCAGCCCATAGGAAGGTCAGTAGTCTGAATAACAGAGTATTCAATTTTTGTGGCTTTTCCTTAAAAAAACATCTAGGACATGACATATAAAAAATTCCAGGAAATTGCAGCTTAAGGTTGCAAAGTCACGTGTCAGACAAATAGCAAAATCGGTGTTGGTAAAATCTGAATTCAGCCCTCTTTGTGCCACCCTACGACACAGTTTTGGATGACCACTTACTATCTCTAAGGGACAAATATGTTCCATATGTGGATCAAGTTTTGCCCACACCAACGGGTGTTGAAACGATTATTAGGCTTCTCCTGACAAAACAATGGTGTATTGTCAATTTGCATATCTCAGTAGTGTACTGGTGGGTTTTTTAATGTGGCCCCTCTAAGATTTTTAGTGGAAAAGACTATATATTCTCTTGTTCTTTTTATCCTACCTTAGAGACCTTAACTTTAAAAATTGGAGCTGGTTTTTGTTTCCCCTCCCTTCTGTGAAAGCTTGAAAGTATGAGAGTTTGAATTGCCTAGCCCCTTATGATACAGTGCATTTTTCAAGTATCCTGTTTTCAGTAATGTACTAATTAAAATTCAAAATGAGAAAAAAAACGGCCATTTTTGTCATGTCTTCCTTTCCAAATTTTCATCCATGGCCCGTACCATTTCCTTGTAAACCATGCAGCCCTCCTCTACTGCCAGCCAAGTTTCACTTCATAAAGCTAGATACACTTCTTTCCTTTATGTTCGTTTTAAACATAATGCCAACACAGCATGTTCCAATTTGCTTCCTGAATTCTTCATTTATTGTTCTGCTTTCAGTCATATCCTGCATGCCAGCCATACCAACTCCAACAGTATTTACTTTCTTATTGTTTGAGCTAATAATCATACTGAGTTAAAAAACAATTCTGAGCTACTTCTACAAACATACCTCCAGGCATTTTGTACAGTTAATGAATTCCAGTCAATGCATGAATAGTTAACATTTACTATAAATATAGCTTTGTCCTATGTGATTTTGTCCTTTGTGCTAGTAGACTGCCAGAAGAAAAGCATGATTATTACTTATCACCCAGATGAAAAAGCAGTTGGAAATTCTTTTGAATTCATTCTGAAACTGACACAATAAAATCCTAAACCAGGTGTATATTTTCAATATTAAGTAGAAGAAGACTCTAGTGCAGTGAGTTATTTAATACACATAAAACCACCTCAATAACTTTAATAGATGAAACTCACCTGGAAGGAAAGCCATCACAAGAGCACTGCATCACTTCATCTGTTACAATAATGTTTCCCTCCTAAACACTACTAGAGTAACTGGTGTTTAGCCTTTACGTTCTTTGCCACTGAAGACAGACACATAGCATTGCCCCTGAACAGCAGCTATACCTTGGGTGGTAGATTATTCAGTGGGTCAGCTTTTGTTATTCAGGCAAAGCAATGAATCCAGACAGTAAATTTCAATTTACGCCACGATCTATTGTTCTGTCTCCCAGTCCTGGGAGACATGATCCATCTTACATTGCAACTGAATGGCACCACAAAATCTGCTACTGTTGACTCACTGGTGGTCCTGTTGATCATCAAAGTCAAAGAGCCAGACTCTTGCTGCATTGGGTTTGCATAGCCACCTTTTGGTAGTAGGGGGCTACAGGGGCAGCTTCCGTGAGAAGATGCTGGAAGTTTCCTCTATATCCAGCAGAGCCAATACCAGCCAACTCCAAGATGGATATGCCACTGGCCAGGGCTTGGCCAATTAGAAATGATGGTAAGACCTCTATGATAACATATTTAAGAAGGAAAAAAAAAAAGTTATTGCACAGATGTAATTGTGGCCAGTGAAGAGCAGGGCAAGAACATGAGAGGAAAAGCCCTGCAAAATCCAAAGTCAGTGGAGAAGGAGGGAAGGAGGTGCTCCAGGAACCAGAGATGAGATTCCCCTGCAGACCGTGGTGCAGTCCATGGTGTGGCAGCTGTGCCCCTGCAGCCCATGGAGGTCCACAGGGATGCAGCCCCTGGAGGAGCTGGACCCCACGCTGGAGAGGACGGATGCCTGAGAGGAGGCTGCAAACCCATGGAAGACCCATGACGGAGAAGGCTCCTGGCAGGGACCTGCAGACCCACGGAGAGAGGAGCCCATGCTGGAGGAGGTTTCCCGGTAGGACTTGTACCCTGTGAACTCATACTGGAGCAGTCTGTTCTTGGAGGACTGCACCCCGTGGAAGAGTGATCCACATTGCAACAGTCTGTGGAGAGCTGTTGCCTGTTGGCTGGACTCACACTGGAGAAGTTCATGGAGAACTGTCTCCAGTGGAAAGGACCCCATGCTGGAGCAGGGGAAAAACTCCTCTCCCTGAGCAGGGGCACGAACAATGTATGATGAAATGACCCCCAGGGTGGGGGAAAGGTGTTTTAAGGTCTGTTTTTACTTATCATTATTCTGCTCTGATTTTCTTAGCAATAAATCCAGATAACATCCCAAATTTGAGTCTGTCTTTCCTGTGATGGTAATTGGCTAGTGATCTCTCTTGGTTCTTACCTCAACTCATGAACCCTTCATTATATTTTCTCTATCCTGTTCAGCTGTGGAGGGGAGTGATAGAGAGGCTTTGGTGGGTGTCTGGCATCCAGCCAGGGTCAACCCACTACCTATGAATCATAGGTAATAGTGGGAAAACAAATTCAGCTCAGGACATTATTTGGTTGGCTTGATAGTGGTTATCAGAAAATTATATATTCTAATCAAGCAATCACCAAGCCTGATTCATATTTTATTTCCAGGGGTCCATCATGTTCCACTCCAGTCCCAGTTCTTATTTCCCTGGCACAGAAGAACAAATGTAAGAGGAACATCAAGTGGATACAGCTCTTGGTAGTCTTGATGGAAGTGTCCTATTACAGAACCACTGTATCCTAAACTTCCCATGAAAATTGGACTTAAGATAATCAGCCCTTCTATTAACATATCTGGCCCATTCTTAGCCCCTCAAAACAACTTTTAAACTTTTGCTAAATTGCACCAGATTTGAGTCCTGGCCTCGAACTTTGAGGTTGTTTTACTTCCAGACATTTTGTGAAAATCGAGAACTGGGTAGAAGAGCCAGACTTCCACTCCTTTGGGAAAAAGTCAGTTGTAACTGTGTTTTGTGTATATTGAATCAGCCACCTGACTGACCTCAGGTGAAACTTCACATCTCAGTTGACAATTGGACACCATGAGAAAGCTCAAGACAGCACAGTTCATATTGTCTTGGGGACAACACTGGTGGAAACTGGTGCTGAAGAATGAAACCTGACCTCTATCTTTGTAAAAAAGTTGTATTTAAGTTTTGAACTCATTTGATTCACCAAACCATATTATTCCTTGGTTTCAAATTTCAGCTCATGTCGAATGCATGGTCAACCCTGTGAGGCAGACCATCTGCTACTGCTGGTATTGGCAGAGAGCTACGGGCTTGTTTTTATGCAGCTTAGACCATTCGTGACAGCTTTGCATTAACTTAAACAAAAGACAATAAGCTTCATAGCAAAATTAAATTTATTTTAAAACGTTGACAAATTTCACTCTCAATTCCCTTCCAAGACGTGCATAACAGACTTTCCTTAGCCCCATTTTAATGCGACAAAAGAGACAAACAAACAAAGTTAGTTAGCCCCAGTCCCATGACAGATTTGTGGGACAGTCACCACCAGGACTTCAGAGCCTCCTGATTGCCAGTGCATCACTCCCTCCCCAGCCCATGTAGGTCTTCTGGCTGTGACAAAACTAGCAGCTGCTTGCAAAAAACAAGCTGAAGGACAGAGATAACAGCACCTGAATAGTACATAAACATAGGGATTGTGGTAGCTCTCTCTAATAATATAAACCAATTATGTTCTTCTGGCTCTGGTTTTCATCTTAAAAAGGATTAGTCATAGGGTTATGCAGGATTAGGGAATTAGCCTTTCACCTCTGAAAAATGTAAGTTCAAATATTAGTTGAGGTCATGAATGAAAATCAGTTTATTCCATTTCAGCTTGTGCTTATAAAAGCGCAACACATATTGGCAGAACAGTCCCAGGAGAGGAACAGCAACAGCAGCTTGTGATGTACACAGAGCATGTGTGTGTACATACATTGTATATAAAGTACATATATACATACATCTACTTACACTAAAGAAGGGGGAAGGTGGAATAGGAGGGCATGTTTAGAGATAGGATGGCTTTGAAATGTTTTGAAATTTGACACTGAATCCGAATCAAGAGATCTGACGTGTAGTTTTAGTCCTGCCATGACCCTTGGAGTAATCTTCCCCAGGCAAGAGTTCCCTTTAATCACCTCACACCGCAGTATCTGGTCTAAGCTAGTCCTCAAAGCTCCTCTCCAGTTTTGGCAGAAACACATGCACAAGGTTATCTTTTCCACCGACTTCCCACACCCATCCAATGATCACAGTGCAATGAATGCTCACAGTCCTTTGGAAGCAGGTCTCAATTTCTCTCTCTCTCTTAGGTTGTGAGGTACTCAACCTAAATCCCTTCCCACTTAACATCTTTGTTTTATCCAATCTATTGATTAAAGCTTCAAAAATGGGTGACTCTTTTTATTGAAAATTCACAGCAAAAGGATCCTGTTATGTGCTATGGAAATTCAGTGTGACTAAAACACCAATAAATAATTGAGACTGGGATGGCAGATCCTATTTTATGGGCAGTTTCCAGCAGGTTAAAAAGGGGGTTGGAAAATTATGGACAAAATAACGTTCCTCTAAGTAAGGCTTTGATTGCTACATTGAAAGTATTAACATTGCATGGGAAAAGATGAAACCCAGACCAGAAAATGTTAATCAGTGAATCTTCTGTTCCTACAGAAAAGAAAGACCCTTATTAATTAGAGAAGATACACCTTTCTTGCACAGGCTCATGACAACAGTGGACAAGAAAACAGACTTTTATTTAAACAGTGGGCTCAGGCTGACTTAAAACTATA
Organism: Corvus hawaiiensis; assembly: GCF_020740725.1. Lineage (NCBI taxonomy): Eukaryota > Metazoa > Chordata > Aves > Passeriformes > Corvidae > Corvus > Corvus hawaiiensis. The sequence goes on from NC_063214.1 coordinate 40,798,887, forward strand.
GAGAGACTTATATAAAAATACCCCAAATTGTATAGAAATGGAAGAGGTATAAAAGTCCAGACTCAAGCCGCTGCCATGGTGCACACTGTGAGAACAGTCAACTCAAACTGAGATAGTTAGAAGTAGAAACACTATTTGGAGACTGTGTGTTTTAGGTCCAAGTGCCCCTTGGTCTGGTAGAAATGTGTGCTGATATAACAAACATAGAAGAGATACAGTTTATTCTTCTGTGCAACACCTGAAATTCAAAAGATTTTGCCAAAAGGATCCTCTGTCCTGAAATTTCACTTGTGCTGATGAAAGTTTTTGACTTCTGTGACCAATTGCAGATTCAGAAAGTCAAATCAACAAATCACAAAAACAAAGTGCTTGAATGTATCTCTAGGAAGCAGTCATTTGTCTTCAGAATGAAAAGAAAAAAGAAAAAGACAAATGAGAGTTCAGCCTCAGGCAGCAGAGCAATGCATGGAATATTTGATTGTTCCACCATTCAGGCAATTCCTGGTCCTACCCTGCAACACAAATAGAGTTTGCCTTTAGAAAACTTTAGATTGCTTTCAAAAAGGAAAACAAGACACAGTTAATTTTCCTAGACACAGAAGAAAATTTCCCCAAATTTAAAAATATAAAGGTCTTAAAAATCCAACTGTGAAGAATATGTCTCTTTCTTTGAGATGAACAGCTTTCTGCAACCATGAGTTATTTCATATTAACTGCTACAATCAATAGGCTGAAAAATCCATTTCACTTTCAAAAAAAACTTGGTTTATTTGAAATAAGGTTACTAAAAAGCTGAGTAAGATCATCCACAGATCGTTTAATGCAGCTTAATCAATCGTTTTACAAAGCAAATAAGATTAATATGTATAATTTATCCTTTTACAGACAACTCTAAATAATAATTCAAAACTATGTTCCTGATACAAATGAAGAGAGTGGGAATTCAGAGCAGATGAAGAGCATGCTCTTCATGGGTTGCTGAGGCAGGAAAGGTACCATTTTTATCCTACCTGCTTGTTTTTCTACTATCAAATGCCAGTGCAGCCACAGAAGTCAGACTTGTTCCAAAGCCAGCAACACTTACTCTGTTTCACATTTTGTAGCAGGCTCATACTTCAGGCCAAGCTCAGGCCATAGCTTTCTAATTTTTCTCTAAATCACTTGGCACACTTTGGGGAGTTATAAAACACAGTGAGCGACGATACATAACAATTGTGTGTGACAGGGAGAAATACACTGTTCCTCTTGTGGGGACAAACTGCAAACCTGGATAATGCCAGGAGCAAAGCCTACCTTGAAAAGCCACATTTATGCTCAGGGACAGTTTAAGCTTTTGACAAACAGTTAAAGATAAATCCTGTAGTAATGACAGACAACAAAATGGTACAGTTCTCCTGAAAGCACTTACACAGATTCTGGAAAGATGCCCAGAAAAAGCCTCAGGCATGAAAATAAACGATAATATGTGTAAGTTTTCCATAACAAGTTCATAAGTCTAGAGCAGTACATAGATAATGGGCAGTGAGGATAATGACTTTCTGAAAGGGGAAATTGGAACAGAGGCAGATAAAGGGAAACACTGTAACGCAAAAGCTATTCTTAAAGGTAGATCATTATTCACTAATGAAAAATCCTCCTTAGCACTGATGAATACAGAAAATAGGCATTTCCTTGGATCAGCTACCTTTTAAACTTCTGGAGAAAGAAAAAGAAAATCAAGTGAATTTTTGCTTCTATCAAGAATGAGCCTGTCCTGTCGTGTGCAATTATTACTTTCCTATGGCAGAACTGCAAAATAACTATCAGGAATGATAATTCTCAAAAAAAGGTTATTCTTTGGTTCAAGCCATGAAGCTGTGATAACTCCATCTCTAGTTTGAAAAGGATCAGGATGCCTTACATATTGCCTACATTAAACAGACAGCATCTGAAGGGTTGTTTTCTTTTTTTCAATCGGTGTAAGTATGACTAGTGCAAAAATCCACATGCACGATTCTATGTTCATTCCAACCAGGACTACTTTGGTATATCTAAATTTACTAGGAATTTAAAATGGACAACAATAAACTATTTCTAATTTGACAGGAAAAGAAGTCCACACAGTAACTTTTAGCATCTTGATTACACCGGTAGATTACATTTTGATTACATTTGTGTAGACGTAAGTCTCAAAGAAGCAATGTTCCACAAAAAGTTATTTGCCGTTAGAAAAGACAGAAACTTGTCCTGTTTTTCCAAACTAACACCACAAGGCAGGTTACTTCAGGATCTAATTCCTGAAAAACTGAAGGGCATACCTTCCTCTGAAAGCAGGACAACGTTACAATGTGGCCTGGATGGCCTGAAAATAATGTGAAGTAAGGCACAAAACCCTCCCGAGTTACGTCTGCTGAGAGAAGCCCTAATTGCCGGCACCCGCTGTGTGAGCCCGGTGTCACACTGCCAGCGGCACGTGGCGGCTGAGCCACGCCGGCAGCCAGGCACGGCGACACGCGGGCTGTGCCCTCCTCTGTCGCACGCATCTCGCTTATTTATTTAACGCAAATGAGCATATGGTATCTGTCACTTTGAGGGTCCAAAGGAAACTATATGTTTCAAGCGTAATTTCAGAGTGAAGCCCGTCGATGCCCTTCTGTCTGCCCTGCAGCTCGAAAGGAAAATCCCGCGAAACCCGCCCAGCTTCAGAAGCCGACATCGGCGCGGGCACGTCCGGCCCGTGGCGCTCGCAATTATCGCCCCACGGGCGCTGCCCTTAGTCTCGACCTGACAGACCGCTGTGCTCAAACACAAAGCACAAGGCCACGGTGAAGGCAGTGTACAACCCCTTCAGATCTGCTGCCAGACCGACGGGAGGAATGTGCCAGGAACACCCGTCTGGGCGCACGGCGTGCCTGGCGGCGAGAGAGGCGGGGGGAGCGCTGGCCTTGCGCTGCCGGGAACACCGCGGTCCGAGCCGCGGGGCAGGGGAAAAACAACCAGACCAACCCCCCAGAACCAATACGCAGACAACCCCCAAACAAGCGCTCTCCCCGCGGCGGATGGCGGATGTTCGCGGCTGAGCCCGGCGGCGGAAGCAGCGCTCCGGGACAGGGGCTTCTCCGCCGCCCTCTCCTGTCCCCGCGGCTCTCCGGCCACGCAAGCTGTCACCGGGGATGGCCGAGCACGGCCGCCTCCGCTGCCCGTGGATGCTGGCGCTGCCTCTGCCGCTGCCGCTGCCGCTGCCCCCGCCCCGGCAGGGCCCCGCCGCTCCCCGCTCCGCGCCGCCGCTCCCGCCGGCCACCCCCTCCCTCCCTCCTTCGGCAGGCGGAGCCGTGTCCGCCCCCGGGCTTCCCCCACCGCCCGGGAAAGGGAAGGGGGCTCTGACCCCGCCCCATCCCCGCCCCTCCCGGTGGAGCAGCGCCCGGCGCGCCCCTTAAAGCCGTTCCCGCCGGCCCGCGCGGTCAGTCCGCGGGGCCGCCGCCGGTCACCGCGGGGAGGCGCCGGGACGGGGTGGCCGCGATGCTGGAGAACGGCTCCCTGAGGAACTGCTGTGACCCGGGTGGGCGCGGCCGCCTCGGCTTGGCGGAGCGGGAGGCGGCAGCGGCGGGCGTCCCGCGGCCCGCCTGGGTGGTGCCGGTGCTGTCCAGCGTGCTGATCTTTACCACCGTGGTGGACATCCTGGGCAACCTCCTGGTCATCCTCTCCGTCTTCAAGAACCGCAAGCTTCGGAACTCAGGTAAGGGCTTTGTCCCCGCACCCTGTCCCGGCGGCGGCAGGGAGTGGCGAGCGCCCGGAGTCCTGCGGACATCCTGGTCCTCGCTTCCAGCTGTCCTGAGGAGTCCAGCCTGCTCGTCAAGTCCGGGCGGGTCGCCCGCTGAAGGCGGGGCACCAGAGCCCTATCCGTTGCCCTGTCGTGTGTGCAGGGGCCCCCAGGCTCTCAGTCACCCCCCGCGCTCCCCTCGGGCTCCGTCCTGCGCTCCGTCCGGGAATGCAGGTCGTGGAATGGTTCCTAATGAGGCATTATCTGGTGTCTATGGAGCTCCCGAGGAGGGGAATCAGTGCCATCTGCTTAAAATACCGGAGACAAAAAGCGTGCCGAAAGCGGTCGGAGGAATGAAGGAGAAGCTTTTAAAACTTGCTCAAGAGTCCTAAAGATGCGGTGCTGTGCATGCGTGGGGAAGCGGCTCAGCCCGCTCTCTGGAGCCTGCCTGAGAGTGCACGGTAGGCTTTCACAAAATCGTCTTCTTGTCTCCTCACCGCATGTGCTTCAACCAGAACGCAACAAATAAAGTGGGGTGTTTTCTTTGAATCGTGTCTAAGGTTTCTCCTTGCGTGTGCTAGAATGTTGCTCTGCAGCCTTTACTTGCTAAACTTCCTGGCTTTCTCTCCTCACCTCTTCCGGGCTCGTTACACGTGTTTCAAGCTACAAAACTCTGTAGTTAAGCACCAACTTCGCGGATTTGCCTCCTGGCCAACTTCCCTGATTCGCGCATGTCCCGCTGCGTGCGGATCCTACACCCGCTGCTCCTCTCCCCGTCGACGGAGCCGGTTGTTTCCTGATGCGCAGAGCTGGGCACACCTGCACTCGGCTGGATGCTGGGTGTCGGTGCGGTATAAAGTGCTACCCCCGAAATTGTGGTGTATCTACTACAGTTCTCATAGTACCTAGCTGTTCCCGGAACTGCTCATTCCTTCGAGACACGAGTGCCCTCGTTTTGCCATGCGCACGCAGGTCGGGGTAACCAAACTTTGCTGGGAGCTGGCAGAAGTCCGAAGCACTACGTCCTCCGCACTCGGAACTAGAGGGCTCTGCCATCGGTCCTCTGTGTCAGCGGGTGCTCCCTTGCCGCGGGGAAGGAGGGACAAGCCGCTGATTTGTTTCTCCCCGGGGTGGAGGGGGTGTTGGTTTGTGTTTGTTTTTTTTTAAACCAGTGTCTCTTCCCAAGCGCTGTCGTGTCTCACGTGCGGTGACTGGAAATCCTGCTGACGGGGAGTAGGCGCTCGTTCGCGCTTGCTTTAAGTTAAATCCTACTTAGGGGCAAAAGCAGTTTATGGAGGATAAGTCTTGGCGCTCCCCAGTCGCTGCACGTCTAACTGCAAGCGGGGGATGCCGGCAAATCCTGTTTACCTGGGGCGGAGCGATCACACCCCACCGAGCAGCACCGAACTTGAGAGTGTCTGGAAGGGTGCTTTGGCTAAGCGAGGGAAGACTTAGGGAGGCAGCTGCTGGTCCTTGCGCTTGTGCTTGGGCAAGCCGAGAGAGGCAGAGCCGTACCGAGGCCGGTAGTGCCGGCGCGACCCGGAGCCGGAGCCCTGCGTGCCCCGAGCGGGACCGCGGCCGCCGAGCAGCGCCGGGCGCTGCCCCGGGCGAGCGGAGCCGGGCTGAGCTGGGCCGGACTGGGCGCAGCGCCACGGCGGGGCAGGGAGTCCCGCGGGACACGCTGTGACTCACCGGCGCTCCCCGGCCCGCTCGGCGCCGGGGGAAGGAGTGTTCCCCAGGGATTAGAGCCTGGGCTCCGGGGCGGAAGCGCCCGAAGGAACAGGCTGGCGAGGGCGGCCGGCCCGCGGCATCAAATCCTTTCCGGAGGGAGGAAGAGAGGGGCTCTCTTCTGAAACGTTCCCTTCGCCCAAACTACAGCGAAGGAGAGGATGTGGACTGGAAGAGAGTGATACCTGGAAGAGTAAGTTTCAAGATACTGATCAAAGTACTTAGTGGCACCCTAGGACTGTTCAGAAAACAAAACAAAACAAAACAAAAAAGGCAAACGTGGTCGTCTAGTCCAAATACCTGCTAATTGATCTCCTTCTAGGATCATCCTTAATGTGATGTCACTGACCCTGTCCCAACAATCTCTTTATCTTTGATAAGTACTGTGAAGAATAGCAGGGAATTCCTTCTGCATAATCTTCATAAGGTTAAATACCTTTTAAATTGCCAGTTCTTAGTTTTAGGTCAGGGAGAGGTGTCTCTTAGAGGTGAAACTGAAAGGGTATAGTTTGGTAAATGTCCACAGAAGTCTTTTCAGGTAAAATTTCTTAAGGAGGAAGCAGAGTGGAAGAGGACTGAAAACTGATGTGGGTGGAGTGATAGAGGGGATGAGAAAATGGTGGAGAGTTAAGGCAATACTTGGGAGCCCTTAGCCTCTGACAAGGAAAGAAGACGGAAAAACAGGTGGACTTGCAGTTTTCCTTTCTGAGCAAACAAGAAACGACGCATTTGTATTTGCAAGGGGAGTGAATGTGGTAGAAAGTGAAATGATGAGGAAAAATGGCATGAAAGGAATTAGACCTTGTCAGAGAAGAAAAAGATGAAATTAGGGGAAAGGTTATGACAGGCAGACATCCAGATGATTGAAGGAAAAAGGAAGAGCTATAGTATCATGAGCACTCAGTTCCCTTTGAAGAAGCTAATGAGAGATTTTTTTTGGATGAGAGTTTGGGGCTTCAAATAAGTCATAGGTGTAAAAGAAATAAATTAACCAGCTCTACCCACTTCTGTAGCACAAGAAGTAATCTTACCTTCAGAAAGTGAAGCAGGACTTTAGCAGTTTTTCCAGGATTTTTCAACACTATTCTGTTCTAGACTTTATAGAGAGATCTGATAAGTGGAAACAATGTAGTTATGCATCACTCTCCTTAAAATTAAAGCATGACCAAAAGTAAATCTATTCTAATACTGTTATATAATGGGAGGTGCAAGAATGGAATGAAATATGACCCATTAGCCTTTGGGCTGACACATATTATGTTCAGCAGGAGAGACATAAAGAATGGCTAAGACTGGTGTTTCTGGACATTGCTCCTTCACTCCTCAACCATGGGAATTTTGCCAGCCTTACAACAGAATGATTGTTTCAGATCATCCAGAAGCCTCTTTCCCATGTTTAAATTTGGTTTTGGGGAAAATCTGTGAACACTCTTCCAAGTAATGCTTAGCATAATTGGTATGAATCAACATGCTTGTCTTACATAACTGCACCCAGTCTTTCTGTGAGAGGCTGAGCAACTTCTGATCTTTCAAAGTGATTTAATTTACAGAAATTAATGCTTTTATCAGTTCTAATTTGGGAGGAGGGTAATTTCATCTAACACACTACAAAAATAAATAAAACTTTGTATGTGGAAATAATAAAATTAAATTAGCTTGTCTTTCTCTTTGAAATGTCAAATGTGTTCTGAATTTTCAAAAACAATTATTGATTTTGTGTGTTTCCAATTAAACATACCCAGCTGAAGACAGCTTTTAAATTGCTGAATTTTTGAAGTGGTGAAGTTTACATGTGCTCAACAACCACTGCTGGATGATCAAGTATCCTGAAGGTGTATCAAGTAAATCAAAGCCACTAGATGCTTTTAAGAATTTTAAAGATACTTTTGTAGAGCCATAGCTGTAAACATAACGTTATGGGCTGCGATAAGAACCTGGTAGGAAGCACTCCAGAAGATGGGAACCAGCAAAGCATCTCCCAGACGATGGAGATAAAGCAAACTGTTTATACTTCATTGGCACTAAAGCCAGCATAAAATCAGTGAGAAGTGAGAATTAGGCACATTAACTCAATATCATTTCAAAGAGTAATGAAGACTTAGGACCCTTTGACTTTTGGCAGAATATTAATATTAACCTTGGTGCAATTCCAAAGAATGCATTAGTGGAAAGTGGTATTTTTAGTGCATTTTGTCAGCCCTCCTCATCCTCTCCACTATTTTCTTTTCTATATATAACAGCTAACACAGCACAATGAGACTCTGATTTCCATTTGAATAGCAAGGTGCTGTTGCAACACAAATGAACTCAAAACTCATATTTCTTTTACCTGTAAGAACATTGGTGTATTTGCATGTTTAGTTCTGTCTAATGTGTGTGTGGCTCTAGAGCTGGACAATGCTTCTCATATGTGTATCTGTACAAAATAAACAATCCTGCATGTAGAATTATAATTTTGGTCCTCATCTATCTACTAAATAAACATGTTCACCAATATAAGCAAGGCTTGTAGTGTTTTTCCATGCTCTTTCCCTTTCTACAGCCTTCAATCCACATTTCTGTGATATAGCTGAAGGTAAGTTATCCCCATTGCTGAATGCCGTTTTCAGTTATTCTTCTTCTCTTTGGCCAGACTAGTTCTCTTTCCCTCCTTTATTCTTCCCCTATTATTATTCCTGTCCACTGGGACACAGGACAGTTGTCTCCTGTGATGGAATCCATCTCTTACAAAACTACACTGGAGAAACCCGTTTCTGAAACCACTTGGCAAAATTGTCCTTTAATAACAGCAGTGATACTGACAAGAACATATTTAGATGAGCAGAGCATGAGATCCCACTCTGATAGTTTCAGCTTTTGTACTCCTGTCTTCTTGAACCCTGGATCTGTGGAATTCTTAGTTCTGGGACTGTGTGTGTTTGGCTTCACATTCTCTCTCACATTCAGCTTGAAGGTGCTCAACACTGAGAAACTGATGGGAACAGAGCTTCAGCATTCACTAAAGTTCATTGAACCCAACACTTAAACTCTTCTATCTCTTACCATGACTCAAACTCATTTGTACTTTACTTTAACTTTGTGATTTTTAGTTGCTAACTTAGAGTGGATATTTTTATTTGTAGAATTACAATTGTCATCTAATGTGAATGGATCATTTCTTCACCTGTTGAGAACTTTTGTGCAATATTAATGGCGAGTAAACACATATTTACCCCTCAACTTTTTTTTGCCATAGTAAACAAGTAAAATGCTTTTAGTTTCCTCTAAGTAGGTGCGCTTTTCATTCCCCTGGGTTTTTAGGCCTTCTAGATCACTTATCCAAACCGAATTAATCTGTCTTAAACAGAAAACTGACCTGTTCACAGTAATGCAGGTGAAGTACCGCCAATACTTTCAAGAAAGTATTAACATTCTATTCTGTTCTGTCCTTTCCTGGGTGGACAAAATAGATCTGGTATGCCTTGAAGCCACATTTTCCTTTTATGTGGTAGCATCATATAGATGGCTGTTCTTGGTGCACTCACTTGCTGATGCAGCTCTTCTTTTTCTTTTGTTACACAATTATTCCTTCAGTACCTGACCTCATACCTCCTGTTATTATACTCTATCTACTTTCTGCTCTTTTAGTCCTCACGCAAAAAAAGATTTTGACATTTCCCTGTATCAGTGTATGCTCTCAACTTTGTATTATCACAAAATTTCATTAGTTCTCTTTGTGTTTTGTGACATAATACTTCTGAAACAGACAAAATTAGTTTAATGTAGGTTACCTCCCTCTGGTCCAACAATTTTCTTTCATCATCATCCAGGCAGTGGTAGCAGCAGACTGTGAGTGGTACCCTGGTGATTCCAAGGCTAGATTCGTTTAGAGCAACCTCCCAGGTCCAGAAAATCCAAGCCCAACTTTTATTAAATAAAGATGATCTGATTAGTTGGTACAGCCACTTTGTGTAAGCTCACATTGACTTTTATTCCATTTGTCTGTATCTGCATCTTTAATTTTCCTATCCCTCTGAGCTTGTCTCTCCAGCCTTGCCTACAATTAAGATGAGGTTAAGAGCCCAAAGATTTCTTGATTCATTCTTCCTTTTCAACAATTTCCCACCTTGAATACAGGTGCCATGTTAGCACATACTCTATGGTAGACAAATGAATCTTCCAGAGATGGCAACACTGTTTTACTGTTCTCATTACTCCCTAATTGCTTTTCTGACTTACTGGGAGCGCCATTCATGCAAAAAGAAACAGCATTTGTGCAGCACCAGAGCAAAGGAGGAGGAAATGGGTAGTAAAGTGTGAGAGCACCACAGCTGCAAGTGAGTCATGGCAACACTGCTCTTCGGGATGCATGTGGGAGCCAAGCTCTGAGAGAAATCAAATCACTCAAGCCTGAGAGAAATCTGCACTTCCCTACTGGCAGTGAGGACTAGAGAACATTTCAGCCCCTTTTTACAGGTCCCACATGTAGCTCTCAGTACTTTCTGAACACGACACTGAGAAAACAGATGTTAAAAAATTCCTGCCATCAAGTATATTCAATCTCTCTGACATATTTGCTTTATTGTAGATATGCTAATTCCTCACCTGCCTTGTCCCCAAGACCACCACTATTGTCCTTATTAAAAGGTCTACTAAAATCTTTCTTCAAACCAAAGCTATTTTAACTTGATTTTCAGGGTCCCCCTTCCCCAGTAACTTATCTTTTCTCTTTTGTTACTGTGTTGAAAAGGCATTTTAGTTATTTTAGAAGTCTTTGCAAAGTCAGTGAAGTTTAGGGGGTTTGTCAGTTCCCATTTAATCCATTTTTGCTTTGTCTAGCATTTTTCTTTGGTGGATGCATCCTGTACTTCTAGCCTCATTTCTTGCCCCCAGTATCCTTACTGAGACAACCTTTTCTGCATCTAGACCTGGAACTTTTTGTTATGGCTTTTTTTTTCCCCTCTTTTCGATGCAAGTTACAGAGAATATTTTTGTACCTTTAATATGAAGAAATGCCAGCCTTCCTCCACATTTAAGTCCCTAAGCTCCTCAATACAGCTGATTTCACTTTCCTAATTAGCTGCTTTTATTTATCAAAATGTGCAAGCCCTCTTCTTAGTGATGTCTGCTTTGTTTATTCTTCCATTTAATTTAACCAAAATAATGTCATCTGCTTTCAATACAACCTTATTTTCTATGGCAGGCTCTTCAGGGATGTCTTTGTTCTTCATGAAAACAAAGGCTGGGGTATATTGGCAAACAGACTCTGAATTGAAATCTGCTGGGTGTATGTCCAGAACTCAGCTGCTCTGTGCTTATTTTCCCCTTTACATATGAGGACCTGCATTGTCCTGATGTTAAATTGGCTCCATTAGTGTTTTCCTGCTAAAAGATAGGCGTTCTCATCCTGCTTCAGGTTTCTGCATTCTTCACCACACATTGTCTTTAGAACTCCTCTCCAGTGTAATTTTGGCTTTTACCAGGATATCCTTTCTCTCTCTCTCAATTTCTCTCTTCATTTCCCCTTTTTTTATGAAGACAATAGACCTTTTTGTTAGTATTTCTCTTCTCCAATCACTGGTGCAATTCCATTCTAACAGAATTGTTTCCATAAAGTTTTATTTTTATTTCTTACTGGTTTTGGATCCCCTGTTTTATTGCATAGGTTCCTGGCATCCTTTAACTGGTTCTACTGCTTTTTATATTACCACTTCAGTTGAACTCTACAATGTTTGAGCTCCTATTTTCTATATTTGTTGCCACCACCTTCCTGAAGCCAAAATTCCCTTGCCCTGGGTGTTAAATGAAGAAACTGTATGATTTTTTCTCAAGCTCTCTTCCCATCTCTCAATTTTAAGTTCTTCTTATTCATTCTGCCAGCTTGGATTGCAAGCTGGTATCCCATATGCTTAGGTGAAGTCTGTCCGTGAAGATATGAAACCTCTTCTCAGAAAATACCTCCAAATGATCAATACTCCAAATCTTTCTATATAACTTCTAGAACTATTCAGTCATGTGCCCGTGACTCATCTCATACTGGTAATTATGCTTCTATTCTCTTCTTGGAGAGGAAACAGAATAAGTTCATCACCAATTCCATTCTCTTTTCTTTGAGACTTTGTTCAGACAGTAACCAAATGAGAAAATAAGTCTTCAAAGATATGAAATAATAGTTCTAAGCTTTGTTAACCTGTAAATAATCCAAAAGTAGAAGAGCAAAATGAAAAGCCAATATTATTAATTTGCAAAACAGGAAAATTACTTTGACAATGCAGGTAAATCTTGCAGGTAAATTTAGAAAAAGTGAAAAGTGGAAAGTTAAGATTGTTCTAGAGGACACAGAATTTTAAAGTACTAAAATTCTTAAAAAGTATTTAATTTTCAGAAATAGAAAGTTTGTGAGGTAATTATGAGCCTAGAGGGATTGAAAGAAGTATTTAGGAGTACAGAAACATCATAAATTAGAAAAATAATTTCTCTATCAATCTGCATCACAGGGAATCCTGTTTAGGATAAAATTTTAACCTGAGGCAGGTTATTCTGCAGCCATAGGGTATTTTGTGTCCTCCTTTGAAGCACTTGGCAACGCCATATTGCCAAATTATCATTGCTCTGAATTATCATTTACTTTTATCCTGTGCAATAAGTATTCCATTTATTGATAAGTAAATAGGAAGTTTATTGCCAAGATCAGCTGCAATATACTTTTATTTTAGGATGTAATAGTAAGTCCTATCCCACTTAGTAAGCGGAGGTATTGGTGTGATTATCTTTAGCGAAAACAGAATGATAAGGATTCAGTTGAGCCGCAGAGGTATGTTTTCTTGAACCTGCAAAAAAGTATCTAAGGTTGTATTTACAATTTGTATTTCATTTGGCACAAGTCCACTCAATGTTTCAAGGAAAGGAAAACCAAAGGATGCTGTTAGTGTGGTGCTTTTCTTGCAACACTGTACTCAGGCTCTCCATAGGGCCAAGTCTAACACAGTCACACAGCTTTTTTTTGCTTTTTTTTCAACTCAAAGTATGAATAAGTTTCCCTTCATCTCCTTGAAATAACCAATGCAAATGTACTCTCAGATACAGGAAATTAGAAGGAGCTCTTAGCAGCTGTATTTTGGCAGTTCCGACGTGTCTTAGGAGCACTCCCTTTCCTGCCAGCTCTCTCCTGGACTCTGGACTGACATTCCTTTTGCAAGACTCACTTACTGCATGAGGAATGACCTCTCTGCAGTAAAGCTCTATTCTTGGATGGACCAGCAGAAGCAATTCCAGGATTCATGGTGCTCTTTGGCACAATCAGCCAAGAGCTAAGAGACCAAACCTTCCCACAGAGTGCTAGGACAGCTCATTTTAAAAGACTAATTTTTTCATCTATTCTTAGCAGATATATATTCACCAGATGACTCGAATCATTGTGTTGAGGATGTTATAGGAGACTACACTCACTCCATTAAATTGGTGACAACCGATTCTCTGCCTCTAGGAGTAAATTCTACTCCTACTCCAATTCAGATCTATTATGAGTACCACTGCCTTCAGATATGCTTCAGATTTTAGCTTCTTAGAAGTTATCCTTTACAAGCCCATACTGGTACCTTGGGTCAGACTGTCAGGTACATAGAATGTTCCTTCCATGTTCCCAAGAATAAATATGAGAACAGCTATGTTATCCACAGCTGATAAAACAAAACTATTTTTTTTTCATTTGCAGAAAGAAGGTAATGCTATGGCAATTTTCATATTCCTAAAGATCAATCTGAGCAGTTGTTCTGCTTTTTAACCTTCCACCTTGATATGGGCATAAAACAGACTTCCTGATAGCAAAAACCCACAGAAACTTGTCTAAATCACTGTGGGTGCAACACCGTGGTGTGTTCTCCCCAAGAACAGTAGCTGCTTTGGAATCTTCTGGTTTACTTTTCATCTCCAAACTGGTTTACTTTTCATCTCCAAACTGATAAGGACTGATCTATATCAGAGAGTCAGCATTTTCCTGACATTTCAGCTTCATATGGGATAGCTATGTCTCGACATGAAAACAGATAACAGCAGCCTAAACACATTAATCAAATTACTAGAATCTTGATTGTTGGAATTCTTTTTGAATTATTTATTAATTATAGAGGTATTTGATTACAATGTTTAATAAATGCTGCTTAAATTATGTCTGCAGAAAAAACATAACCCTTCTGACAGAGTTAATAATTTTTTCAGCTGTTTTTATGGGCTTGGATCAGTTTCAATGTTTAAATACCTTATGAAGATTATAATAATTTATATGGTACTTCCATAAACACTGTCATCTTTCTGCTATAGAACAACATCTGCTTACCTGTTGGTTTAGATAGCCATATTTGCACAACGTAGGCAACAACTGTTGTCAGAAGGTATCACATGCAGCTACTGAAGCTAACAGTCTGACTAACAGGAAAAATATCCGCTTGGTACCTCAGCCTTGCAAATATAATTACATTAACTGATTGTAAGTTTAGAACTAGCAGCAAATTGTAAAATATATCACTGCAAAGAAGACAGGAACCAAAAAGTGGCATCCTCATGTCTTTATGATTTGCGCTAATACTGCCTGAAATTCTCAGTGTCGTCTCATTCTAAAGCCAGTTCCATTTTTCCAAATGATTCAAGTCTTCACACCATTTCATTTGAGTGCAAATAGGGAAAAGAAACTTTTGTGAGATGTCTGTCACCTATGAATATATGTAATAATAATCAATCTAGGTATTTTTATGTCCTACTTATTGAATATCATCTACACAGTTTAAAGAAAAGAAGTGTCTATTCAAGATGCCCATTCTGTGCAGATCCTGTCCGTGGTGAAGTTCATTGGAGATGTAATCTTTAGGACTTTGAAAATATGTTCTCAGAAGCAGTCAGCTGACAGGAGCCAGAGTCTTCAATCTCTGCAGCCAACTCTATTCGGGTTTTCTACTGACCAATAAAAAGCTGTTATATTAAAGCATGCTGCTTTTCTTCAAGACAAATAAAGACATACAAGTGGCATAGTCACTATGTGCCAACTGGGAATTACCTCATCCCTTCTTTCTGTGAACTGCCACTTATGGTTCTTAAGATGCTTGGGAATATGTTCAAGAGACTAAACATTCCAACCAGCTTGTTTGAAATAAGTTGTTACTTATGGAATGCACAGGGTGTAATTTTTGGATTGTTACAGAGGAAAAAATACTTGATTAATAGGTGACGGTTATCTTTATATGCCTTTGTCTTGTTATGTTAGAGGTCATGAGAGAAAGAATATTTAAAATTCAAACTTCCCTGCCACAAGTCAGATAGTACACCATTATGTTCCAGGTGTTTTACTGGCATAAAATACAGTGTCAGAAAGTGAGTGTTGTGCTGTGGAAATTTAGAGCACTCCTACTCAAGGACAAAAAGTCTGCCTGTGATATTTTTAAAGTGACTGCAAAAGTACTTGTTATTAGATTCATAGGTGGGATTAGAGCCTATTGACAAAAGATTACTTTCTGAATCAGTTTTCATGTTAAGCAAGACTTTCTTTTTTTATTCTTCCTTTTGCAATCATTAGAACAAAATGTGTAACATGTTAATTAGACGTTGAGGCAAGCCTTGTAAAAAGATGGTTTGATCACACTGATTTGCCTAGAAAAAATTATTTACTGGTAAGTGGGTTGAAAGAGTTTATAAGAGTTTACCTGTGTTTCCTGGGTACGAAACACCAACTACACAATCCAGAGTCCAGTTGCAGCACTGGACATCCATTGTTTCAAAGTAGAATAAAAATTAACTAAGTTGAGGCCTTGTAATTATGCCTTTAGTTAGATAATCTGAAAACAATGCAATCCTCTTTAGTGACTCTTAAGAAACACCTGGTAGTCTAGGACCATAAAGATTGTAAAACTTGCTGTACAGTCAGCTTCCTGGTTAAAGATGAAGCAAGAATATCTGCTCTGCTTATGGAGACCAAACAAAATATTGAAGCAGGTGACCTTCAAACACCTTCAAACATTCTCGTGTAGTATATATAGTGATTTCCATTTGAGCCTGATTTAGTAAAGATTATATTGGTTTGGTCCAGTTTGCAAGTGTATTCACGCAGTCGAAGAGGTGTGACTCAGTAGGTTAGGCAGACAGAAGTCACCCAGAACTCTCTTTCTGGATGACAGGCCACCAGGTCACTCACTGGGGTACCAGCTAGAACTGCCACAAGAGGCTAGTCTGAAAGGCTAGTTGCAGTCAAAGGTCATCAAAGTAGCATGTGGAACAGGATTCTGCAACAGGGGTAAGCTGAACCTAGTATGTGAGTATCTAGATAAGGAGGAACATTCTAGCCTTGCTAAAGCCAATGGGAATTGCTTTCCAAAAATTGCTAGGAGCTGGTGCCTCCTGCCTCTTTCTGTGCAGCCCTTACCACACTCCATGCTCCACCCCTCTGGAGTTCTGTACCTTTACCAGTCTCTAGGTTTACTGGTCTGGAAATGTTTCTTGGTCCAGGTTCTCTGTTTGGCTCAGGCCATTATGTCCAGTCAAAGATTGTTCAGTTCTGCTGTCACAAGGAATCTGAAGGCCGAAGGATAAATAAAACAAAGCCCCATTAACTCTAATCTTCACTGGGGCCTCTTCTTCTGACCAAGCAAATCTAGCTCACTGTTACTCACCATGTCTGGTCTCTGCATGCATAGTAACAGGTATGATCTTAGGTACCCTTTGCTATTTAGTAGATCAAGTAGACCCCTCATTGGTTGCAAAATTGACAGCATCTTGCCTCTATTCCCTAGTGAAACAGTAAATATCCTGTATACTCATTCCTTACTGGAACAGGTCACCCTGAGTGCTTGTTGAGTCTCTGTGGCTGTAGACAGTGAAAGGCTGACTGGACATGGTCCTGAACAACCCACTATAGTCTGTCCCTCTTTGAATGGGAGGGTTGGACTAGATGAACTCCAGAGATCAATTCCAACTTCCATGATTCTATGGCTATACTGGTTGCATGCCTATCACCCTTCATTTACCTATCTCAACAATATCATGACTTGCAGGCCCAGCCACAGCAGTTTTTGTCTTATGATTTTTCAAGGCTTCTACTGGCTCTCAGAAAAGACCTTGATTCAGCAAATTATCATTACTCACTTTGTCTGTACTGAGTTGGAGCACAAAGCAGCTAATGCTTCAGAAGAGAATACACAATCATTTTCTGTAAAAGCATTTTATTTATTCATCTGTTCACGTGCTGTTTACAAACCTATGAGTATCATTATAAGATGAATCATGTCACTGTACTTTGCTTTAAGACCTTGTTTCCAAAAGAAGCAGATGGCAGAGACTGACAACAGCTTCTGAAGACATTCATCTCCTTATGCATGTACAGTGATGAGGCCTTCCAAAAGCTCAGAACAAAAAGGGTAAGACCTTTCCTTACTGAAAGGTTATAATGGCCATTTTCGTCAAGTGTCATCTATTTTCTTACTTGCTGAAACAGGAAACAAGAGAAGAAAAGAAGATCATAATGAAGGGACTCCATAGGTTGTTAGAAGCGTTGGCAACTTGTCAACATAAGTGCTCTCCAATTAGATGTTCCTGTGTACTCTATTTACTGCCGTGTATCAGATCCTATTTTATAAAACTCTGGGATCCCCCACTGTGTCTGGAAGTTGAACACGGGAACACTTAAAAGTACATAGCAGCAAGAATGGGCTTAGATTTGGTTTCTTTTTGCCAATGGAACCAGCTGACATGTACATGCTCTGCACGTATTTGTCTCTGTAGCTGTCCCATGCTGCAAGTTCTTCACCTGCAGCCCTCCGGAGCAGCTGAGCAAACCACTGTGGAAATTGCCACTGGCATGACTTCGGTTCTGTAAGTGGAGATCCCAACATTTACACTCACATTTAGAAGTTCTGGGCTGTTTACATTGGTCTACAGGGCAAAACTACAGGATGCACCTTATCATGGCTAATCAAATCTCCTGGCAAAATGGTGCTGTGTCCTATAGTCTCCAATAGTCCCCAATTTTATTCACTTCATATACCAGCCTGATAGCCTGAGTATCTTCAGTAATATCTTAAGCCTTACATTTTAAAATAGAATTATTTAATGTCTGAGATTTTTTTATTTGGGATTTTTTAATTCAACTCATCGGCTAGAAAATATTAAAATAAAACAAAACACAAACAGCTTAACAAAATAAAACATGGTTTTAGTTTGAACAAAGTTATTTTCATTTTTCAATTTCCTGTCCTCCTTTCTAAAAGAAGGTGGAAGTTAAGTTATTCTAAGGACTTGAGCAACGTTTTGTTGCAGTAACAAAGAAAAAAAAACCCCCATAATTGCCTTCGAAAAAATTCAGTTTCTAGACAGTAACAAAGATGAAAGTAATAATGAAGGTGATGGAATGAACTAGCCTTTCATACAATAGAAATTAAAATCTGTCAGGGCATAATAAAGTTTTTTCCAGAGTTTTCAGAAGTGAAATATCCTTACTTTGTTTTCTTCCACTCTTCAGTCTTTTATAGTCAATCTGGAACAAGTTTTGGGGTAGGGTTTTTGTTTGTTTCTTTAACAAAGTAACATCCTATAAAATGCTACATATTTCACCTTTTTTTCTATGACATGCAATATAGTGCTGAAAAAAAAGTTACTAAAAATTATAGGTTGCCAAGCTCTTTATAGGATCTAACTAGATTGCACCTGTTGTATTTTACAGCTTTTCATATTAGCCCCTTTGTCAGCAGTAAATGCGTTTTCATACTTGCAGTTGTACAAGTAGGGTTCCTATTCTTTCTTAGTTGAAGCAATCAACAGCTGTGATTACTTCAAGAGAAGAAAATTAAGCCGATATGTACTGGCAGATACAGAAAACACGACTTCTTTCATGAACCAGTGAAAAAACAGTCTGTTTTTGTTGTTATTTAGTGATTGTGCTCAGCAACTGGAGGGTCTGAGGCTGGGTTGCCACTGGTGCCCATAGCCCATAGTGCTAAGCCCTCAGAGTGAATGTCTTGGCTTTGCTCCCCACATGAAAAGCAAAAGTACCTAGAGAGAGACATCTAAACTGAAAAAGGGGAGATTTTAAACAAAAGAAGGTAGACTTAGATTAGATATTAGTAAGAGATTCTTTGCTGTGAAGGTGGTGAGGCACTGGCACAGGTTGCCCAGAGAAAATGTGAATGCCCAATGCCTGGAAGTGTTCAGGGCCAGGCTGGATGGGACACTGAGCAACCTGATCCAGTGGAAGATGTCCCTGCCCATGGGAGGGGGGGTTGGAATGAGATGATGTTTAAGGTCCCTTCCAACTCAAACCATTCTATGATTCTACAAGTCTGTGATTCTCTCAGCAACAACATGGGCCTTTTCCATCCTAGATTACCTAGATTACCCTCAAGGAGCCTGACTTCACTTTTAGGGCATGGATATAAGGGATCTTCCCTGAGCCTGCTGCAAAATGCAGCTCAGTTTCAGATGGGTGGACACAGAAAAAGGCATAGCTAGACTCATACTTTGTCTTTAACTGTAGATGGAAGCAGGCACTGAGGAGAAAAAGAGAACAGAGCAACCCTGTATGATACTTCTGTATTCTTATAACTTGTGATTCCTTCCAGCTGAGAGGATTTCCCAAACCTAGCATGGTATGTCTGTTAAGTAATATTCAAACTATGTCTCTTACAAGTACTTTTCCAGTCTTCCCTTGAACACAAGTAAAATTTTTACATCTGCAATATCTGTTAAGGATTTACTACCTAGTGCAGCAACCACCCCCTTTTGTTTGCTTTTAATAAAATTAGCTTTGCTTCATAGCTCTAGCTCTTCTATTGGCTCCATCCCTCAGCATCAGTGTGCCACTACGATGTCATTTGGGAGAAGAAAGCTGGACCGGAAAAGTGCCACTTTTCCCAGAGTATGCCTAACAGTGGTGGTATTCTCTAATAGAGAAAAATAAGAGCAAGGTTCATGAACCTCGAGTATTCTTCCTAATCAGTGTCTTGGAGAGTTCCTGCACCTGTCTATCTCAGTTTCTCAACTGTTAAGTCACGAGAAGGACTTTTTACTTTTTTTTTTTTTTATGAGCATACTGATAAAGAGCACTCTACAATACAAGTGATAATCTGTGTATTCTGATTCTAGGCTGAAATTCTTGAACATAACCTAGAAAGAGACAAGCACGCTAACCCCAGAAGAGCAGCAGGGCTGGTGAGTAGGGCACTCTCTGGGGACTATGGGAGACATAAGCTCAAGCCTTTTTCAAAGAAGGGCTCTTACACCGTGGAAGTATAACCACTAGGCAACAGTGAAATTTCTAGTAGTAGAGCCTGTCTTGCCTCTTCTGCTTCCCCTTTTCTCTGTGAAAATACCCAGTACTGGAAAGGTTCCTGCAATCTCAGAAAGTATCAGAAGCCCAGAAAAGTATTTATCACCCCATAAATGTAGTATCTGATTAACGATCAGCGTTTTGCTTTGCAAGAACCAGACGCTGGCGTTCTCCTCCTGCCCTGCCAGATGATGCAGTGTGCTGTCTCTGCTGTGGCTCCTGCACTAGGTGGCAACAGAGAGTCACCACCGTCCCCACCGGCACCAGAGGAAGCCACAGGCGAGCAAAACTGTACACCCAGGGGTTACAAACCTCAGGCCTTTTTACTAAGCTTTTAACAGCACAGCCTTTTGCTGTGTCTGTTAGGAAACCCAAGGCAGCAATCTCGCAGCAAGGACTGGCGTTCCCATATTTAACCAGAGGAAGAAGAAGAGTGAGCACGCAGGAAAAGTGGAGGTTTTGTTTTGGGTTACACTCATACCTAGAGGCCAACCATGCCAAAATCATGATCTCAAAAACAACAGTGCAACTTAGGTACCTCTTTTCAGTAAGTCTGTGTCAACACCTGAGGGCTCTGCCTAATAAGCCTAAAATTCAGTTCCTGCAAGTGTAGCTTCCAGCACTAACTCATAGTTTCAGATGTAGGGCCAAGAACACAGGTCTGTTCCAGTCCAGGAGTCTGCAAGTCACTAAGCCACAATCTCAGGGTCCTTTTAACATGCTAAGCTTCTGTTCTTGTGAGTCCTGCATTCTTCTTCAGGTCAGTCCTGTTTAATATCTTTATTAGTGATCTGGACAAGAGGATCAAGTGCCCCCCTCAGTCAGTTTGCAGGCAACACCAAGTTGGGCAGGAGTATTGATCTGCTGGAAGGCAGGAAGGCCCTGCAGAGGGATCTGGACAGGCTGGATTGATGGACTGAAGCCAGCTGTCTGAGGTTCAACAAGGCCAAGTGCTGGGTTCTGTCCTTGGGTCACAACAACCCCAGGCAGTGCTACAGGCTGGGGGCAGGGGCTGGGAAGCTGTCTGATGGAAAAGGCCCTGGGGGTGCTGGTGACAGCAGCTGAACACGATCCAGCGTGTGCCCAGGTGATGGCATCCTGGCCTGTGTCAGCAATGGTGTGGCCAGGACCAAGACAGTGACTGTCCCCCTGTACTCAGCACAATTGAATCCCATATTCAATTCTGCGCCCCTCACTACAAGAAAGACATTGAGGTGCTGGAGCATGTCCAGAGAGGGGGAACAGAGCTGGGGAAAGAGGCAGCTGAGGGAGCTGGGGGTGTTTAACCTGGAGAAAAGTAGGCTCAGGGGCACCTTATTGCTCTCTAAAACTACCTGAAAGGAGGTTGTAGCCAGGCAGGGGTTGGTCTCTCCTCCCAGGTAACAAGTGAAGGGACAAGAGTAAAATGGACTCAAATTACGTCAAGGCGGGTTTAGATTAAATATTTGGAAAAATTTCTTCATTGAATGGTTGTGAAGCACTGGAAGCACTGGTGGAATCACCATCCCTGGAGGTATTTAAGAGAGGTGTGGATGTGGTACTGAGGAAGGTGGGCTAGTGGTGGACTTGGCAGTGCTGGGTTAACTGTTGGACTTAATGATCCTGAAGGTCCTTTACTATCTGAATGATTTTATGATTCTACTCCCAGTGATGGGTTTTTCTTTGTACATGTAAGAGGACAGTTATAGTGACCAATTATTCTGAACTGTTTCATAGAACACACATTTCCTAAAAAAGAAATAACCTGGATGTTCCATAAATGGAAGACCAGCTTTGATTCATTGTTTATGCTATATTTTTTGCTAGAGTCTCTAAAATATGCTGTTCTGGTGGAAATCTATTGCCTGTCCCTTTCCCTTACATCAAAGTTTGCAGTATACCTCGCTAATATCTGAAATCATGAAACATAACTACAAAAGAGCATATCACTGCTTTTAAACTGTCATATTCAAAGAAAACAAACACCCATCTGGCATTTGTTTGGAGCATTATGTTACACCTTCTGTTAGCAACACTCTGTTGAACATTATACCAAATCACCATGTCTCAATAAATCAAAGCTTACCCTAGGTCTTGGCTTGTACTGTCACAGGGAATTCAAATGTCAGTGTGTGAAAGACTTAATTCTCTGCTCCACCTGCTGCTGGTGCCATAGATCGAAGAGGGCGATGTCTGCGTGCAATGTAGAACAACTTGTTAAACAAATGTGTAACAACCAAAGCACCACCTAAAAAAAACCCCAAACAACACTACAATGTATAATTAAACATTTTCACCAGTTTCAAACCAAAGACAGAAAAAAAACCTTTAAAAAATAGTTGCTGATTGAAATTGCTTCTGGTTTTGGTAGAGACATTAGAAGTCAGTTGTCTTTTCAGAAGGCAGATGCTTAGCCCTTAAAAGTTTTGGCCTTACCAAAAATTTTTTTCTGAGAGTAAATTCTTACAACATCAAGTCATATCAAGATTGCAAGAGGGTGTGGCAGTTCTCTTTCTCTTGTTAGTTGTAGTAAGAAAACCAATAAGCAGGAATGCTTCATGAAATATTGATCTAGTTCTGTTGCATGCAAAGCAAATATCAGAACTTATTTTCTTTTTTATGCATACAACTACCAGTGTTTAAAACAGCACAGATGTGGATCTTTTTGAATACCTGGCAAGACATCTGGCTTTTAGTAGCTACTGCTTGTAATTAAGGGGTCTTTCCATTCCAGTGAGCAAATGTTTTTCTTACAAATGAATATATCTCTTTCTCTTATGAAACTGAAATCTAGGAACAAAGTCCATCGAGTAAATTCCAGAAGCAATGATAATAATTCCAGCTAGATGAGAATTCTGTGCTTTTTAGTTTGTTACAAGCAGCAAAAAGTTACCTCTTTAGTTATATTATGAATGTAATTTAGGCCACTCTAAAAGCTCTGGGTTAGGTGTATCAAGGAACATTAACTTTCTCCAAGCGCATAAAAGATGTCTAAGACTTTTGGTTTCTCAAAATGTCAATTATTTATGTTTTATGAATTAGGAAAGTTTCTCTCTACTTCTGTAGATTATTCATTGCCATAATAAACATTAAACTTAATTCTGCAGTCATGCACAAAGACAGAAAAATACCATTGGACCTTACTTTGCAGTACACAGTGGGAACATTCAACCCTGTAAACAGCTATAGAAGTGACAAATCACCTGAGGCCTTTATAGATATTGGACCATTTTTCTTCTGAGTTGTAAACTAGTAAATTAAGTTTTTGACAAGTTCCTTGCTAACTCTATTTATTCATTTCACCTAGAATTTTCAAGTCGTAAATTGCATTCAAAACTTTGAAAATATCTCGCTAAATGTACTTTACAGTAAATTTCCAAATATGATTGAAAGAGCTGAATGCCCACTCTATTTCAACTGAACAACTACATTTCAGGTAGAAGCTGATGCTGGGAGGCCTTAGAGTTTAGATTAATCTTAGTGAACACACCCCAGACTAAATTCTCTTTTTCTCCAAAAGGCCTTCTAAAACACAAAAAAGTCTTTTTTCCTTCCTTTTCTTCCTTCCTTTTCCTTCCTTCCTTCCTTCCTTCCTTCCTTCCTTCCTTCCTTCCTTCCTTCTTCCAGCTTCTGACTTCTCTATCTTCAAATGTCAGATACAGCAGTGATGACAAAACATAAGAGAAATGCTTGTTGCTATGATGTAAATACATTCTGATAAAGATGCCCCTGTTCTTTTGTTAGTTTTGGCTTTTTGTCTGTTTACCATATGTCTAGAAGAGGCCTTCACAGTCATCTCATCCTTCCTGTACAAAGGGATCATCTTTGTCTAGGCCAGTATTGACACATACTTGTTTCATGTTTTCTTACAACCTTCGATGGCAGACTCAAAGCAAGGTGTTCCAACACTTCCTTCTTCTTTCCATTAAAATCTATTTCTTGCCACCTACTTTGAAACTTCCTTGTTGTGACTGAAGTTTGCTTGGATTCACAACAGTCATGGGAACAGGTTACATCCTTCCTGCTTTGCTTATTTGAAGTTATCATGTCCCACTCAATTTTCTCCCTAATTTGTTCAGTCTTTCCTCACAAATCATAAAGCTGCAGCTATGGAAACGCTTGTGAAGCTTTTAAAAATATATAAAACAGGCTACTAAATATATAAAAGGGAGCCATCTAAAATAAGTTGTGCACCACTCTTGAGATGAGCCAATATTCCTGCAGGTACAGATGGATAATCCTGCTTTCCATTAAGTTTACTCGCTGTTGTGCAAATTCTGATGAGCATGGTTGTCCCCTAAAGTGTATGGGAGAAAGATACCTCCCCATTCCTTAATTCAGGAAGCTACAGATGTAAAGCAGGTGGAGAAAACAGAGTAGAGGTGAAATTCTGTCATGTTTGATGAGTATATTTCTATATGGTTGTTACTTTTATGACTTCCAGTTAATGCCATTCTTAAAATGGTGTGGAGAGCTGCTTTGTTAGTTGAGGACTAGTAAGCTCAGAATTTTTAGAATGGAGCATCTAACTGCTCTTTTCAAAAAAGTAATTATGTTCCATGCACAATTTTTAAAATTGCTTGGATTTTTTGCATATTGGTTCATGCTGTGAAGGACTTTCAGGAAAAAAAAAGAGTATGCAAGCCATATACAAAACCATACAAACTATATACATTTTATACTACCTAAATGCCAAGAATTCGAAGTTAGTATCTCTGTCTTCTAGAGTGAAGTTCTTAAAGACCATTTTTTCTGGAATGTAGTTTATTATCTCACTGTTTTATAAAAATACCCTTAGATACAATGTCAGAAATTTCAAACTGATGAAAAGGACACTGTTTAAAGAGAGACAATATGGCTTAAACATATCACTTATATTCCCATAATGTCATCAGCAGAAAATTTGAATACTTTCTGTTGCATGCATGGAAGTTTTCTTTGTTTATTTAAATACGCCTTTCTGTGGAGGTTGGTGAAGGCAATTCACTCCTGCTTAGACAATCCAATGAGAAAATAACTGCAGTATGGGTAGGCCATTCATGCAGAAAATATCTATACTACAGAGTATTTTGTAGCAATTTAGAGTATGCATAAAACAACACATCCTTCCAATAGCTATTGACCTAGTCTCTGTATATCCTTCTCCTTGATAATTGTCAAGCCCATTAGCATTCCAGTGATAGGTTAGAATGACACAATGGCTTACCTACCTGGCACAATTTAGATTTTTTTTTCATTTTCATTTTATTCAATCCAGCTGTGGAGTTAGCTACACTTAAACCAACATGTGCTTATGTAATGGCTCACTGATGGCTATGTTTATTAAAGACAAAAAGAGCAAGGACGTTATAATCCAGTTACCAACAGATTTGAAATATCATGTTTCTACAGATATTTCTATGGTGTTCTAAGTTACATTGTAAAATCATTTCCTTATTGGTCCTATATATCTGCTGCTTGCTGACATCATCAATAGTTTAGCATTGCAGACACCCAAAATAATGTAATGTTTTTCTTCTTGTTCACAGCTATGCTTGCTTTCAGACTTATGTCTATGTATTTTTCTTTCCCTCCAGGTAATGCATTTGTGGTGAGCCTAGCTTTGGCTGATCTGGTGGTGGCCTTGTATCCATATCCACTGGTGCTCTTAGCTATTTTCCGCAATGGATGGACACTGGGTGAAACGCACTGCAAAGCGAGTGGCTTTGTGATGGGACTGAGTGTAATAGGCTCCATTTTCAACATCACTGCAATTGCAATAAACAGATATTGCTACATATGTCATAGTTTTGCCTATGACAAAGTGTACAGCTGTTGGAACACAATGCTGTATGTCTCCTTAGTCTGGATTTTAACAGTGATTGCAACTGTGCCAAATTTTTTTGTTGGCTCTTTGAAGTATGATCCACGCATCTATTCGTGCACGTTTGTCCAGACTGCAAGCTCCTACTATACGATAGCTGTTGTGGTCATTCACTTCATTGTCCCTATCACCATTGTCAGCTTCTGCTACCTTCGAATTTGGGTTTTAGTGCTTCAAGTCAGAAGACGAGTCAAGTCAGAAACAAAGCCAAGATTGAAGCCAAGTGACTTCAGAAACTTTCTTACTATGTTTGTGGTTTTTGTGATTTTTGCCTTTTGCTGGGCACCTCTAAACTTCATTGGACTGGCTGTAGCCATTGATCCTACGGAAATGGCACCAAAAGTTCCTGAATGGCTATTCATTATAAGCTACTTAATGGCCTATTTCAACAGCTGCCTTAATGCAATAATATATGGTCTTCTTAACCAGAATTTTCGGAATGAATATAAACGAATTTTAATGTCACTGTGGATGCCAAGGCTTTTCTTCCAGGACACATCCAAAGGAGGAACCGATGGCCAGAAGAGCAAGCCTTCGCCTGCTTTAAACAACAATAACCAAATGAAAACTGACACCTTGTAAATGTGTAATAGTCAATGCAAGAGTTTGTAATGGAGAAAACCAAGATCATAGACATAATGTTCAGTCATTCCTGCTTAATTTTGGGAGTTTCCACTTGGATCACACTTCATGACTGGAATACTGTCTTCATAGTAAAGCACATTGCTCTTGATTCATGATTTATACAAGATATCAATTGAAAATATGTTTCAGAATTAAAGCAGCAGGTGGGTGCAAGCTGTTTTAGTTCTGAGAGCTGAATCCGGCTTCCAGACATATGAATGAGGTATTTTTTTACTTCAGTGAGAGTTTTGCATTCTTTATACAAGATCAGGATTCATTTCTTAGAAGATGTAGTGAGTCTATGTGTACAGCAGCTCATCAAGGCTCTGGAGTGGTATTTTCCTCCCTTCTGTATCTGAACAGAGGGTGAGACAGACACTCTATTTTCCACACATAAGCCAAACATTGCATTTCTGTGGATGTACTGGTGTACTGACTGTAATGGTGTCTTTGAATCAAATTTGTAAACCAGAGAGAAGAATATTTGTGTAAAAGCAAATATTAACATTAGAGACTTTCCTCACAGGTTTTTCATACTCACCTACATTGAGAATGGGAATACAGTGTGTCTACTCTGTTCATCTTTTGTGGTCAATTTTATGGTAGATAATGTAATACAATTGGTTGATTTCTCACAGATTTACTTTACACAATATTCTTCCTTTAGAAAAGATTGAATATTAATTGAACCTCATTTATTTACCAAAATATCTATATAAAATGTCATTTGAAGCACTTTAGCACACCTTACACATTTGCAACAGACTGGAGATTATAGCATATGACCTGTGATCATCTGGAGTGGCAACTGGACACTAAACAGGATATCCTAGATCATCTCAAATGATGCTAAACCAAAAGAAGAAGCCCTTTTGACTGTAATGGTAGCTGATATACTTGACTCACGTCTACATCTAATCTCGAACAAAACCCACTGCTGGCGTCTAACCTAAGACAACCTTCAAGGTTCCCTATAGTGGAGATATGTTTCCTTCCATATGTGATGATAAACACATGTCCAAGGACAAGATTAATTGCTTTATGGAGGTGCTTGTCTCCTTTCACTGACTTTAGAAGCAGCTTTGATCACTAGTTCAAAGATCTAATTTTGGATAGCTAGAGAGGGATTTATTTTGCCTAATTTGGGGTGAATCCAGTGTAGATGTTTGCACACAATCCATTTTCTAAATACCCACAGTAGTCCATAGAGTTCTAGGAAATTATTCCTTTTCTTTTGAAAGAGACATCTTTATTGGTCAGGGGAGCTGATCAACAGAACTCAGTGACCGTACCTTCACTGACTGTAACAGAGATCAGGTAGCTCACTTCAGGCAAAGGCAGGTGATATTAATTCCATAAATAGTGTACCTACACTTCGTATTTGCAGTTCATAAAATAAAAATATTATTTTCCACTTAATTTTAAAACTCAGCTCAAATTCCAACTGGATTTCCGTTTTTCCAGGTAAGACATCGTAACAGTGACTGTGCAGATCAGATTACAATTTGGGTTGTACTACAGAGCATTATAGTGATTTACACAACATGGTTGTACTATCTCTAAATCAGACTAAGGATCTATGTGCAAGTACAGAGTCAATGAGCTTATTTTAACATTAGACTTGAAATGCACATTACTCTTAGCATTTCTTAGCAGTGCTGTTCAGTGTAGAGGAGCTAGGTCTCTGGTAAATCCATGTCAGGTATTGAAATGGGACAATGAAGAATTCAGGTTGCTGTTACATTCCAGTTTGGGTTTCCTGATCTGGCTATTATGAAAAATATTTCTGTAGTAATATTAATTTTTACAGCAAATATACTGCTTCTGAAGCCATAAAGATGTATTAAATATCACCCTTATGTTGCTAGAGTGATAGAAAAATATCAAAGAACCACAGTATTTTAAATGTTCTATCTGCTCGCCATAAGCCTATGTAAAGTACAGCAAAGCAACAAATGTGATAATTATTTTAGCTGCTTTCATGTTCTTCACATGATTTTGGATAATCTCAGAAGTTCAGTACCCTCAGACTCATACAGTAGTAGGCTGATAAGAAGCTGAAAACTTTGTTGGTAGAGGTAATAAAGAGATGGGACAAATATAACCTGGTAGCAGAAAATAAAAACATTGTGGCTAAAAGTAGCAATCATTAATAGGTAGGTTTTACCTGAAACATAAGTTTGTAAGTCTGAAACAATTTTGATATGTGTTGTCATTCTTCCTGACTTCCACAGCAAGATATGGAACACAAAATCAATGTACATTTATATCCACATGTAAAATTTCCCCCAGAGTAAATAAGGAGTTTCAAGAGTCTCTGAAACTTGTAGGAAAGGATATAAAATTTGATTCCTTGACAATCCTACTTTTTCTGGCTTCTCTGAGTACTCAAAATTGTGACTTGAAAGTCAAAATTTGTTGTCTGACTAATAGATAAACTATTATTAGAAGTAAATTGGTAGATCTTGGTTTATCACTTGCTGGAATGAGTCAGAATAGAGTCCAAAAATTATTGGTTTAGCTTCATAAAATAAATTTAAATGTTGGAACCATTTCTTTGGCCATAAAAATGAGCTGCTATCACTCTTGATACTCATGAGAAGACTTGGAATTTGTATAAAGTCATTTTACAAATTACATCTGCTCTTTAAAAACTAAATACCACTTTAAGAATCCTTGTTCTCATATGTTCCCAATGAAGCTCACACAAGTAATTGAAGAGAATCACAGAATCATGGAATGGCCTGGATTGGAAGGGACCATAAAGATCATCTAATTTCAACTGCTCTGACCTGGTCATGGACACCTTCCACTAGACCAGGTTGCTCAAAGCCCCATCCAGCCTGGCCTCGAACATTGCCAGGGATGGAGCATCCACCTCTCCAGGCAACCTGTGCCAGTGTTTCACCACTGTCACAGAGAGAAGTGTTCCAGAATTGGATCCTTCCTCACAAATGATGGAAGATTTTTGGAACAGTGCTAAACTATCAGGTGTGGATTTTACCACCACAGCATTACCTGAAAGGGACTCTGCAGTGCATGGTGGTTGCAAAGTCAATGGAGCTATTATTGTGCCAGGTACTGGTACTTGTTGAGTCCTGATGTATGGACAATAACTCACACCTATTAAAATAATTTTTATCCATGTATTACTACAAAGCATTGCATTTGAGTTGATGTGGAAATCAATCAAATCCATAAAATTAAAATTTTCCTGAAAGTCATTCAAATGCATAAAAATTATATTAATTTAGATGACTAAATGCAGCTCTCAATGGTGAAAAGTCTTCGTGTAGGAATGTATATTTCTACCTACATCAGAA
This sequence comes from Corvus hawaiiensis, assembly GCF_020740725.1. Classification (NCBI taxonomy): domain Eukaryota; kingdom Metazoa; phylum Chordata; class Aves; order Passeriformes; family Corvidae; genus Corvus; species Corvus hawaiiensis. The sequence goes on from NC_063214.1 coordinate 40,828,424, forward strand.
GCCTTAAATTAATTTTCTCCCTTTTCATACTTTAATTCAAAATCTATTTTTTCTCAAATTAAGTCTGAAGGAAAACTTCATAAATGCACCGTCAAGAGAGGTGATATGGTTATAGCGTGATTTGAAAGTGTAGTCAGGAAGAACATATCAGCTCTGAACAGATTCATGCATCTTTGAGGAAATTAATACTTTTGTTGTATAAAAGTATTTACACCAGCATATCTGATATAGGCACTTTAAGAAAAAAAGAGGAATAAAGTCAGGTACATCCTGTGCTCTGCACAAGGTAACTAGTGAAGGAAAAACTAGGGCCTCAGGGACAAAGTCTGTTTCCAGAAAATGTGGAGTGTTTTCAAACTTTTAGTGTTATCTTGATTAAAAAGTGTTGTCTTTTCTATTGATTAAAAGAAGTAAATGTATTCTAGAATTGTTCTTACAGTAGAACTCAGATTAGAAAACAGCTTACTCTCGCATAGATGGGTGAAGACCAGTTGTAAATTCTGTTTTAGTAAAGAGAGAAGTGGAGGTGTGGTAATGTCTAAATGAGACTGAAACAATGCATTAGTCTTATCCTGTCTTTCTGTACAAGTGAAAATGTCACTCTCAAAGAAGAATTAAAACTAAAGGTACAGTCCTATAACTGTTTGATGAGATTTCTCACTAAATTATTGACTGAATGAAATAATTCTGCCTTGCTCATTCTCAGAGGCAGAAGTGCGTTTCTGTCTCTCCACTTCTTCCTTTAAGAAAATACTTAGACAAAAATTTTTGCTTTCATTTCCCAATTGTATTTTAATGAATTGCACAAGTCTGGGAATTTGCCAATGAATAAATATATATGGAAGATTGTATATATTTCTTAATATGTATATAACACAATTTTGGTCATCTGAACAATTTGTTGCACTTAAAGATGTTTACAGATTTAATGGAAAATGAGGAAGACAATTTATTTTCAGTCATCTATTGATATGTTGCTAGTTTAACTGGATCTTGCACATCATTATTATCTATAATAATAAATCTGTATTTTACCTCAAGTTACAATGAGCATGCAGTGAGACCACTATAAAAGTCAGCTGCAGAACACACAACTGATTCCTGTTCATTGTCTTGTTAGTAGCACCTTCATCTGACTAATGAGATTGTTTTTTCAGTCTATATTTATAAATGTTTTTGTGGCGTAAAATTACACCGAGTTAAGAACACAAATTAGCTGTGAAAAATTGAATACTCCTAATTTAACAACTGGAGTTGGAGGTTGAACCAACAAAGAACGTGACGCACTGTGTGACCCCCTGGACTCGGTCACAGAGGTGGAACTGTCCCATTCACTAACTGTAGAGACTCTTGTGTTCAGCCCTGGGGGTTTTAGTCCTTGTGCATAGCTGGGAAGGTCCTATGGAATGCTGCTGAGTTTCACCCACAGAACACGTTAATCTCATGACATTGTGCAGGCAAAACTCAAAATAGTTCAGTGGCTGCAGAACGTAGCCTTGAAACTGCTGTATAAAAGGAGAATTCTTCTTTGGAAGAACAAAATAGAGCTGGCCACAAAACCAGCATTTTAAAAAAATCATATTTTATGTCTGAAATACATAGCAACTAATTTTACTCTTCTGTAAACCTACTGAGGTTCCCTTTACCTACAGTCATGTGATAAAATCAACTAAATGCATGTGAACTGATAGTACAGGCAATCATAAGTGAGGTCTGTTCATGCCAGCTGTGTTTTATTTACAAACTAATGAACAGTGAGGTTTTGTTCAAGAAAGAAAAAAAAAAGAAACAAAAAAAGCCTGTGAAAGCAATTCATGTGATCATTCTTTTAAATTGCTCGTGGCAAATAACCAGTTTGCCTGTATTTAGCGTAAGTGTAACCATTACATCCTGGGAAGAAAAATCGAAAAGGCTTTGCAAAAGTTAAATTATACAGTCTTGTTCCAAGGCAAAAGATACTCTACTCTAGAAATATGCACTCCTAATTTTCAGAAGTCTCCATAGGACACTGAAATATACACAGGATGGTGTGAGGGCAAAATGTGGAAGATGCACAATTGTGAATTTAAATGCTTTTTATTTTGCCCACAAAACAGAGCTTGCCTGACTACTCTGAACATAGAACCAGTGCAAGAATATGCCAGGCCCAGGAAGCACTGGAAACCTGCTGATGTCCACGATGGTTTATGGGAGGATAAGGCCTCAACTATTGCTAATAGAAATGTGGTTCCTCTAGCATATACTGTCACTGTCACCTCCTAATCTTCTGCTGACAGCAAACTTCCAGGACTCTATTTTTTGACTCTTCACTGCATTAGCACATCTTTTTCATGCTGCTTTTTTTTTTTCCATTTTTCATGTCAAGATTGTCTTGGTGCAGCCTTGTTTCCCCAGCCTTAACAATTTATGTGACTGAGGAGTCTTTAGCAGTCTCTATAACTGACAGAAAAGTTTTTCCAGGAAGAACCAACTCTCTCACAGCCTCTTACTTTCAATGTCAGTACTTTTTCTAGTTACAAATAGTTATTATGAAAAAGGAAAAAAATAAAAAAAAAGAAAACACACCTCAAAACCATTGTTAAGAGACTTTCTGGCTTGCAATGTTCATATCTCTGTGGCAATCAGCATATCAGGAGATAGAAATTTTCCCTCACAATCTCAAGAATACTGTCAGAATACCAGAATCATGTCTTAGGTTGGGAGAGATCTCCAAAATTCAAATTGTCCTATTTCCTGCTCAAAACAGATCTAAACTGATCAAGTTGTTAAGGTCCGTGCCCAGTCAATTCTGAACATGTCCAAGGATGGAGACTACACAACCTTTCTGGACATCCCGCATCAGTATTTGATCATCCTCACGGGATATTTTTGCCCTAATATCTATTTGTAATCTCCCACCTTGCAAACTTGCACCCATTGCCTCCTGTCCTATCACTGTGTGCCCTCAAGAAGACTCTAGCTCTATCATCTTCTGATCAGCTAGATGTGGACAGAAGCACTGTCTGCCCTTCAGCTTCTCTTCTCCAAGCTGAGCAAACCCAGCTTTCTCAGCCTTTTCTCATATTGCCTGTGTTCAATGTCCTTTAACCATCTTGGCGGTCTCTGCGGGACACACTGCAGTATATCAATACCAATCTTGCACTTCAGAGTCCAAAAGAGGACACACTGTTCCAGATGTGGTCTTAAAATCACTGAGCAACATGGATCACTTCCTTTGCCCTTCTGGTGACCCTTTTCCTAATGCAGCCGCCTGCTGCAAACACATGCTCCTGGCTCATGGTGAGCTTCTTGTTCACAAAGGAGCCCCACAACCCTTTTTCCAGAGCTGCTTCCAAAATGGTTGAGCCCCAGCTTGTAGTGTTACATGGCGTTATTCCATCCTACATGCGGTATCTTTCTTTTATAGAGCTTCATGATGTTCCTTGTAACCCATATCTTCAGCTTGTCCAGGTCCCTCCAGATGGCAGCCCTGCCCTTCAGGACATTGACTGCTTTCTCCAACTTGGTGTTGTCCACAAACTTACTAAGGATGCACTCTGTCCTATCACCTGGGTTGATAGTGAAGACTTTAAGCAGGATTGGTCCCATTATTGCCCACTGAGGGACCCCATTAGTTACTGACCTTTAGCTGGAAATTGCACCACTAATCACAGCTTTTTGGTTCCACCAGTTGAGCCAATTCCCCACCCACCATTTTGTCTTATACAGCCCTTATCTTCCAAATTCAATGATAAGGAGATTGTGGGAGATAGTGTCAAAGACGTCATTAAAATCGATGTGCACATCATCCACTTGCTTTCTCTTGGCCACAGCACCCATCACCTCATCGCAGAAGGCAGTGAGGAAGATCAGGTATGATTTCCACTTGGTAAACCTAGAAAAACAGGTAAAGCCTGGGAAAGAAAAGTCCTCATTGTGGCCTTCCTGTACATTGAGGGAACCTACAGAGAAGATGGGGCAAGACTATTTACGAGGGCGTGCAGTGACAGCACGAGGGGGAACGGCTTCAAATTGAAAGAGAGTAGGTTTAGGTTGGATATTAGGAAAAAAATCTTTACTGTGAGAGTGATGAGGCACTAGAACAGGTTGCCCAGAGAAGCTGTGAATGCCCCATCCCTGGAGGTGATCAAGGCCAGGTTGGATGGGGTTTTGAGTGGAAGGCTGGAAGGCGTCCCAGTGGAGTTGAAACTAGATGATCTTTAAGGTCCCTTCCAACCCAGGACACACTGTGGTTCTATGATTCTATGATAAACCTGTGCTGGCTGCTGTTAATCTCCTTCTTGTCTATTTTTGTGTTTAGAAATTAATTCTGAGTGGATTTGCCCCATCATCTTCCTGGAGACTGAGGTGAGGCTGATTAGTCTGTAGTCCCCTGAATGCATCTTTTTGCCCTTCTTAAAAACAATGTGACATCTGCCTTTTTCCAGATCTGAGGAGCCTCCACAGTTGCCATGGCATCTCACAAATGATGCAGTGGGGCATCACAATAGCACTAGCAAGCTTAAATGCATCCCATCTGGTTCTATGGACTCATGTATGCACAGGAGATTTAAATGATACCTAACTTTCTTCCTCTGCTGTGGGTACTGGTTTGCTCCCATGGATCTTGCTAGAAGGCTCAGGGACCTGGGAGCCCTGAGGACAAGCCTTCCAATGAAAAAACTGAGATGAAAACTGCAATGAGTGAATCAGTCTTTTCCTTATGATTTCTCACTAAATTCCCTGCCCCACTGGTAAGTGGGCACCCAGAGTTCTTACCCTTCCTTTAATACCAATGTTTTCATAGATACTGTCCTTGCTGCCCTTCACCTTGCTCATTTCTGGTCTTTATATGCTGTGTGAAGGTGATTACTGCACAAATTCAATTTCAATCTCTTTGCCTTCAGAGCCTGAAGAAGCCTTTTCCTTTCCGTTCCGTTTGCAGCAGCCTGAGATTGTGGCTGGGAGGAGTAGGTGCTATTTTGTGTGACTTAAGGTGAGCTGGTGCAAGCTAATCTTGATGATCCAGACTGAATGCACAGCCCAGGGTGAGAGAGACTGTAGTGGCATGTCATTTAATATTCCTGAACAATGACATTTTGATCAAATTCTAGAGCAAGTTGAGAAGGACATATTTTTGTGAAGGAATCAATCAATCAAAAAGATAAAACAGGCTTTGGGATTTTTTTTTCCTCCTGTATTTCAGTAGCAATCTAGGGACTTCTAAAACATATTTTTTAAAAAGGAAAATGTTATTCTGCATTTTTTCACTACTCTCAAGCAGAATTTTGTTGAAAGTCCATTTCATAAGTCTAGTTCAAGTAGTTGTGCCTCTCTTAGTGTTACAGCATATTTGTCAAAAGTTGCTTAGTCAGGGGAAATACTGCAAACCTATTTTCTGTTTCCTTTATAATTCACTTTGTTTAAATGGCAATGAACCAGAAATATTTAAAAGTATATGTAATATATATAACTTTCAAAATTTAAGCTAGATTTTCCACACTTTAATGTATTCACCAATACCACATGCCTTAGTTTATAAATTATAATCCATAAATTTAAGAGCTAGTGATTCCGATTCTTTTCAAATAGTTAACTCTAATTCACTATTTAATCAATGGAAGTCTTTTTGTCATGTTTCAATTGCTATGTCACTGGAAATTAATGAAAATTTTATGTTCATAGAACTAGGTTCCTGCAAGGGTTAATTGGATTTAGTCTAAGCACTTTACACAATAGCACAGCAGGAAATTGGAATTTAAGGCGAGATTACATCCTTAAACATAGTACATAAAAGATTTTTTTCGTTTGCCCTGAAGTAGCACTCTTCTTAAATTGGGTGTCACTGCAACACCATGAAAGCCGTTCTGCTGCTAAATTTCAAGTAGATATTCAATATTTTAGAGTATTTTATACAATCAGCAGATATAAACTATCAAAAAACCTACTGCAAGGATTGATCTGGATACTCTTGGATTTGACATAAAAAAAGTGAATACAATGGCTCTAATAGCCCGTTCTGCTGTAGATCATAAATTGGTAGGGCATTCAAGTCACCTGTATTAAAGCACTTTCTGCATATAGAGTTTGTGTGGAGAACAATTAAAAAAACCCAAACCCACAAATAATCCTCAAACAACACGATCATGTCCCGTATACAGAGACCACCTCTCAAAAGCATCACATGCAAGGAACTAGGTGGCCTCAAGTACCAATTTTTTGGGGGAAAGGTATATAGATTCTAGAGTTTTATGCTCTGATTCATTCTCTGGCTGACCCTCCAGAAGATACACTTGCTTGTTGAACAACTTCTGCCATCATCTTAACTTTTTCAATGCAAAAAAGTGCATGAATTGAACTGAAACCTATGAATGAAAAGTGGTGTTATTTGAAAGAATTTGATGTGCTACTGATGCATTTAGTTCTGTGCCCCTCGCCTATGCCACCTCAGAGGGCTTTGTTACAACAAGGCTATCATCCCATGTCCTTTTTATTCTGTTAGATTCTCCCTTATGTGCTCATTTTCTTGGAACTAAGAAGGAATTTTACAGTAAATTTGAATGTGGCTCTCTCAACTACATATAATTATGTTAAAAAGGTATCAGAAACAATGAGGTCTTCTTCATAGCTTGTTAATGAATGGCAGCTGAAGTTGCAGGAATCACCAAAGAACATGCATACAAATCATGATCCATTCTATCTGTCCTTAGGCCAGTACACAGCAAGAGGGCCAATATGCAGACACCACGTCTTTTTTTGTTGTTGATCTTCTTAAATAATGTGTCTTTCTTACTCAAATTCCTTTCAGAAAAGCTGTCTCTAACTAGAAGGTATTTTAAACATCTCATACTTTTTATTCATGGAATGAATATGAATAAAAGTCATGAAAGGCATCTCTACAGTCATATAATCCAATCCATGGTATGAGAACCTCCCAGATGTCACACACCATGCCTGTAATTGCTTGCATACACTGAACACTCTCCAGAGCAGTAGGAATCTCTGGAGCATAACGTGTCCTACATGACTTCCTGAAAATTAAACCCAGGTAAGCAGATTTTCTACCTTGGTTTTTTTTCTCTTGATCCAACAGACTTGCTGGCACTACAAATCATACTGCCTTAAAGAATAGAGATTCAAGTAAAAAGCCAGACTATACTGGTTGTGAGGATGAATTTGTTGTGCTTTGCTGTGATGCAAATTGTCAAACAAAGAAAGTATTTCTGCTCGTCAGAGTAATGACCTCTGGAAAGGACATCAGTTCCCAACACATATGCAAATACAGGCACCGATGAATTTCTCACACCCTCCTCTGGGACACAGGCAGGCATCTGCAAAACCAGGTTCTCTGAAAATGGTTCAGTAGGCTCAGGATTCCTCCATGACTCTGCCAGTAATATTTGCCCTCCTCCTGCTCTAATGCTGCCACTAGCACTTGTATCATAAGACTATATGCTAAAGAAAACACCTAACTATCATGAGACTAGTGATAAAACCACAAGGGCTAGACACAATCAATAAAATGGGAGTATTTTGGAATGAGATGATCTTTAAGGTCACTTCCACTTCACAGACTACTCTGTGATTCTATATTGCTTCTCTTTTGTCCTAGATGGTATTTCTTTTAAGTAGTTTGTATGGGATGCTTTATAGTTTAATGATACAGAGCTAAAACCTGCAGTATTTTTCATGGCTCCATGGAAGACTCAAAGTAGAGAGGTTTGGTCTGATGTCTTGCAAATATTAGTATTCCCAGTTTAGAACACACCACCTCATGACTTCGAGGTAAGGACAAGAAGCCAGCACTTCTGTCAGTTCTTTCAGTTCTGGCTTCCTGGATTTGCTCCACTGAGGTCCTGGGCTTTTTTCCCACCCAAACCCTGGGGGCACTCCATAGCCTCAGCATTTATGGGCCTTGCTGAAGCAGCTGAAGAGAGGACCGTGGCTCCGCAATGCGTGGTTCCTAATTCCTTATGATCCAATGGAACCTGAATCCTTTTGGGATCTGTGCTCCTTACCAGTTCTGTAGTGCCCATACGTGTGGGTGAAGGGAGACCCAGCACGCAAAGGTGCTGTGAGAGTTTGGTATGGTGGCAGCATATTTGTAAGAACAGGTAAAAAATAGCAGCTACAGACTTATGTGAACATGCAATACCACACATACACATACAACTCCCTGGAGTTGTTATGCCATGAAAGACTGCACAAGCAGGATGGGATTAAACTTATTTATTAAGTTCCAAACCCACTGTGAGCCTTTAGGAGGGATATACTTAAGAAATCAAGACATACCAATCTTCAGTTTGTTCCACAAAGGGGGAAAATTTACTTGAAATTTCCACTCCATCCTATAATTATTTTTTTTAATTTATGGTAAAATGTTCACTTGAATTGGCAGTAATCGGAAACATGGGTGAACAGTTCTGTCACACAAATGACACTGTAAAATGTTTTATCTCTCATCAGAAGTACATGGAAAGAAGTTTATTTTATTCTTCCCCAAACATCACTGCCTATTTCTATTTTAAAAACCAGCATATGTATTAAAAATATGTTCCTTTAATTTTAAAGGCCTTTCTTTGTATTTAGAGACTCATTATTTCATTAGGAATTCTGTATTGTAAAAGATTTGTGTACTTTTGGAGGGTAAGCAGTAAGCACAGTCTCTCATTAGGCCACAAGTAGTTAACACATTCCTAGTTTCCAAGTGGCTCCCAGCTCACTTATCTGTTGCATTTAAGCAGTGTCTTCACAGTTTTAATTGGATAAACTGCAACACAAAGTATTTAAAAATAAAGAAAATTTCTTTTTGAGAATGTCTTAGAAGAAAACACTTGGAAGGCAGGTTTTTTTACCACCTCATCTTTATGTCTGGTTTCTTTTCCCTTTAAATATACTGGTAGACCTCTTTTTCTACAGTGTGAAGCAGCAGGAAAAGAAGAAGCAAGCACCCAAGTGATCTTTAGGAAAACATGATAAAATATTGCTCGTAGCATCCATATTTCTTCTCTGCTCTATGAGACGTGACAGCAATAAGGGCTGAATCACTTCCTATGGTTCTTCAGAGACCATAGCTGCTGGAAGGATAATGGCTCTTTCTTCATGTAGAGACAAATGTTTCGGATTTTACTGAGGATTCCCTGGCCACCCAAGTGTTAAATTAGCTGATTTTGAAAGGATGAGTAAACTAAGCCTAAGAGACTTTTTTTTTCAGATGCTCTCATTCCAGGCAACTATTGCATAGCTTGCTATGGAGCCTCTGTAATTCTTCTCATGGCCCTTTTCATTTATGTTTACTGGATTGGCACTGCCTGCAAGATTTAACTTAGGGTTTTCAAAAGCCCATGATTCTTTCTTTGAAGATGCAAAGTGCCCTTTGTAAAAAAATTCACATCCTCAGCTTTGAACTTCAGCAGCAGCCTATTATTTTAACACTTCTTTTAAATGTTAATGTGCTATTTTCTAAACTTCAAACTGCTAAACTGCTGCATGATTTCCAGACTCCACAATGAAGGTTTTCATGTTGGAATGACATTTCCTCTAGATTATATAGATACAAGTCTCCATAATTACAGAGAGAAAAGAGCAAGGTAAGGGTTCCAGCAGAAGAAAACATACCTGAGTTTTTAACTGAATAGCTGCACTGAAATAGAGGACAGCCATTCTCAGGCTGCATAGCATTTAAAGGCACTTGGAAGAGACCATTTAAATCCCCCATGCTGCCACAAAACAAGATAGAAGCCTCATCCCATGCTGCAGCAGCCATCTATCTGTATAATTGATGTATTTATGCAAGACATACATGTACAGCCCCAGTTAGGTTCAAACTGCCAATGATAATAGGGATGCTGCCTTTTGGTGTAGGAGGGAGTCTCTGCATCACAGATTTCATTTTTCATCATAGGTGGCTACTAAATGGCATCTGATCTGCCACAAGTTTATATTTTAAGAAAATAAAAGGTAAGTAAAAACACCCTGAGATTTCACGTCTTGGCGAAATGAGAAGGAATCCTCTTGACCAGAGTGAAATCAAGCAAAAACCTTCAGGAGATCAAAAAAATAAATTAAAAAAAACAACCAAAACAGCTGCCAATCCTGTCCATTATTTACTCTTTCTGTCAATCAGTGCAGCCACACAATTTCAACCCTCTTTTCCTGGAGTAGGAAGAAAGAGCAAGAGATGTACGTATAGACTATCTAAATGTACTCTGCATTTCTCCTTGTATTCAGGGATCAACTACAAGGGCACAATGGTTGCACACACTACACATTCTTCATCTAAGAGTCTGGATTCTGGAACATCCAAGAACACAGCACGGGTTTAGATTGGCCTGACTCCTGTGCGTAAGGCTGTCATGTCAGTGTCTTTTTGCTAGTGGATTAAGCTACATATCAGGCATATTAAGCCACCTAGCACACACACATGGGTGTGTAGGGTCCCACAGATTTCCTGGTGGCACCTCCTAGTTGCTACAGGGCCACATTTTTAAGCTCCTCAATGAGGTTCTAGACTAAAGTCCTCATGTTGCAGAGAGTAGAATCACTAATTTTAGCTTAATTTTGGTTCCCTGTAGTCCTTCATTTTAACAGGCTCTTAGTGTACTGGATAAGGAATATTGGGTTCACTTTTCCTCCACAGATGAAATTTTAAGGAAATAGGTAAATCTAGAATCATGTTCATATAAATCCATAACATACAAACAGTAGTGGGATCATACCTGAGATATCTGAGGCTATATTTTAAGGCATGTATGACCAAGGACCTGTGGGAAATGTGCGGATTTCTGGAGAAGCCCTAGGGTATTTCAGACCATTTAAAATGCCTTTGCATAGCCTGGTCAGTTGGACCTCTTGTGTCTGGTCAGAAAATTTGCTTTCAATGCCACATGGGTTCTATGAGTGGATCTGTCATAGATGAGAGCTTAGACACTTGGCCCATAAATGATAATTTTCATTTTGATGTCTTCATTTATAACTTAAACCTATTGCTAGTGACTTCAGATGATGTCAGATCTTATCCCACTGAAGTGTCAGCACCATTCCTAGCCCTGAAAACAAGGAGTGAAGGAACAGCAAATTTTCTGCTCAGAAAGAAGGACCGGTGGACAGGCAGCAAGACTCCTCCTAGAGTTGTTTGTTTCTTTTTATCAAAACCAGAAACAAAACCAAGATGATAACTCATCAAAAGGGTAGGTTTTGCACAGGAATAATAGGGAGGTGTAGTCAATATAAGCAGAATCACAGAATCCTCTAGAAGGTAATTAAATGTTTTCTGACATACTCTGAAGTTGTAATTGAGGTCTTCTGGAGCAAAAGAGCTTTGAGAAATTACTATTTACTCACTAATTCAGAAAGGTCCTGTTTTATTTACAGCCATTTGGGTTTATTAAGAAACTACATAGAATATTTATAGTATCTGCAGTCTGTTCACTATTCGTTTGGAAACAAAAAGAGCACATCTACAGTTGGTAAGTTAAAACCCTGTATTATGTCATCATGATGGAGGCAAGAGCTTTTTACACAGCATTTAGAGACACCCCCACAAAGATCTGAATCATACTGTGTGTGGAGTCGTGGGCAGCGCTCCCTGCTGCCTCTCCCTACTGACTCAGAGGGGCTGCTCTACCCCAGAATAAGGAAGATTTTCTGTGGGGAATCTAGCAAGGAATCAAGCTAAATCAGGTAGGCAGCTGACATGCAAAAATCAAGAAAAATATTTAGTTTTTTAAAGCTTTGCAACATCAGTAAGGAAAAATTGATACCAAAGAGTGAAACCTCACATTTACACTGGTGTATTGTAGTGGTTCATGGAGATTTGGAAAGCAAAGGGTAATTCCACAGGCCACATGAGAGTTAGTTTTGAGTGTGGTCTATACATCCCTCAAAACTAAGGATCTCTTTGACATGGTTTTCAGCTTCTTTCATATTCCTAAAACACCATTTTTCTTGCAACGCTTCAGATAATTAGTGCTTTGTCAGCTTTGTTTTATACAAACATCTTCAATACAAACACCTAGCAGTCCAGGAACTACATTTAATAAGTGAATGACTTAAAGCAATTAAAGACATTAATTAAATTAATTTACAATAATAATAGTGTCTAATGTAACTAAAGCATGTCAGTGGGTTTTCTTTTTCTTACTATAGAATCTCAAACCTCTAAATCATTTTCCAACAAAATGATGGGCTTGACTCAGCTAAGTGACACCTGACTTACTTTCTTGGGCCATTTAGAGGTCTTTAGGATCTAGTGATGCAGAGACCTCCGGTTGAAAACTCACATCCAAAAGACAAACAATTCCCAACATTAAGAAACACAATACAGGCTAAAAGCTTAATAAATTCAGCTTGGTTGTCAGTAGTGGGTAGAACTGATCTGTGGAGGACTTGACACATAATTTAATACAATGTCAGCTCTTTAAAGAAGAAAAAAGAATGGTTCCCAAAATAACCAAGGGAAATATCTCCACTCTTATGGAGAAGGGAACTGTCTTGAAGTTGAGCATGAGGTTTATATCACTCATCTTCTCCCTTTCATCTACCTGTTAGACTAGATCAAATCCCAACAACCACTCATTCCTGACTTTTCAGTATTTATAGCTCGAAGTTAATCTGAAATCTTGCTGTGCACTCAATAGTAGGCTCTTTTCCACAAATGTCTGGGTTCATGACCTCTATTCAAAATACCACAAAATTAGTGTCACATATCCTGTCTTTGGTTGTGGCTGACTGATGAAAATTTTTCTTTCCTTGGCCTGTGCCCAAAGGCTGGTCATTGCTCTTCACATCCAACGGCATAACTGTCCATGTAATTGCTCCTTGGCAGAATTAGTTCAGTACAACTGAGACTAAAAGAGATCTACTACCTAAGAGAAGTTAGATTGTGCCTAATTAATTAGTGTAGACTTCAGTTCCACAAGCACTTCTGCTGGCAAATAAAGGTTCAGAGTCAGCATTGGTATCTCAGTGAAGAATGATTCCAGTGAAGCTCTACAAAGCTCTGGACACGCACAGGTTACAGATGTACTATGAAATCACACCGAACAATCTGGTTTTAGTCTCCTTCTTCAGGGGTAGGAACTTGAAAAAGGATAATTGGAGTTTGGAGTCATAGCAAGAAGACTAAAACCCTTCCAGGTGCCTTCCAGGCAGACTGGAGTGCTTGGGGTTTGTGGCAATTTGTCCTCCAACCAGGCACTTCTGCTTGATGATAGGAAGTGCAAAAGCAGGTAAATATAATTATATGCTATTGGAACATCTTCACAGTTTCCAAATGTCTTGGACTCAGACTTGGGTATAGGTACAAGTTAAATTTCCATTTTACTTGAAGAATTTGACGAAAATAAAGAAAAAAAATTTAATGCAAGAAAAACTAAGCTTAGAGTACAGCCCAAACCATGGGTGTTGAACTAGGTGATCATTAAAGGTGTGCCTTCTCCTTTTTTTTTTTTTGTTTTCAGTAAAAAACTTTTGGTATTGGAATAAAATACAGCAAATTTCAATACACCACTGAAACTCAT